>NC_056732.1:233518426-233567750 GCF_019279795.1 Protopterus annectens | reverse complement strand
GAATACAGGGAGTACTTCTGGATAACACTAGCATAATAAGACAGGTGAGGATTGGATTACCTATCTGAATACAGGGAGTACTATAAGATAACACTAGCATAATAAGACAGGTGAGGATTGGATTGCCTATCTGAATACAGGGAGTACTTTAAGATAACACTAGCATAATAAGACAGGTGAGGATTGGATTACCTATCTGAATACAGGGAGTACTATAAGATAACACTGGCACTCATACAAGTGGATCAGTTAGCAGGTTTGACTGATTCTGTGTCTATCAAACCCATTTTAAAAAGAAGAGGTCTAACACTTTGAGATGTTAATGGCTGTATTTCTGAATGTTTTGGCTTGTTGAAGTTTGATTACCTTTGCGTATCATAGTGAATATTATCTATTTATTCAAATGGTGGTGTTTTAATTACTAATAAAAGCATTAGATGTATGTGAAAACTCTTAATTTTTGCTACATTATTATTGAAAGTGAGCACTGAAATATTTTAAGTTTTACTTTTGGAAGCATGACAATGCACAGACAATGCAGAAACAAATTAATTATCTAAGGTCCCTTGGACATGTTCTGCAGAGATTTATGTCTGCACATATGTGGAAGGAATGCACATTTGCAGGAATGATGAACTCCAAACTCTTACAGCCTAGTCAATATGGATATGGAGAATTTCTTTGATGTTCTTCGTGTTTCACTGTTGCAGTCATTACATTTGGGTAATCCTGCTGGCAGGTTGCCCTCATTCGGCCTGAATTCCAAAGTCCTGGGTCCTGCATCGGCTGCTGTTGCCCTTTCCCTGACGTCAGGTTGTCAGGGGTATAAAAGATGTGGCCGACGCCATTTTCTTCAGTCTTTCTTGCCGCGTGGTGCCCAAAGCAGAAGCAGTTCCTAAGTGCCGGTCGGCCGACTCCTGAGATTTTCGTGTTTGAGTTTCAGATCCGAAATCTTCAATAAAGCTAAGTACCCCATTGGGGAAACTTTTTTCTTGCTCCAGACTGATGTCAGAAAAAGTACTGTATTTTGCGGAAAGCAAATAATTTCATATAAGGACTCTTACTGTATTCCTGCCTAGGCCTGATCGTTAAATCGCTGTTGGTTGTCGGTTTGCGCTAGATTTAACCAACGCACTATTAAGCGCCAGTATGATTTTGCTTTAAACTATTTTGTGACGCAGTTTAATTATTCAGGAAATACGCTTGATAGCCATCCGGCTCACCGGAGTTCACAAAAACGCTAAATAAAAGGAGAGAGATAGACAAATCGAGGCTCAAAACCGATGATTTTAGCTTCTCCTAAGCCGAAGTCGCCAGTTACTCAGATCCTCAGTGAGGTGCTGCGAGCCCCTGATGCCTCTTCTACTTAGAGTTGCAGCCCTACCAACCCTCCCACTGAGCTTCCGCCAGCTGCTGGGAAACCCCAAGGTATTGGGAGCCCTGGATGCTATTCCCTTCAGGGATGGGTCCGAGCCGCTGAGCAGGCTCCGCTTAAGTGAGGGTGTATTCAGACCCAAACATCTCTTTACATTTGCTTCTCAACCTCTAACTTCAGCTGCAGCAAGACTAAGGCACCTTCTAGTTAAAAGAAACAAACCTAAGAGCTAATGGACAGGCCTCTTCAAGTGCCCAAAAATGATGCTCAAAATGTGCCCAAGACTTAGCCTACCTTGGATCAGGTTCCCCATCCCTCCTGATAAGAGGTCAGGCAAGAGACTGACTCATGAATTTTAGATCAGGCTTTCTCGTATTTCTTCTGATTCCTCTTCTGATCAGGAATATCTTTCTCCCCCTATGTGGATCTTCTAATGCTGAAGAATCTATACCTTCAGCTTCTCCTCCAGAGGACTGCTCCTTTTGGGGAAACCCTTGTGCATACCATGAGGGAGCATTTCACTGGGAGAGCCTGTGATTTTTTCAGAATCTAAAAAAAAGGCTCAGGGACAGTTTCCTCTATTTTACTACTTCAACACAGGCCACTAGCCATCCCACCTGTGTTCGAGCATTGTGTAGATGATGTGTTTTCGAGTCTGGGGTCTTACCCCTGACTCCTTACCTCCAGCCCTGTTAAGCCTGATAGATAATACAGGGTAATCTGACTCTGCTAAATTCCTTCTTTTAAAACCCCTAAGGTGCAGACCCAAAAAACTATTTCACAGGGTCCCAAGTGAGCACTGCTTCCGCTGCAAAACCCAAGTAAAATTTGACAGAGATCTTCAGGACACTGGATAGATGGGGAAAAAGGTTTATGCCACATCTGCAACTTGGCTATAAGGGCCTTTTCTAAACTGTCAGTCATATGCTCAAATATCAGCAAATATGTCATGGCATTAAGTTTAAACAGGAAAATGTTATTAAACTCTGAATGTGCAGAAAAACAAGTGGAAATGCAGGATTTGGGCTTGCATGCAGTTTTAACAAGTACAAGTGCCATGCCTTGCAATGTGAGCCATCTCTTTGGAGGCCTGCAGGGCCGCAGTTATGTCTCTGTAACTAGGGAGTGCATGCTTGGTTAAAAAGAACAAAATCTGCCTGATCATGTCAAAGCAAATTATTAGATGCACCTTACAGCATGATACTTGTTTGGTGTTAAGACAGGAGGAGGTGTTAAAGAAAATGGAGGAATAAAGCTAAATCTATGCAAACTGTCAAAGATTTTTTACAAGTACAGCTACCTAGGGTTTAGTAGACACTTGGCCTACAAAGAATTGGTCCTTTCCTGTGTCAGACAGACCCTCAAAGGGGCAGATCCAGATGCCCTAGAGGCAGATCCCAGGTGCAAGGTTCCTACAGGTCAAAAGCAATGCATGCATTTCGCAATTCTCCAAAGTTGAAGAAGACAAATCACAACCATACAGGAAACAGTCCCAATGACTTCCCCTGCCTGCACCCGCTAAGCATCTTCCTATTCTCCCTTGGCAGCACCCCTTAGGGGAAAATTAGCACTTTTTTCTCAAAATTGGTACATTATAACCCAGGACAAGTGGGGTTCTAAATAGGGAGTCGTGTCACAAGGGGTACAAGTTCCATTTCCATACCCCAAAGGTAAACCAAGCTGGCCAGGTCTGCCAAAAATCAATAAGCAGAGTCACAAAAACAAGTCTCATCTCTCTCAGTGGGCTATTCAGCAAGTACCAGGAGCAAGAGCAGGGACAAGGATTTACCTAAGACTGTTCTTGGTACCCAGAAAGGACAAGACCTGGGAGGCCAATACTGGACCTATCTATTCTTGGAACACATTCCTGATATACCAAAATTCAAGATGATGACTTTGCAGCAGCTTCTCCTATGCTGCAAGACCAATTATTGGTGACTCTAGACCTAAAAAAGAGGCATACCTTGCATGTCCTAACTGCGTATTTCAATTATGCAGAAGATGCTCCAGATTCATGGGCCAGTTCACTGCATTGGTTTCTCAATTTCCGCACTGCCCTTATTTATCTACTGCCCCAGGGTCTTGGATGTGCGCCTGGCACCAGTAATTCCATTCTGCAGAAGAGTGGAATACAAATATATCCTATTTGCATGACTGTCTTAATTCAAGCAGAGAATAAGGACATTTTTTACAGCATCTGGTAATAGAAAAGACTTCTAACATGCCTAGGTACACAGTCAATGAAAATAAAATCAAAACTTAGTACCCTCCTCAAGAGATAACACCCCTGGGTGCAAGCTTAAATACAACTGCCCAGATGGCTTATCTCATGCCAGACAAACAAAGGCAACTGACTACCTATTTTAAAAATGTTGGCAAACAAAGGCCCAGTTATTCAGAAGAAAACTTCGCAGGCTTTGGGCTTCATGGCATCCTGCATCCTACTAATTCCATATGCAAGACTGCATATGAGGAAACTTAATGGTACCTAAAAGTGTTTGACTCAAATATTGCCATTACAGCCTGGAAACAATGATTACTCTTTCTTTTCCTGCCTACAACAGGAGTTTCTAATGGTGGGCAAAGGCTTATCACCAAAACAACAATATGGGACAGCCATTCACATACCCCTAGCCAGGCAGACACTCAAATAACGGCTGCATCAGATTGCCTAAATTACATGGCAGAAGATGCATTCAGGGCACATGGTCCTCAACCCAAATGCATCTACATATCAACTCAAAAAGAGATGCTAGGCTGTTCAGAATGCCCCACAGCCTCAAGGACCTGGCCCCATCCAGGACAACTACTGATAAAGACAGACAACACCACGGTCATGTAGTATATAAACATGCAAGAGGGCACCCATTCTTACCCCTTTGTGAATTAGCCATGACTTCTGCAGGGACATATGTATTAACTTACCAAGTGCCATCTGTGCAGGCACAATCTGCTAGGAAGGCAAAATACCTGGGCAGACTCCACCTAAGCAGAAACCCTCATGGATCCCTGACGAAAGTGACAGCTGGATCCACAAGTCTTCGTAGCATGATAATAAGGGAAATGGGGATGCCCTTTAGATTATTGATTCATCAAGCCCCCTCACAACTACCAGCTAAAAAGATTCTCTACAGCTGAGTTAATACAGACAAGCATGCAGTGACACTGCATCTTTCAGCTGAAAAACCTTATTTGTATATATGCCTTTCCCTCTGCCTCTCATCCCAAGGTAATTCCTAAAGGCCACAGGAAAGCCAAAAAATGATACTCTCGATTGCCCCTAGACTGGCCCCTGGCCAGTACTGGCTTCCAATCCTAAAGAACTTGTCTCAATGCCCAGCTTGGACCTTACCCCAAGCCACTTACCCACTGTCCCAGCAAAGCTCAATCAGATCCTGCATAGCCAACTCAGGACTTTAAACCGGCAGCATGGCAGATAAGGTGAAAGTCATACAAAACACACCTCTCTCTCAGTAAAACTGTGATGGATGTCATTTGAAGGCCAGAAGGCCTTAGTACTAGAAAAATCTTATGCTGAAAATGAGAGATTCTAGAAGTTTGGAACCAGGCACATAGAACTGATACAGTCGCTGTGCCAAATATTCCTCAGATTTTACAATAATTAACTGAGATGCTGGACAAAGGCCTATCTTTTTCATCTGTTAAAATTCATGCCTCTGCCATTTCGGCTCATTACAATACAGAGCCACAACTATTTTCTCATCCCTTATTAAAACAGTACCTCAGAGGAGCCAAAAATTTAAGGCCTCTAAGGAGATCACCAGTACCTGCATGGGACCTCAACTATGTCTTGGAAAATCTCACCCTGCCTCCTTTTGAGCCAGCTGCTACTGCTGATATACAGCTTTTATCTTGGAAAACAGCTCTGCTCCTAGCAATAACTTCTACAAGACGAGTTTCAGAGCTACAGGGACTCATGGCTGTGGAAGCTTTTATCATTTTTTTATCCAGACAGGGTCTCCCTTTCTGTGGGCAAACCCAACCATTTTTCTCACAAACAAAATTTCCTTAAAGCGTTTTGTGTTTTCAAATGAATTTATTACAACATTTTTTCTGGGTGGCATGAACTCACTTTTATATGGTACTTTAGGCAATAACAACCTTCCATAACCAGTATTGAATTCAAAACCCCCATTTTCATGCACTTCATCAAGCGCATGTATATCAACAAGCTCATTTTCATACAAAGACATGTTTAGCAGGGAATTGTCTAGATCAATTACATTATCAGCATCACTCCCACTTACATCCACATTATATGTGTCACATTCCTTATAATTAAAAAACTCTTTAAGGTGCAATTTTCTGCAAAACTGTCTAACTTCTAAGGAAATGTCTGCCAAAGTAGGAAAACAAACTGGAACAAACTTGGTACCTTTAAACAAAACTTGTCTGGCATGCTCGGATATATCTAAATCCGAAATATTTACAATATTATAGCTCTCACCTCCACACAAGTCCATGTGAGAACAAAAGTCCGGTCCACGAAGGGACTGTGCTCCCCCATCAAAAAACGGGTCTGAGTTCTGAACGCTTGATCCTTCCTCTCCTGCTCTCGCCTCGATGTTACCTTCTTCTCCCCTTGTTCTGAAAATGGCGCCCTCTTCCTCCTGACTGGGCCGACGACTGGTTTGAATCACTTGCCACTCCATTCATAAGAGCAGGCGTCTCTTGTGCTGTATTTAGATTCTCGAACGAAACACTCTTTCTGCTGCTTGTCTCATCTGCAGAAGACGCTGAAGTATCTCCCCCGCCCGATCTAGCGCTGGTTCTGACGTCACGATAAGCGCCTCGCCTTTTCTTAAAGCTGTATTCCCAAGAAAACAGCTTACCAGTGTCATGGTCCTTGACATCACGGAGGTATTTCCTTTTCTTACGAGAAATCACCTCCGTTTCAATTTTGGAAACTCTATTCTTTATTTCGACCAAGTTCTTGTTAAACACTGTCACGGAGCTTTCTCAGTTTCTCCTGCAGGTGCAGAATAGAGGCACGAGTTTTATTTAGAGTTCTTTCATTTCTCTTCACCAGCACGCCCAACCAACCTAACGTACACTTTAGAGAAATATCTTTCCATTCTAAGGACAAATCGACCTCGTCCTCAGAAAATTCAAAGGCAGGTAGCCTTTCAACTCTCAGACCCCTGGGAGTAATGCTGGAGCTGATGTATTTTTCAAGCAACTTTAAATCATAAAACGTAGTAACTTCCTTCACCATGGCTCTCTCCAATTCCACATACCTCTCAGAGTAATCACTAGTCACATTGTCCCAAGGATCATTATTAGCCATTTTTTCTTCCCTTTCCTTCCATATGGAAGCCAAATTCACAGGTTGAGTCAACAATGCACTCGCTGAGGTGGCAGTGGTAGTGTTCACCGACATGACAATATGAAACCACAACACCTCCACTCCTTCAAGACACCAATATCATAAAATTATACGAAAACAGGAACACATCCACTGTAAGTTTGAAAATTCTTTAATTCTGGTACCTCGGCCTTCGCCTTCTCCTGGAATACATTTTACTACTTCAAACACCACCCTTTTTGTATCATGCTTAATTGAATCATTAAAGCACATTAACCCATCAATGCTAATTACTGCTACATCATTATGACTACATCTTGGAACAATTTTAAATGAAGCTACGACATAATAAACAACATCTATGCCCAAAAAACAGATGCTCAAAATGGCCGAAGACTTAATTACCTTGATCAGGGGTTCCCATCCCCCTCCTGATAAGAGGCCTAGGCAAGAGACTGACTATGAATTTTAGATCAGGTTTCTATTTCTTCTGATTCCTCTTCTGATCAGGAATATTCTCTTCCCCCCTATGTGGATTCTGATGCTGAAGAATCTATACCTTCAGCTTCTCCTCCAGAGGACTATTCTTTTGGGGAAACCTTGCATACCATGAGGGAGCATTTCCACTGGGAGAGCCAAGATTTTTCAGAATCTAAAAAAAGGCTCAGGGATTTCATTTTACTACTTCAACACAGGCCACTAGCCATCCCACCTGTGTTCGATATTGTAGATGATGTGTTTTCGGAGTCTAGTCTTACCCCTGACTCCTTACCTCCAGCTCCTGTTAAGCCTGACAGATATTACAGGGTACCTGACTCTCATAAATTCCTTTTTAAAAACCCTGCTGCAGACCCAAAAACTATTTCACAGGGTCCCAAAGGAGTTAATGCTTCCACTGCAAAAAACCCTACCCCCTCTGACAGAGATTCTAGGACACTGGATAGATGGGGAAAAAGGTTTACACATCTGCAACTTTGGCTATAAGGGCCTTAAACTGTCAGTTTCATATGCTCAAATATCAGCAACATGTCATGGCATTGCTTAAACAGAAAATGTTATTAAACTCTGAATGTGCAGAAAACAAGGAAATGCAGGATTTATTGCATGCAGCCGAACAAGTTGGAAAGCATACTTTGCAATGTGGTTTTGATTCTTTGGAGGCCTCCTGCAGGGCCGCAGTTATGGGTTCTGTAATTAGGAGGCATGCTTGGTTAAAAGAACAAAATCTGCCTGATCATGTCAAAGTTAAATTATTAGATGCACCTTTACAGCATGATACTTTGTTTGGTGTTAAGGCAGAGGAGGTGTTAAAGAAAATGGAGGACAAAGCTAAATCTATGCAAACTGTCAAAGATTTTTTACAAGTACAGCCACCTAGGTTTAGTAGACACTGGCCTACAAAGAATTGGTCCTTTCCTGTGTCAGACAGACCTCAAAGGGGCAGATCCAGATGCCCTAGAGGCAGATCCCAGGTGCAAGGTTCCTACAGGTCAAAGCAATGGCGTGCTTCTACCTCCAAAGTTGAAGAAGACAAATCACAACCATACAGGAAACAGTCCCAATGACTTCCCCCTGCCTGCACCAAGCACTTATCTCCTGGCAGCACCCTTAGGGGGAAAATTAGCACTTTTTTCTCAAAATTGGCACATTATAACCCAGGACAAGTGGGTTCTAAATATCGTGTCACAAGGGTACAAGTTCCATTTCCATACCCTGCCAAAGGTAAACGGCTGGCCAGGTCTGCCAAAAAATCATTGGGCAGAGTCACAAAAACAAGTCTCATCTCTCATGGCCATTCAGCAAGTACCAGAGCAAGAGCAGGGACAAGGATTTTACTCAAGACTGTTCTTGGTACCCAGAAAGGACAAGACCTGGAGGCCAATACTGGACCTATCTATTCTGAACACATTCCTGGATATACCAAAATTCAAGATGATGACTTTGCAGCAGCTTCTCCCCATGCTGGGCAAGACCAATTGGCTGGTGACTCTAGACCTAAAAGAGGCATACCTGCATGTCCCAATCAGACAATTATGCAGAAGATACCTCAGATTCAAGGCTGGCTCACTGCATTACCAATTCTCTGCACTGCCCTTTGGCTTATCTACTGCGCCCAGGGTCTTGACAAAGTGCCTGGCACCAGTAATTCCATTCTGCAGAAAAAGAGGAATACAAATATATCCTTATTTGGACGACTGTCTAATTCAAGCAGAGAATAAGGACATTTTTTTACAGCATCTGGCATTTGTGAAAAGACTTCTAACATGCCTAGGGTACACAGTCAATGAAAAGAAATCAAAACTAGTACCCTCTCAAGAGATAACATTCCCGGGTGCAAGCTTAAATACAACTGCCCAGATGGCTTATCTCATGCCAGACAAACAAAGGCAACTGACTACCTATTTCAAAATGTTGGCAACAAAGGCCCAGTTATCTGCAAGAAAACTTCTGCAGGCTTTGGGCTTCATGGCATCCTGCATCCTACTAATTCCATATGCAAGACTGCATATGAGGAAACTTCAATGGTACCTAAAAAGTGTTTGGACTCAACATTGCCACAGCCTGGAAACAATGATTACTCTTATTCCCTGCCTACAACAGGAGTTTCAATGGTGGGCAAAGGCTTATCACCAAAACAAGGGACAGCCATTCACATTACCCCTAGCCAGGCAGACACTAACAACGGCTGCATCAGATTATGCCTGGGGGGCCTACATAGCAGGAAGATGCATTCAGGGCACATGGTCCTCAACCCAAATGCATCTACATATCAATCAAAAAGAGATGCTAGCTGTTCAGAATGCCCTGACAGCCTTCAAGGACCTACTTCATCCAGGACAACTACTGATAAAGACAGACAACACCACGGTCATGTGGTATATAAACAAGCAAGAGGGCACACATTCTTACCCCCTTTGCAGACTAGCCATGACTTTGTGGGACACAGTATTAACTTACCAAGTACATCTGCAGGCACAATTCCTGCCAGGAAGGAAAAATACTCTGGCAGACGACCTAAGCAGAAACCTCATGGATCCCCACGAGTGACAGCTGGATCCACAAGTCTTCAGCATGATAACAAGGAAATGGGGATGCCCGGACATAGATCTATTTGCCTCCCCTCACAACTACCAGCTAAAAAGATTCTGCACAAGGAGTTATCACAGACAAGCATGGAAAGTAGACACCCTATCTTTCAGCTGAAAAAACCTATCTGTATATGCCTTTCCCCCTCTGCCTCTCCTCCCCAAGGTACTCCTAAAGGTCAGACAGGAAAAGCCAAAAATGATACTGATTGCCCCAGACTGGCCCCGTCAGTACTGGTTTCCAATCCTAAAGAACTTGTCTCAATGCCCAGCTTGGACCTTACCTCAAATACCTCATCTACTGTCCCAGCAAAACAATCAGATCCTGCATAGCCAACTCAGGACTTTAAACCTGGCAGCATGGCAGATAAGGTAGTCATACAAAACACACCTCTCAGTAAAGCTGTGATGGATGTCATTTTGAAGGCCAGAAGGCCTAGTACTAGAAAATCTTATGCTGGAAAATGAGAGATTCTGTGCTTGGAACCAGGCACAAGGAACTGATACAGCTGTGCCAAATATTCCTCAGATTTTACAATAATTAACTGAGATGCTGGACAAAGGCCTATCTTTTTCATCTGTTAAAATTCATGCCTCTGCCATTTTGGCTCATTACAATACAGAGCCACAAATATTTTCTCATCCCTTATTAAAACAGTACCTCAGAGGAGCCAAAAATTTAAGGCCTCTAAGGAGATCACCAGTACCTGCATGGGACCTCAACTATGTCTTGGAAAATCTCACCCTGCCTCCTTTTGAGCCAGCTGCTACTGCTGATATACAGTTTTTATCTTGAAAAACAGCTCTGCTCCTAGCAATAACTTCTACAAGACGAGTTTCAGAGCTACAGGGACTCATGGCTGTGGAAGCTTTTATCATTTTTTTATCCAGACAGGGTCTCTCTGTGGGCAAACCCAACATTTATGCCTAAGGTGGTGTCCAGTGTGGCTCTTAACCAAACTATTCATCTGCCAACTTTTTATCCAAATCCACAAAACAAGGGGGAGAGAATTCTGCATTCTTTGGACGTACGCAGACAGCTTAGATTCTACTTGGACAGAACTAAAGTTTTCAGAAAGACAGAGCAATTACTAGTGGCATATGCTGCAGGATCACAAGGAAAGGCTATCTCAAAGCAGACTATTTCAAAGTGGATAGGCCACTGCATTCGTTTCTGCTACTTACACCATGGCAAGCCAGTGCCTAAGGGCATTAGGCCACATTCAACCAGAGCTGCAGCCACTTCAGCAGCCTTTCTCAGGGGAGTACCAACCAAGGACATTTTAGAGGCTGCTGCTTGGAATTCAGTGCACACCTTTACAAAGCACTATCATCTGCCACTCTACTCTAAATCCAGGGCAGGCTTTGCCACTGCAGTTCTGCAGGGCCTCATAGCCGCTCCTAATGCTGTTTAGCTCCAGCCTCCCATCCATAGCTTTGGGACTCTACCCAAATGTAATGACTGCAACAGTGAAACACGAAGAACATAGTACAGTTGTGTACACTTACCATAAATGTAGATGTTCAAGTGTATTCACTGTTGCAGTCCAGGTTACCCACCTGCCATCCCCCTTTCTTCTGATGGAACCTATCTTTCCTTCTCTGATTTATACAACCTATGTAGTGTATTTGCTTTTGGATGAAGGTAAAGTTTATATTGGTGCATGTATTTACATATATATATATATATATATATATATATATATATATATATATATATAAATTTTGTCTACCCTTTTAGGGGGCACCTGACATCTTGGGCAAGAAAAACTAAAGAAAATGGCGTCGGCCGCATTTTTTATACCCCTGACGACCTGACGTCAGGGAAAGGGTGACAGCAGCCGATGCAGGACCCAGGACTTTGGAATTCAGACCGACTGAGGGCAACCTGCCAGCAGGATTACCCAAATGTAATGACTGCAACAGTGAATACACTCGAACATCTACATTTATGGTAAGTGTGCACAACTGTACTTTCTTGTTGTTTAGTGGTGAGGGTAGGTATGAGATCCATATCACTTAGAAACAAAATGTCGCATGTACATTTATATGCTAGTGTGGTAGCTTGAGTAACAAAAATGCTGAATTATCATAGAGAATTGCTTTAAAGACCTATGTAGGTAAGGAAGACAAAAATGGTGGCACTGTTTTTTAATCTGAGCTGGAGCAAAGCTTTGTCCATTTTTAGATACACTGTTGTCCCGGGGCATGGCTTTTTTTTTTACTTTGGATAAAATGTATTGGCTGGTCCGGTCAAAGGAAAATTAAATTTTAGTATTTCTGGTAATGATTTTATAAACACAAAATAATAATCTGTGTTGTATCTGTGGGTTTAGTTTGGTTTGGCAGCTAAACTATAGCCAATTACAAATGTTACACTGACAGCATAAAAATGTACCAGGACGTCAGTGGATGGCGCCATGTGGCATATTAATTCCTGCTAAATCATATGAAACTCAATATCAGCAAATTGGTGAAATAAAATAGCACAGCTTTACATAACTTTATTAGCTCTTATGATTTTAACAGCATTCATTTTTATTAATTTTTAATTAATTACTTTTTACAAACCCAGAGGTGTTTTGCATACTGCTGCTTTCCAAAACAAAATTATAAGCCACAGTTATCTGATAGCATGTGCCCCTTGGCTTAACAAAAATAGAGTCAAAGGACAGGTAGCAACAGTGAGCAGGGTGACAGACAAATGGCAGGTTTATCCAAAAGAAATGAAAGACTAAATGAGAGCTTTTGCAAGGGTTATCCAAGAACATTGTCTCTGTTTTCTGTTCAAGAAGCTGTGGAGCAGCACAGACAAGGAAAACATAAACCTGTTTTGTTTTGTACATACAAACCATTCAGTAAATATTATTAGTGAACAGACTAACAAAAAATGGCAATGGTTTCACTATGTACTGCTGAGAAGAAACAGTTGAATGATTCTGAGTAGCTTTGAAATGAGTATTGGCAAGGGAAGTAGGAAACCAAATTTTGTCAATAACCATGCTAAGGATTGCAATGAAATTTGGGTATATTTAGATGTGGAAGATACCAACAATGCCCAGTTTTAAATACATGTAAAGAATTTAGTTGTATTAAAGAACTTTGTTGTATTAAAGTAATGTAATATAAAATTCCAGGTTACTTCAACTATTATTCTAGGTGTATTGTATATGATGTCATCTGCACTAGCCTTTTATGTAGGCCAGTCTGCAGCAGAGGATTTACGAACATATTTGTGCTACTCAGAATGGTAATGTGAACAATATTTTGCCAGGTTTGTGTTTCAGTTTTAAAAAAATATATGTTTTAGATACTGCCATTGGTAATCCAAGGGGTGGGGTTTTAAAATGCTTTTGGGTTACAAAGAATACAAATGACAAATTTGATTAGATGCCTATAATTTTTCTGGCATCAATGTATCCATTAAGTTTAAATATGTTTTAAAAGAATGAGAGGTGTCTCTTGTTAACATGAAATAGTTTGTTTAGACATTTATCTGCTGTTTTAAAAAATTATTTTGTGTTTTTAATTATTTGCTTAATTTTCAGTCATTTGATGTACTAATCTGAAGAAGTCCTTTCCAGTTGAAGGCACTTATTGTCAGTGTAATACGCTTGGATCTAATGTTGTCCTTTTCATTCTTCCTCACTGATGAGTCTTGGATCTGATCCTCAAATCCGCCTGCTTTTCCAAGACTTTTGATCATAATCTTGAGCTCTACCCTCTTCCCATAATGCACCGCAGCATCTCTAACTCCTTAGAACTCATTTGCTGCCATTGTGGTAAGACTGAAATATCCTTAATCTCGATCTGTAAGGAGTTTATTTTGTTTATTTATCCATATTTTCTCTTTTATCAAGTGTGATGAATTGCTGACAGTTCATTCCTCCCTCTCTGGTGTCTTTCTGATGGCTAGCTAATCTTTGATGGTGCGCATTTGCAGGACTGGCTTTTCTTGGTCACAGTCTCTTTTTCTGCCATTGTTCATTTCCTCTCTTGATTTTCCTCTGACTGAATCATCTTTAGTGCTGGCTTCATTTTTTCTTTTTGCCTTCTTCCTGAAGTGGTTGTTTCTTCCAGGGTTGCCTTGGTGATGCAGAGGGAACTTGCATCCTCTCACCAGGAGGGTTTTCCATCCTGTTTTGTCTGAGAGTCCAGCTTGTTTATTGTCACTGTGGTGGCTTCCATGTCGGGTACTCATTGCAGCTGCCTCTTTGTCCTCTGGAGCTCTGAACTGTTACTCCTTGGGAATGACACTGAGATGGTGATTCATTCCATTGCTGTCAAAACAGGGGGTAAGTATAGATCTGCTCTGGTGTATGACTGAACAAAATTTCCTTTGAAGTGTGTTGTGCTTTCAAGTTACAGAATTTGGACCTTGGGTGTCCTCCTTCGTAGGCAGATGTATATGGCTGGCATTCCTCTCAGATGTACAGATTCTTTGCAGAATGTTGAGTTGTTGGCTTTATATTTTTTGAATGTTTCTCATACAATTAATGGTATCCATTAAATAGCAAAGTTTGAAAATAATGATGGACCTTGGAGTTTCAGAATTCATATATTTCAAAAATTTCATACTAATGCATACCCTGTTATTTAATCAACTTTCTGAGTTTGGAAGAGTGATTTCCACTTTTATTTATGGCTTGTCAGATTACTTGCTCCTAGAGGTTGAGAAGTATGATTGTGAGGCAGAAGCCTTATGTCTTTATTGACGGGTGAAGTCACTCAGAGGTCAGAAGTTCGG
Organism: Protopterus annectens; assembly: GCF_019279795.1. Lineage (NCBI taxonomy): Eukaryota > Metazoa > Chordata > Ceratodontiformes > Protopteridae > Protopterus > Protopterus annectens. Next base: position 233,553,216 of record NC_056732.1, on the reverse strand, counting down.
ACCAACAAAATTCTGCCCAGACTAAAAATTCACAAATGGTTCCTTTAGGGGCTCAGTCCCTCTTGAAAACTAAACAAGAAAGGAAAACTCAATGGAACCACTATACAGGTCTTTTGGATCCTTCCCAACTCTGATCCAAAGCTTCTGGCACCTTCTTCAGATCCCATGCTCTCCTCAGATCTGACAGGCTTGGTATTTAAACATTTTTAAAATCTTTTTACCTTCCTCATTGAATACTAAGTCTTTGGATCCAATTGACTGGAGGTTTTACTTGGGAGGTATAAACCTTCAGATCCTGCCAGTCCCCCTTATATCTAATTTGCTTGGATATTTCCTTTTTCTTGGATCAGATCCGAGAGATACCAGGTTAACCAGAAGAGCTAAAGCAGTATTGGATCTGGTGTTTTTAGATTAGGAATTGAAGAACAGATAGTTTTCCCCTTGGATCTTATGTCAGTGATCTGATATACAAGTTGCTGGGAGACAGCTTAGCTATCCTCAAATCTGATGCCTTCATATCCAAAACAGTTATGTGAATTTATCCTTCTTTGGATCCGAGACATTCTCAGATCTGAGGGATTCGTTGTTGCCTTCAACAAAAAAAAAAAAAAAAAACACTTTTGTCCTCCATCATATAAGGCTTTTGTCCAGCTTTCTTCAGCTGAAAGAGTGAAAATATGCTTTCCTTTTTTCCTTTGGGAAACATAGCAGCTCAGTTTAAAACTGTGCCTTACTAGCCCAGAACACATAATTACCTCGGAGATTTGCATCTGATCCTAACTTACAATCCCTACATAGTTCCACTTTGAAGTCCATTGTTCTTTCTGCCTCTCCTTTTGTTTTTCAGTGAATAGGACTTGCTTTGTTGAAGTGACCATTCTATCAACAATTAATTTTCCAAAGGGTTGTTTCCCTTTGGGGTATAATGAGCAGAAAACATCCTGACTCCTTCATTGGGCCTGTCATTAAGGAAAAGAAGAATTCTCCAGGCTTTATTTTTTCTGATTAACTTCTTTTCCCTTATTCCCCTGTAGAACACTACAGTTTCATTTGTTGCTGTAGCGACCTGTGTCACAGTAGGAGAATTGATGAACAGTTCCCATTTGACCTTCCCTCCTCCACAGAAGATTATAAAATAAACTTCCATGCTTTCATATAAATATATATATATATATATATACATATATATATATATATATATATATATATGTATATATATATATATATATATATATATATATATATATATGTGTGTGTGTGTGTGTGTATATATATATATATATATATATATATATATATATATATATATATATATATGTGTGTGTGTGTGTATATATATATATATATATATATATATCTATATATATATATATATATATAAATATATATATATATATATATATAAATATATATATATATATATATATATGGCATGTGGTCGACTTGCAGTTTCTAAGTTGGCAGAATGTCGATCCAAAATCCATTGACTGCATTACAGTGAATGGGTAGTGTAGGTCGATAACTGGGATTCAACATTGTACAGGGAGGTTTTGTTTAGTGAGGAACAGAGAATAAGCCCATTTCTTCATTGTAGTGCAATCTCAGAGTTGGTATATTTAATGTGCAGGGGGTTCAACATTGTGCAGGGAAGTCGCGCTTCAGTGAAGAACAGGGAATTAGCCCATTTCCTCACTGTAGTGCGATCTTGGAGTTGGTATATTTAATATGCAGGGGTTGGGGCGCAGCCCCCACATTTGGGGTGCAGGGGGGCAAAATAGTAGAATTAATGTACAGCTGACTGTTGAGTTCAACGGTATGTTAATGTGCATAGCAGGAGGTGAGTGACATCACCTCCTGCTATGCGAAATATATCAAACCACGGTAGTCGATGTATTCATTTTCATTTTGTTTTACTTTTCTGAATTTCAAATTCAGCATTTTGGGTCGACATTTTAAATGGTCGACCTAAGCTGATTCAGAATTCCAATAGTAAATATATATATATATATATATATATATATATATATATATATATATATATATATATATTCACAGCAAGGTGATAAGAAGGACTCTGCAATATGTGTTTTACATACTCCTTCCTTAATAGATAACATCAACACCTTGAAGTAACTCACGGGCTGCACTTCTCTCAAATATTTTTTTGGGGAGTCATTTTTTCCATCTATGTGGATGACTGAATCAGTTTCACTATCTATAATTGCGGTGCCAAAGAATAAGTTATCACGCTCCTATTTTCTCTTGTATCTGTGTATCTGTAACAAAAGGAAGAGGATGAGAGATCAACCTGATTGTTTTAAATCTTAATATAAGCCATCTAAATCTCAGATACTTTACAGTTCAGTCCATCCTGACTCTTCTGCACAGACATACTGATTCTGGTCATACACCTCTAAAATGCACAGTACGACATTAAAACAGATAAGCATACTGGATTTTTCTGTGTTTTTCAATTTGGAGCTAGTCACTATCCTTTCAACTTACCTCCCTAACCTTAAACCCAGCCCCCACGGTGCTTACATAATGCTGAATGGTCAAAGTAGCTAACATTTTTCTGAAAGGGCTTCTATTGAGATCATATACTTCAGTTAACTTATCACTTCTCCAGCCAGGCATCCACTTCCACTAGCTAGGGCCTACTTTCTTTCTGTACAGCCTTAAAACCCTGGCCTTTACAAAATATAAACAAATCAAGACTGTCTCCTGAACAGAACCAAGACTCTTTTTAGTAACTTAGTTTGGTATTTCTACTCTAGTGTGCCTCCACATTGAGAATCAAGGTGTAAAATTTACTATTTTTTCTTCTGGGGGTCCTGTTTCCTCCCATCTGGGTACCAGTGGTAATAATATAGACAATGCTTGAGGCGCCAAATACAAGGCTTCTACACCCCCCTTTTTCCATTCTACCTCCCATATCCACTAAGAAGTAGTCAAAGTTCTGGATGTTTTACAGGTCAGCCTATCCTGCTTCTTATACACAAGATCAAATGAATGTACTCCAGGAGGCACATACTACAAACCAGGGTTTAATGTCTTTTCGTATACCCTCCAAATCCCTAGTCATTGTGGAAAAACTGATTCCTTACAACAACCTTACAGAATCCAGATATTTCATATGGATGCAACTGAGTGCCACGATTCATGTTCGACTGCACCTTTATGTATCAGGTGTAGGATTCTCCTAATTTCTCGTATGTTATTTTCAGCGACATCTCGGTTGTTAACCATTTAGTTTACATTAGTTTTCCCTTTTCTCTAGCTCTTCTAGATCTCTCTCTCTCTCTCTCTCTCTCTCTATATATATAATTTTTTTTTTTTTGTGAACCCTTCAGTATTCTTGACGGCACCTTGGTCTATTTTTTACCAACCTCGATTTTCAATAAAAACACCTGATTTTGCAAATATTGTCTTTCACCACTGGACCTGTTCAGAGGACATTTTTTCAAGCAAACCATTCCTTTTCCTCTGCTATTTGCTCAGTACTCTCAGATGATCCACAAATATGGTGGGAGCGCATATCAAGTGAAAGATGATCAAACCTCATGGTCCCCCCCTTGGAGACCAAATATTACTCGTCATCATCCAGACAAAAGATTGATTCTTCTAATGCTGCTAGACTTTCAGTGAGGCCTCCTGTATGCCTACCCCTCTTCTACCATCGATCTTGAAGTTTCTGCATAAAGCCAGCAGTTTGAGGATCTCTGTTCTCTCATTCCCCTTTTCTGGCATCATTAGGCAGGGCTCTTCTCTCTCTTTCTCTCTCTCACTCTCTCACTCTCTCTCTTTCTCCCCCTTTTGGTTTCATCTGAAACATCCTCCAGGAACTCAGGAGCTTAATTTGGATCTGCTATTTCCCCCAGTGAAGATCAAGTATCTCTTTTCCATACCTTCTGACTAACCACATGGTTTATCCAATTCCAGTCATTGTACTATGACGAAACCTAGCTTCCCCTTTTCATGAGGAATTCTTCTAAAAAAAAAACTATAGAAGCAAATGGAAACATTGTCCCTATGGACTTCCAATCAGAACATGGCCCTTTCTCAGCTTCTACTTCTACTATACTTCCCTTTTAAGGAGAAGGCGAGTTTTCTCTATTACACAGCTCCCATTAACAATTATATCGACTTTTTCACTCTTAAAACAAATTCCTTTCCTTGATGCCTTCCAGAGTATGTAAAGCTTTCCTGAGAGAAATCTTGCTGCTTAAACCTCCATGGAAGACACCTCTTCTTCGTTGGATCTCACGGTTATTTTTCAGAGACTGACATAGAAACTACTGAACCAGTGAGCAATTGTCATGTTAAAAAAAATGTGTTTGGATAGCAATCACATTGGCAAAAGTATATCAGAGCTTCAGGCCTTGTTTGCCAAGCCTCCTTGCATTATTTCCCATAAAGATATGGTATCCCTCAGGGCCAATCCCTCTTTTATAACCAAAATAACCACAGAACCAAAAATTAATCATTCGTACATATAACTGTGGTGGTGGTGCTGCGGTAGCGGTGTCGCCTCACAGTATGACGTTGTCCTGTTCGATTCTCAGCTAAAGCGTCTTCTGTGCGGAGACATGCATGAATGGGCGTACCTTCGTTGAAGGTTGTGCATCAGAACTGGCAACTCGGTATGTAAAAATCTACTGCCAATCATTAGCGGACCGGAGTTCCGCTGTGGCGACCCCTAACCAGGAAAAGCCGAAAGATACAACAATAGTAAATTATAGTTCCCAATTTTCTGATTGTAGCTATCACATTTACAATTATGTTTATTCTTCATGGGTTCAAACAGTTCAGAAAGTCTGTCCAGCTGTTGCTTTCCTTTCCTTTTAACAGTAACAGTTAGATTACTGACCGTATTTTCACTGTTTTATTCCCAAAATGGTTGGAATTGCTTCATCATTCTACAGTCATTCTACCAGGTTTATACCTATCACATCTACCTTTCTCCCTCAGCTTCTATTGAGGTTATTGGTGTTGTAGTCACTTGGCCTAAGACCTATACCTTTGTGACACTTTACAAGTTGGGCGTTGTCCCCCGAAACAGGACGTCCTTTCATTTGACAGTGCTCCAATATATCCTTCTTTGAGGGTGTCCCAAGAGGTACTTTGCTGGGGATTCTGATCCATCAGTGAGGAAGAATGAAAAAGACAACATCAGATAAAAAGTTATGTACTCACCATGACATTTGATCTGTGTTGTCCATTTTCATTCTTCCTCACCTTCCCTCCCAGCCATCCCCCAGCCTTGTCATCCTTGGAAGGATATTGCATGATATTGGAAATTTTATGTTCCCAGTTTGAACCTTAATATTTTCTTTATTTGTCCTGTCTGTAAAAATCAATAGGCAGTAGGCAGAAAACTAGATCTGAGGAGTTAGGGATGCTGTAGTGCATTACGGGAAGCGGGAGGAGCTTGAGATTAGGATCCAAAGTCTTGGAAAAGCATCTGAGTCAGATCCAGGTATCAGATCCGAGACCCATCAGTGAGGAAGAATGAAAATGGACAACACAGATCGAACTTTATGGTGAGTATATATATCAGTATAGGACAGTCAATATTCAGGATGGCTGTGATGGTTTGGTGATATGCTGTCCAGGAAATAAGCACTTATGCTGGGCCAGTGATTTTTGGGTGAAACAATAGAACCTGCATTCCACTAGTACCTCTTCAAAGGTTATGAAACCTAGAAAGCAAAATGGCAGCTTCGAGTATAAACTTCAGTAAATACTTTTTCAACACTTCAGTCTGGATGATAATATCCTAGCCTCATGTAAGGATATCTGTGTCTTCTTTGTGCAATCTCAGGACAGCATGAATCTTATATCTGCATCTACCAGCAGAATATCACCCATTCCAATGCCAGAGAAAAGGTACCTTTAATGTTGATTTAGCAAGTAGCTGCTATGGATCTTGCAATAGTTTTAACCACTGCCTGAAATGTAATGAATAAATGCACATGCGATAATATATCTGAACTCATTTATTATAGCACATCAGTAGTAGTCTAACTGCAGCGAACCATGCCAGTCAGTAACACCAGCTTTCCTACTGCGGTGAGTGTGAGTCATCCCAACAATGTCTGACATCTATATTCATTAGACAGATGAAGCCCCCTTAAATAATATTTATTTCTTTGATAGCCAGGTAAGTTAGGTTCAAGCAATCTTTTTCAACCAGACAAGAGCACAAAGAGACAATCACAGGCTAAACAGTTAATCTCCTACTGTTTTAGGACTCACACTATTGGCTCTCTAACATACGATGGGAACCCATGGGCCGCCAGCTGACCCATTCATTCCTTCTCCTGATGGACTGGTGCAAGCACTCCCAGGAGCCCCACTGGACAGGGCATGAACCCTCTGACCCATTCATTTTCAGCTCTAGAGTCTACTTTTGAAAGTCCATCAGCTCATTTGTTACCTGTCCATGGGTGTCAACCACTGCCAACCCCTGATCATTGATTTGAGATGAGATTCAGTAGTAGGGTGTAAGCCGAGATCACTTTTTAAAGCCTTATATTAAAGAACATTTTTTGGCATCATTAGGAAGTCTGTTCCACAACTTTATAACTCCCATATGTAAAACATTGTTTTTACTTTATATGTTACTCTTTCTACATGTGAAAAGAGTTGTTTTTATTAGTTGTATTGAAATTGTGTTTTACTGGTAAAAAAAATCAGATGTGTATCGTTAGAGTTATTCTAAAGACTAACACCTGCTTTAATAAGATCGCTTTTTAATAACCTGTATCAGACTGAAAATAAATGCTTTTCCTACATGTGACTAACATAATTTGTATTTTTCATAATTATTATGTTTGAAGAATCATTGCATTATTTCCAATTTATTAATATTCAGAACTGAGTACATAAAAACAAGCACTCAAATATGACACGTGGTCTAACTATTGTCACAAATATTGGTAAGAGCATATCCAATGATTCTGAGGATATATTGCAAATCATCAAACATATAGTGGTCTCAGCCTTTTTAAATATGTCTTGGAACTGCAAAGTCCTTAAGAAACCACAGTACCAAGGTCCTTGCTATACTCAGTAGGATCAGTGCTTGAAGTATTAATGGCATATGTGTATTGGTGGTTTTCTTTCTCATGTACAAAACTCCACATTATGATAGTTTTTAGACTTTAATATCAAGCTGTCTAAATAAAATTGTAAAATGCTATTGTCTTTCACATATCATGCTGGGATGAGATTTTTGAGCCATCTATTTATTCATAATATCACATTAGAGGATGTGTAGGCATGGAGACCATAAATACATTAAAAAGAAAACAGGCCAAAAACGGATCCCAGAAGGAGACCTCTTACAGTTATTTTAGTTACTGAAAATTTGCCATGAATGTATCCACTACTAGCCACCCAGCGATATAAACAGTAGTTCTAGATGATTGTCACTGTTAAAGTGACACCCCAACCCCATCTGCAAAAATGGGAAAAAGTGGATTGTGGGTGGATGGATGGATGGATGGATGGATGGATGGATGGATGGATGCTATCCACTGAATGTCCTATCTGATAATTAATTTGCCACCTATCTATTTATGTAAGAGTTAATGTTTCAAGATATTAACTGTAAAATAATATTGTTAAAAATAATATTGTCAGATGGAATGTTATCACATTTTTAATCCAAAAATACCAAATCTAACAGGTATTTTCAATTTAAGAGCATCTATTATATTATCATGAATTAAATTAAAAAAAGATTTCCCTGGCATTAAGCCGTTGACCTGAATCCATAGTCTTTATTAAAGATGGTGGTAGAAGTGACAAAAGTATTTTATTTTTCAAAAAACTTTCTAAAATATGAATGAGACTGATTGTTTTGTGATTTCAATGATCTTCTTGGCTGCTTACTTTGAAATCAGAACATCTATGTTTTTAGTTATCAGAGACATAATCTATTATTAGCAATTTCTGGAAAAAGTTATGCGAGTTATTGATTTATAAAGACCCCTGGAAGTCTGTTATGATTAATAGCATTTTTGTCAACTGATATTTCAGGGCATGCAATGTCTCAAATGCATCTACAGAAAGCATTTCGTCAGAATAATTGATGTTGCTATTATATATTATAAGATCACTGAGGATAGTAGCAGTAGCAGAGTCATCATTAAGAATGTTGACATTGTATAGTAACCAGGTTGTCATACCTGATGTATGTCCTACAGTTGATTTGATTATAGGTTCATAGGTAGGTACTAGGCTATCAGCCCTGGGGCCTATACAAGCCCAGCCAAAAAGGTACCCTGGCTTTTGCCACCCAAGAAAATGATTTTCCTGTGCCACTGTCAAGCAGAGCCACAGAGGTGATCCCAGGGGTGAATTTCTTATTTCCCATCCAATCATCAAGATTTTTCTTGACAAGTGCTAATGAGGAGCTTTGTTTGATATAGATAGGTAGTTTATTCCAGAGTATGGGAAGTCTCTGGGACAGGAATCTATCCCTCCGGCATGTTCTGTTTATTGTGGTGACAAGGTTTAGGTCCCTAGAGCGTGTAGCTCGGAGGGATTTGGATTTCTTTAAGTGGAGCATGTCCAACAGCTCTGGGTTTGACATAGCTTTGTATGTTAGGCAGAGATCACCTCTGAGTAGGCGATATGCGACAGAGTAAAGCTGGAGTTTTTTGAGATGGTCTGCGTAGGGCATCTGCTTGAGGCCTGTAATCCTCTTTGTGAGGTATTTCTGCGGCCTTTCCAGTTGTTGTAGATGCCTTGTGAGATACATACCAAAAGGGGCATTGTACTCTATAATGGGTCTAATGAGGGATGAGTAGAGGGGAACAATGACCTCTTTTTTTCTGGATGAGAAACCTTTTGTGATGAGGTGTGCCACGTAGAAGGATTTCCTGACTACTGTGGTGATGTGATTATCAAAGGAGAGACTACTGTCCACCTGTGTCCCAAGGTCTCTTATCACACTTTCGGTGTTAAATATACTACCACCTATGTTGTAGTTCATGGGTAGAGTTTTTACCAAAGGGGATGACAATGCACTTTTTGGCATTGAGCTTGAGGCCATGGCTTTGACACCAGGCATCTGTCTCAGTGAGGCCCTTTTGTAGGATGTCCACATCGTTAGGAGTTTCGATTATGGCTCCTAGTTTGCAGTCATCTGCAAACTTCATTAGCCAAAGGCCTTCTGTGTTAGCCTGTATTTCAGAGAAGTAGATACCAAACAGGAGAGGACCCAGAACTGAACCCTGTGGTACTCCACTTGTTACTGGTCTGAAGTCGGATTTGGAGTCTACTACTTGCACAGTGTGGGTTCTGTCAGTGAGCCAGTTGGCAACCCATCTTGTGACATAGGGATTTATACCTAGTTTAGTGAGTTTATCTATAATTCCAGAGTGGGGATGGTGTTGAAAGCCTTGGCAAGATCTAGATAGGCTGTGTGAACCACCTTACCCTTGTCTAAGGCTTTGGTGACTGCTTCAAAGAAGTCTATCAGGTTTAGGAGACATGATCTGCCTTTTACAAACCTGAACTGGGTGGGATCCAGAGTTTGGAGATTACCAATGACTTTGTTTATAAATTCCATGATGATACGTTCCATGGCCTTGCAGACCAGGCTCATCAGGCTAATGGGGCGGTAGTTCCCGGGGTCCGTGGTGGCTCCCCCCTTGTGGAATGGGATAACCATTGCTGTGCGCCATTCAGCAGGCACAAAGCCTGAGGTGAGGCTATGATTGAACATGGTACTTAGGTAGGGTGCCAGTTCATTCTGTAGTTCGTGTAGAATGCAGCCTGGGATGTTGTCTGGTCCCATGGATGCTGTGTTCTTGGCTTTGGAGAGTGTGGTTTTTACCTGTGCAGCCGTGATTACAGGAACTTTGCATTCTTCCAGTATAGAGATGGGCTCTTTAGGGGGTGAGGGGGGGTAAAGTTAGCACTGAACCTATCTGCCAGGATGTAGGCAATATCAGTTGGGTCTGTATATTTAGTGCCATTGTGCTGTAACTCAGAGCAGATCTGAGTGTTGACACTGAGATTCTTGACATAGCTATAGAATGCTTTGTGGTTGTATTTAGAATCAGTGGCAATTTTGTTTTCGTAACTGGCTTTGGAGGATTTTATCAGGGATCACAGCTTCTTACTGAGGCTGACCATGGAGCTCCTCCACTCGTGGGATTTTACTCTCTTTTGCAAGAGTTTCTTCCTTCTGTTGTACAGTTTGTTTATGGCAGGGGACCACCAGATTGCCTTCCTTTTTTTGGAGGATAGCGTCTTGGTTCTGTTTGGGATAGCACAATCCATGCACTCATTGTAAGTGCTTATAAAGTGCAATTGTGTAGGATTCAGTAGTCGTAACTGTATTGTCCATCTGCATGGGTGTCATGAAGTTCACCACTTCTGTCTTAAGAAGCATGAAGTTGGCTTTGGAGAAATTTTTTACCATGGTTTCCTTAATGGGGGGTGGAGGCAGGATGTGGATATCTAGGGTAATTAGCTTATGGTCAGATCGGACCAATGAGGCGTTGACATCAGGTGTGGAACACTGGTAACTCATATTGGTAATGACTAGATCTAGGATATTGTTGCCCCTGGTGGGGGTGTGGATAAGTTGATCCAGGGCATTGGAGTTTATGAATTCCAGAAAGCGTTGAGCAAAAGAGTTGGTACATGAGTAGTTTTCCCAGTTAATGGTGGGGTAGTTGAAATCACCCATTATTAGGGTGTTTGGTTGAACCCTAATATTTTCCAGTACATCAAGAAAAGAGGAGTGGGAATCCTGGGGCATGGTGGGTGATCTGTAGCAAGCTACAATTTGGATTGCAGTTTTGCCCAGAGTTAGTTGCACTTGGATAACCTCGACTGCATTATGCTGAGCAACTAGCCTGGAGGTGTGGATATCCTTAATGAATATGGACACACCTCTGCCTTTGGTGTTCCGGTCCAGGTTACATGGCCGAAAAGTGTGGTATGAGTTATAGCCTGGTAGTGCAGGGGTGCTCTCTGGAGCCTTGAACCAGGTCTCAGTCACTGCACAGTTATCGATGTTCTCCATTTTAAGGAGTGCCACGAGTGAGTGCATTTTGAGATTGAGACTTCTAGCATTGAGTAGCATCACCCTCAGTTTTTGCTTGCCTGTTCCTGTTACAGTGGTGAATTTGTCATTTGAACCTTGCCTAAAAAAGGCACTATAGGGGCGGCAAGAACCTTAGTCAGTATCCGGAATCCCAGGGGTGACAGGTGCAGGCCATCTCTGGCAAAGCATCATGGTCTGTCGACCATGTCATCCCAAGCAGACAGATACTGGATCCCTTTAGAATGGCACCAGAAACTTAGCCAATTGTTGAAGTCAATCATTTTGTCCTTGTACTGCGGCATCATTCTGGGTGATGGCAGACTGCTACTAAGGGCTAGGGTCATACCTGCCTGGGCTACAAAATCGGAGAGCTCTTCCATGTCTCTTTTCATGTAGTCCAGGGAGGTATGTTTCAGGTCATTCACACCAACATGGACAATGACAGAGTCATATTTGTACTTGTTGTGGAGTGACCTGAGTGCGTGGGTTATGTGGCGGATCCTGGCACCTGACAGGCAGCTGACAGTAACCTTCTCCTTGTTTAGCCTGGTGAGTGGGACATCAGTGTGCCTGACTATAGAGTTGCCTTTGACTAGTGTGTTGAGTACGTTGTTTTGCCTTATTGGCTGTGGTTGAGTGACACACTGAGTCTGCGGGCTATGTGTCATTTGGGTTGTGTTGGGGGGTGGAGGTTGCTTGCATTTCTGCTTTGGAGGTCTCTGTTGCTTGAGCAGATTATTATTGAGAGCCTCAGTGAATGTTTTTGTGTTTCTACATGTGGATTTTGGTGGTGTAGATTTAATGAGACTACGTGATGAGTGTGGTGTGCAAGTGTTTACTTTCTCCTCTTGACTGTCTTGGTTGGAGAGAGCTTTACCTCCAGTTTGGCTAGATAAGTGCATCTCTCACAGGTTGTAGTGTTGGGTGCTAGGAGGAGAGGGTTGTCTGTGTACATGAGGCAATTTCTACATTGCCCCAAGATGCCCAGATTCATCAGATAGACAGGAGAGAACACTGGGAGCTGACCCTTGGACATGCCTGAATAAAAAAACTATTTTCATCTAGATAAGTGAGGAAAGTGAGTACAAGAGCTGTTTTTCTCTAAGCAAGTGAGGAAAGTAAGTACCAAAACTGTTTTCCTCTAGGTAATGAGGAAGGCTGAGTGCTGCAGTAATTAGTAGGTTATTTAGTGCTTACAAGTTCTGAACAAGTGCTGATCACGAATAAGCAAATTCAAGTGCTAAAACTAAGAATCTGTATCTGGACTAAACTAGTTACAGGAAAGGGGTGAAACAAGTGCAAATATGGGCTTTTAAATCAGAAAGTTGAGAGAGATGGAAAAACTGCCCAAACGGCCAGTAACTACAATTTCTGGGCCAGAACCACTCCTTATGTGTTAAAAACATTTTCTTTTTAAATTTTCCTTAGAAATGCTTGCAAATGCTTTTTACATGCAGAAGACTACAAACCCTCCCTCCTGTCTTCCATATTGGAACTCTCTAACTGATGAAATAAAATAAAGCTAGAGCCAGAATCCAATGAACTTCCCAAACAATATATAAGGTACAAAAAAGGATGTTTATTTAGTGCTTTTGTCCTCACACAAACAGGACTTCATCAGAATTCTCTAATTAACTTAGTTCCAGATGTACAAAAATAAAACTCCCCTCTACCCTTTTGCTGAATATGCAACACCTTTTTACGTCAGGGATAGCTGTGTAAAGAAAACAGAAAAACTAAATAATAAAAAACATTAAATGAGTTTCTTCTAAACAATCTAAGCTTCACCCACTCATTCTTGCTAAAGCAGCTAACTATATTGCTCAACCTCTCTCATATAGCTACAAATTATTGCTTACTACCATGATACTGTCTCCAGCTTTGAAACATTCCCTTGTCACTCCCATCCCCAAGATACCCTCCCTTACGGACATGCAGTCCATCAGCACTCTCTGCCCTCTCACTAAAATCTTTGAATAACTGCTTTACAAATAGCTACTTGTACATTATGGATTCAGAAAAGTTTTCAGCACCACAACTACACTGCTCACTGCTATTAACATTATATATTATAACATCAACAATGGTCTCAACAACACAGGCATTTTTTTATAAACACTTGTCATATTGGGACTCACATGAGTGAGTTCCATAATCTGGAGACTGAATTGCCAAAAATCTCGATTTATATATACTAAGTCTGAGGTTGCCATTTCTCAGATTATTCTCTTTTCTCTGTGGTATAGTGATGTTGGAGTTGGTATATATAAGTCAAGGTGTGGGTAACCAGCCCCCACACCCCTCCCCTCCATATCAGATGGTCAATGCTCATTCTTTTCTTGGATTTTTTTGTATTTTTAATTTTTTTGGGATTTTGTGACTTGGCATTTTGAGTACTGACATTTCAATAGAGCCTTTTTATAGATATGCCAGAGCATTTGAAACTGTTAATCACATTAATCCATTTCAGAAGCTTGCTAAAGTTAACTTTGGCCTCAGCATCATCAAATGGTGCCAGTGTTAGCTAGAAAACAAAGCTTTCCGGGTTCATTTGAACAACCATATAGCCACAGCTGGTCCACATAACACAGGGGTTCCACAAATTTCAGTCTGAAGTCTCCCTAATCTTCTACTTATTCACAAATGACCTAATAATCTTCCCTTATTAAACATTATTCTGATAAATGGTTGATAAACCATACCAAAAATATTTCATGGTATTCTCATCTTCTCACAGCTACCTTGGATAGCAACATTTATGGTGTTGGACAACCAAGATAACACCATATCACACAGTAACTGAATACACATACTTAGGTATTACTCTTGCTTGTTTTCTTACCTTCCTATTCAGATACTGTTGGGAATAACATCTTTTCTCAACTGAAACTATGCCTCAGAATCTCCCACCTTCTTTCTCTCATACCTAGATTGTTCATGGCTAAAAATGTTCTTCTCAAGCTGGAATATGGTCTGCTTCTCCTGAACCTATGTTCATCCCACAACACAAAAAGACTACTGACCACTGAAAATAAAATCTGCTGGATTGCCCTTGTAGACAAAGGCTAACAGGTCGGCTATGTATTCCTGCCTGTCCAGCCACTTCCTTCGATACAGTTTCTGCTACATTTCCTACTCTTCCCTGTTTCCAGTATTAGGCATTAGAATGATTCACTTTAATTATGTCTGTATAATGTAACCAAGCTGTTACTTAATAAATATATATTTGTGTATGTTAGAACTCCTATATCTGGAACACTGTTATATTCTCTGCTTCTATTTTCTCTATATGTCATTAACTCATGTAATTGTAGTGCTGTTATACTTGCCCATCTTGGCCTGGGTTGTGGCTGAAAAGGGTCTTCAGACCAGTCAATCAACCTAGTTATCAAATAAAAAATAATAATGTTGATTTTTTTCAACAACTGCCCTTTGTAAATACCTGCCAGCCCTGTAGTTGCTCTTTCATTCTGTTTGATATGAAAGTTTTGGGTCTATATTAGAACATAGAAGTTTCAAAACTTCAAATGTTCTAATATCGAACCCTATTCAGCAAAATCTGAAAATATCGAAGCAACAGAAAACCAAATTTTTTCCTAGGGAAAGAATTTGGTTGTCCTTTTCTGTTGCTTTGGTATTTTCAGCACTGTGGTGGAAAGTTACGGGACGGGTTCAGGTAAGTGTGCGATTGAGTGCGGGTTAGGGTAGTTAGGGTTAGGGTCCGGGTTAGGTATGTGTACGATTGTGTGGACGTGAGGATTAGGGCGGGTTAGGTGAGTTTAGTTTGGGCACAGGTCAGGTAAGTGTGCGATTGTGTGGACGCGAGGGTTAGGGCGGGGTAGGTGAGTTAGGGCTAGGGCGCGGGTAAGGTGAGTGTGCGATAGTGACGGACCTTAGGGTTAGGGTTTGGGATAAAGTAAGTGGATAGTTAGTGGTGTGTGTATAGTTTAGTGTAGGGTTAGGTGTAAGATTTTAGGTGTATGTGTGTGGATTGCTGTTTGCTTGGTGTGCTTGTGTTGTGTGCATGTGTTTTGGAACAGCAATTTTTTTCCCTAAGGAAAAAATTCGCTGTTCTGTATGTTCGATGTTTTCAGCTTTCGTTGAATAGGGTTCGATATTAGAACATTCGAAGTTTTGAAACTTCAGTGTTCTAATATAGACCCGGAAGTTTTATGTACTTTCAAAAAATATCATTTTTGATTGTGTTAATGGTTTATTATTCCATTGTAGTGATTGTGCCTTCATAGATGGTTTAACAGTAAGCACAGGAATATGGCAAAATACATAATAAATAATAATTTATTTATTTATTTAATTTGTGATGAAATTTGTATCAGACTGCATTAACTGGAAAATTAGGAGTGGTCAGAAAATTTCCTAAAATATGGATTTCTTCTTTTAATAACATTTTGTCTAGAACTTCTTAAGCAATCTAACTATAAACACATGTTTTTATGTAAACTTATGTCAGTCTTAACAATGAGGAAATCAAAATGTTTTAGTGGTAGTAAAGCCTGAACACCGGTTGTAAATAAATCAAAATGGTGTACAACAACAACAACCAGAATATTTGTCAGTCTTGTAGAAAAAGTAACACTGATAATAATAGATTCATTACAGTATCCTGAAAAAAGTCTTACTTCTTTTACTTAATACCAATAAATTCTAGTCAGGATATGGGGAGTTTAAATGGCAGCCTTTATTTGGAATGTGTTACCAAATCTGGAAAGGTTATTTCCATGACAGGTATAAGATTTGGATATTTGTAAAAGTACCTATGGTAAAGGTATTCTAAGGAAGTTTAAGATAAATGGTGACACCCTCCCTTGAGTTGGTCTTTTCTATAGTCATGATTTCCTGAATTACCACAGCGATATAGTGAGAGATCTTCTGAATTATAGCAAGTCTCAATGACAACATTAATGGCTGTACGTTCAAGCTATGCTCTACCTTACAACTCCAGGAGTATGTTTCTCAGGCTTCTCACATCAGGGTTAAAGTTACCAATTCATTCATTATTGCAGTATATGAGAGATTACTCAGCATACAATTTTTAAAATGCAGAATATTTTATTTAATTTATGTATTACCTAGGCATGACACCCAAGACACATATGCCTCTGTTTTAGGGGTGATTTTTTTCTCATAATATCACAATGAATATTAGGGAAATCAAGCCCATGTCTATAGGACATATAATCTTTGTAACCCCTGCTATTACAACTGTCCTCTTCTATCTGCATTTGTGACCATGGAGGTATGTTCATAGCTTTCTTCAGAGACTTCATGTATTGTATTCAAGTAATACAAAGTAAAATATAGTCTTCTCTGGACTTTAGCATCTTAGCTAGTTCCCAACGGTATTTAGAAATGTTTTATGTTGTGTACATTACAATGTCTCTGCTAGTTACTTTCTGAATAGAATCCTCAAATACATGTCAGCTCTTATTTATATATATATGCTAGATTTCTCAGCTGTACATGTGTGCCTTGGGCGTGTGAACAAAAGGTTACAAGAAAAAATCATCTGTCAGAATTTTCACCCTTTAAAGGTAGCTATATGTCTTTTCATTTTTCATTTATTTTTTTCTGCAGACCTAATCTATATTTTTGTTTTAGTAAGTTTCACTTGAAGCAATAATCTTTTGACTGGATCTGACAGCATACTTGACTTATCTTTATAATAAGTTTAGGATTGCCTTTAGGAAGTACCTTTTATCATTTTCATCATAGCAGGAGTCTGTGTTTCCCTTGAGTACCTGGCAAGTTTAGAGTACAGTTCAATAATAACTCTGGCCGTAAGCAACTGGTAGCTAATAAGTACAGTCAGAAAGGTTAACATGTTGATCAAAGTTCACTACATTTGAAGGAATTTATGTCAATAAAATTCCTCTGCAGTCGCTTTTCTTTTTTCCCCCACTGGTAAACTTTTATACTAAGCTTGACATCTTCTTTAAAGCATTGTCTGCTTTTTATATACTGTCCTGTTCTTATAAGCAAACTAAAGGTGAAGAGATGAACTAGTATCAGTCACTTACTGTTGTTTGGCTGATGCAGAACATTTGACTGTATAATCTGATTACTACTAGGTTACAGGGATATATATCCTTATTTTATAGTACAGTAAAGTTCTTGATAATATCTTGGAGTAATCATTATTACTGCAATATATATTCTTGTTTTATTGATTAACTGCATTCTGTTTTCCAAATATATTGCTTTTTCTAGTTTATTTGGCGAAGAATGTACATTCTTTGTCTCCATGTTGATTTATTATAGGTTGTACCACCATTTCATTATTGTGACTGATTAATAAAAGTTAATTAGAAAAAATTTAGTTACTTCACTGAGTATTTAGAAAAAGAGTATCCTACCATAATGTCTTATTTTAACAGTTCAGGGACATTACAGACTGACTGCTTTCCGTAATTGGAGTGACTTAGGATGAACATAACAAATGATAAATTATCAGACGTAAAATATAATCAGATAAAGAATAATGCCATGATCAGAGCTATAAATATTACACAACTAGCTTTGTAACAAATCAAGCAAATTTACAAGGTAATTACTTTTAAAAGGACTGCATGGATCTGTGTTCCATTTTAATGGTGGAAATGAATTTACAGCTTTGTGAGCAGAAACCATGACTGCTGCAAACCTATGACAAAAGAATAGTTTGGCTAGAAATTTAACAATATGAGAAATATAAGCCAATCATAAATGAATTACTGGCATAACTGCTAGTGACACAGCTAAAGATAAATAATATCGAAAGCTGAAAAGGTGATCATATGTGGACTTGAAAAGAGAGTGCATATACACATGATTGTTGCTCTCACTCTAGGTAGACCATGTTTAGTGGCATGGAAATAGTTCTGGAAACATTGTGCCAAAGTGAATACTATGAGAGATGGTGACTTAATTAGGGTCCCTATTAGATGAATGAAAGCTCAAGATCTCGAAAGGCTTAAAAGTCGAAAATGCTGTTCTTCAAGATCACTATTGTGAGATCGCAGTACAGTGAAGATCAGAAATTTTGCCTTTCCTCACTGTAGTGCGATCATGGAGTTGGTGAATATAATTAGTGGGGGGTGGGGTGGGGCGCAACCCCCCCACAACAATTTTGAAGAACAGCATTTTCAGCCGTTCAAGATCTTGATTTTTCATTCATATAATAGGGACCCACTTAACTATACCAGATATCAGCAGATCTGCTGCTGTGGTCACTGTATCTAGAAGCTAATCCCTCTTGGGCATGACAAAGGATCACTAGTTACTTGCAGGTACTGTATAATTCATTGGGGACAGTTATCCTAGAGGTCATTCACACTCATGTTTACTATGGCAGATGATAGGGTTAATGCAGCAGGCATTCTCCTCAATGAGTTGACTAAAGTTTCATTAAGGAAAATCTCTTTATCTGTGGGCAACTAGTTAATGAGAGCTTGAAGTGCATTGTTAACTTGAAGGACATACATTCTGTTAACAGAAGGGTTCATAGACATGGTCCACTACATGTACTGTTTGGGGCATAATACTGCCATTAGTGAGACAGAATATTCTCCATGTTGGTGTGTGACTTCTGACAAGTTCATGCAAATGTACTGTACTTACCGAATACGGTGATTAAATGATACATTATGCATATCAGCATAGTACAGTGCGGATTATCAGGTGTGGTGTGCCAGCCTGAAAACTGAAGAATAACAGTGTAACAGCCTGTGTCCTTTGTAAAACATAGACTCAATGATTTTTTTTTTGGGGGGGGGTGATTGTTTTGTCTGTAAGCATTGTGTAGAGGTAGTTTTCAAAGCATAGGGGTGATACATTCTAAGCCCAGGGGCCTTGAAAACCTCAAGGGGTGTTAGAACATATTAGTGGGCTGTGTTCCACATCTAAACATGTCAGGGTATGCTCTTGTCATAGACTTTCTTACTAGTGTTTGACATGCATTGTGTGCCATTTTCCTGTACCCGGTTCCCCAGTGCTACATTTTCATAATCACTTTTTCTATGCTGTTACTGGAACTGTGAGATCACAGTGAATGCATCTGCAATATTCATTGTTATTGTGTGAGTATGTACACTTAAGTGAGGTGATGAGGAAACAAATCCCTCCTTTTACTGTAATATGATATGTTTTGGTGTTACAGGTATTGGTGTTTTTAATTGCTTGTGTTTAATTACCTATTCATTAAGGAGGATGGAGTTAATATTTCAAAAGGGAAGCGCTGCAATATTTTTGAACACAGCACAGTCATGCACAGACACACATGAGTTTTTTTTAATATGTAAGGGGGGGGGGTGTAACTAAATATGGACTCAGGAAACAGAAATGTGACCGTGGATATACACAGTATAGTAGGCTGTGTGCAGTGCATGTCAATTGTGTTATGGGCAAATTCTCAAAATTTATACCATGAGTAAGGACACACAAATTACTCATGCTGTGAGTTTGTATGTCAGTGTCACTGCCAATGTTTTCAAATATTTCAAATATTGTAGACTTAGATACAGGGCACTTTGTATGTGTTATCTGTACTCCATGCCAAAGAGAAGCTCAAAGTATTGTGGGGATGGAAATGGTGGATACATTTTTAATAGCTGTGGCAAGACTCCAAAGACTTCCTCAGCTAGGATTAAATGAGAGCAGGCAAATTTTTTTTACCTGTATTTGCATTTCTTCTACATATAAATATAAATATGTTTTTATTCCTGTCTAAGTAATAACTCCTTTTTGTTTTCTTTTTTATATTCTCTTGCATAAGCAGAGCTGTGTGAATTAGTACAACACTGCGTCAATATTCCTCATCATTCAAGAGGAAAATAATAAATATGAAATTTGTGTGTAATGTTGTTTTCTAAATACATGTAACTCTGTATTCTGGTATAACTAATTTATAAATACAGAAATGTAACAATTTGTGGAAGTGTGCATTTCCTTTTCTGCAGAATTGTGTCTGATTTAATAGGTAAAGTTTAAGTAAAACAGCATGTTCTCAGAAAAGTTTGTGCTAGTCATTCACTTGGCCTGGTAACCATCAACCCCTCCTTCTCCAACCTGCAGTCTAACTAGAGTACAAAACTGGCTTCATCTAATGTAATTATTACAACTCTTTTCTTGCAATGGTAATACATCATAAATGTGTAATTGCAATTTTTATTTCATAACTATATAAACCCAGTCACCATTACTAGTACCTATAACCTAGCCATATGTCTCAACTGTCCAGATTTTTTACAGAATGTCCAGATTTTTGCCTCATATTTTTAATCTGTGCCTCATAAAATGTTTGGTTTTATAGCAAATCATTGCAGATTGAAGTCAGAAAATAATGACAGACATCTGAGTTTCAGACTTCATATTCTACTGAAAATTCTTACCAATGCAAAACTTGTCATTCTATCAACTTTCTAAATGTATAAGAACAATATTTAATAATTCTCACTATTTTGGGCCTCAGTGTCCCATTATTTATGGCTTTGTACAGATTTCTTGAGCTAAGAGGTTGAAAGGTATGAACCTAGTACATGATTTACAGAATTAAATATATAAATTACTGTTTTTATAATCTAACACTTTACAGATATTCCTCTTTCTTCAAAAAAATGCATATTTGATTATAAACATGCTCATGATTTCCTAAGCATTTCATAATAGCAGTACAAGTACTATTTTGAGGTACACAGATCTGTTTTTGCAAAAACCTGTATTTATGCAAACTTATTAACCATTTTTTAATATGTCTCAGTTAAGAAACCAAATATTTTACTTACTATAAAACTCTGGCTCTCTTACCACAACTTGGTCTACCCACTTGGTCAGCCCTATGCTTCTGCGAGTCTTTATACCTGTAAAGGCACTGCTGGCCAGAGCAGGTTATACCTGTCAGGGTTGACAGATGGTCACCCAACTCCGGCTAGACATCGATTTTTTTTTCAGGTACTATTTCTTGTGCATGCCTTCATCTTCTCCAGGTATGAATCATGCAAAAGGTAAAGCATGATCAAGGTTTCTTTATCAGACCAGCTAGGAATGCGGGAGTTGCCATCTTTTGAAGTGTCGGAACAACAATGAGGAAAGTATGGCCTGGGGTGTATCGATCGACATGGTCATTACAACAGGTATTGATACTACTGGCAAGTTTGGTGTAACCAAAACTGCTTTGTTACAAACTGAGTTTTCTTAAAGGAAAACACTTACTTTTCCCCTCCATGTGTGATACAAAATTTAAATATATGGTTAATAAGTTGCAGTTGTTGTTGTGTCTTTCGGCTTTTCCCAGTTAGGGGTCGCCACAGTGGAACTCCGGTCCGCTAATGATTGGCAGTAGATTTTATGTGCTGGCTTGCTGGGCCTAACGCACAACCTTCAATGAAGGAACGCCCATTCACGCATGTTGCCACACAGAAGACACTCTAACTGAGAATCGAACGGGCAACGTCTAACTGTGAGGCGACAATGCTACCGCAGCACCACCACTGCAGTCTATGGTTAATAAGCTGCAGTGATAATGCTTGTTGGTAAAAGTTAGTTGTTTTGCACACTAACATCAGTATGTGTCATATAGTATAGCAGAAATGTTATTTTTGGGGGGATAAATGTCAATATAAATATATATGCTATTGTTTACTTTTATGACTTCATGATGTGTTTGAGTTGCTAGGCTATGACATACAGTGTTACATGGGCAAGCTTATGACTGCTGCAAATCTACCATTCAGATGACTCAGTTTTTTTTTTTTTTTTTTTTTACTACATTGTTATTTTGGCTAGTGTAAGACCATCCACGCATTCCTGCAGAAAACTTGAGATAGCTGCAGAGTACTGCAGACTTCAGAAATATCTGCAGCACACCCATGTCATTCAGAAATAAGTTAATGTAAGCTGGATGTGCATCCTCAATCATTGAAATGCTGAAAATTGCAGATATACCTTGAGACGCTTTTATGTATTACTACAATTCATGCAGATACATATAAATTAGTCTAATTTGCATACAACAAATGTGAATGGCTCTGAATTTTCACCAATAAGTTGAGCATCGCCATATTAATTTGTGAATAGTCAAGATAGGCAGGATATATATTTGGATACCACAGACATACTAAAGTAAAAAAAAAATTAGAAATTATTATTTTATAAAATACATTAAAAAATTATTTCAGTATTGATGTAAGATTCATTTGTGTTGAACATAGACGTATGCTGTGCATATTGCAATAGCATCTCTGTATTTTAAAGTTGCATTTCATGATATCAGCAGTGGAACTGATTAGTGATTATAGAAAATGATCATTACAGAAATGTAATTTACTGATGGTGTCTATGCAGCTATAAGTGCAGTAATTTACTACAGAGATTTTATTGTGCTAAGGATGCTAGCAGGCATGTGTGTTGAATCTGATGTTTTGGTAGTGACAGTTTGGGAGGAAAAGGCAGTATATGACAATGGCAGAGGATAGGGCAAGGGTGTTTTTTCAGTGAAAAAAGTAATTGAATGAACTGTAGTTAACATATATTACACTTTTCATGGATATAGGGTTGCCACCAATCCATTTTTTTCCGGACTATTTGGAAATCAAATTGATTCTCGAGTAGTCCAGAAAATACTATACAAACTCTGGTATTCTGTTTCAAAAAAAGGAAACAGACTATCAGAGTTTGTTAAATTGGCTGATTTACTATGTTTTTTTACAGAAAAGCATAGTAAATTGTCTGAAACCATAGTGACATCACAAAATGGGCAGAACATGGGCAGGAGATGGGTGGAAATGGGTGGGGTTATAGGTGATAAAAGGGGTGTAGCCTTACTCTGGTTTTAGACACAACAAAAGGTGGCAACCCTATATGGATATATTGAGATTTCTATTAGGTAGTTATAATGGTTTGTGTTAAGTAAGAGTTAGTGTGTGTGGTAGTAATAGCTGGCCATTAGTTTGTACTTTAAGAGTCATTACATCCAAACATTACTGTCACACTTTCTGACTATAGCCTTTTTTTTATATGTAGTACTCACCCATGAGGAAAACAGTGTCCTCATGGCAGCACTTAGGACATATGGAAAACTGCTTTTTGGCAAAAGGCGACCTAGACAAGCTGAGAGGAACAAGGCCTGGAGTCAAGTACTTGTTGAAATCAGTGCAGTGGAAGCAGAAACTGAGCATTGGCACAGTGCAAGAAAAGGGCAAATGATATGGCAGCATGTGTTAGAAGCAAGGCCAGGCAGAATGCAATTTTCTGTACCATTACCTGTGGGCTGTGATTCTTATTCAGTTAATGCCAGACAATTAATACCCTCTGGCCATCCATGAGGATGACTATGATAGAGAAGATGGTGGAAGAGGAATAATTAGAGGTCGTTTGGACACTGTTCCATCTAACCAATATCTGCAGCAGCAACAACTCTTTTCTGCTCATGAAGGTTGGTTTAAAATTAGTAACACTCTGTTATATAGAGAGATTTGAATGCTGCCAAGGAATGGTGCAATTAAACACATTACAGATCATTATTATTAGGTGGGCCTTGTATATCAGCAAATAATGAAAAATGAAGGCAATGTGTATATAAGTGTCCTACTCAACTGCTTGTAAGCATACTGTACTATATGCTGTTGCATTATTATTATTATTATTGTTTTATAATAATTCTTTTACAGTAGAAAACTGAAATGTAGGTGTAAATCCAAAAACCACTGGGAAACAAGTGATTTAGCGCTTTCATTCATTATTTATTTGGTGAACTTCTTCAGAAAAAACTTCTGTCTTACCCCTACTTCCTTTTATAAAGTCATCCAGGAAATGACCTCATCAATCAAAAATATTTTACAATTACATGTAAAATCAAAACATGTGGACTGAAAAATATCAGAAAAAAGGCCAGCACCAAGGAAGGTTCAAAAGTAGTTTAATAAAACTGAAACTAGACCGGTTTCAGCAGCAAGGCTTTCATCAGTAGTATAGTCAGCAAAAAGCACTTAGTCATCATCTTATATAATGTTCTTTAAGGCATCTATATGACATCACTTCCTGATAAGTCAAAAATGCTAACAAGGCAAAAGTAATTGAAAAATACAATCAAGGCAAAAGTAATTGAAAAATACATAGTTCAGTAAACAAAAAAGTTTGCCTGAGTTGCATACATATCTCCAGATTATAATGAAAAAATCCAAAGAGACACAGTATACTGGTATATCAATGATAATAAACAAAAGGTGGATCATTAAACTTGGGGGGCTTTTCCCTCCTGGATTAAATGATAAATTATAATTTGTAATTAACCATCACTTGCATTACGTATATGTACTTATTTCTTATCAGGTTGCATTGCTTAGGTTTTTGCATTTCAGCTCATTTTAGGATACTGTGGCTGGTATTCAACACCAGAATTCTTATAACCTGACTTTTGTTTCGGGTTTATTTTTGGGCATTTACCCTTTATTGTATGTTTTTTATTAAGTTTGTTTATTATCATTGATATACCAGTATACTGTGTCTCTTTGGATTTTTTCATTATAATCTGGAGATATGTATGCAACTCAGGCAAACTTTTTTGATATAAGATGATGACTAAGTGCTTTTTGCTGACTATACTACTGATGAAAGCCTTGCTGCTGAAACCGGTCTAGTTTCAGTTTTATTAAACTACTTTTGAACCTTCCTTGGTGCTGGCCTTTTTTCTGATTTTGGGTCTAACAAGTGCTCTTGCCGTGCACCAGCCTAACTTGCTAGCTCCTATACACTACATTGATTTTCGTTTGTGCTGGCTGTTGGCGTTTGGGAGTTCTACCATTCAGGTAGTCATCTTTTTTGTGGATTGCTTAGGATTTTTCATCCTGGACATCGTTATTTTCGGATGCATGGCATCTACATCGCTTTCTTTTTAAAAGATTGACTTTTGGTCATCCTTTTTTGGTTTTGTTGGATTATCATGTTTATCTAAGTTAACAAGTGAGTATATTGGATGCATTAACGCTGTTGAGTTTATCGTTTGCGTTTACACGTGGTTGTAAGTGTTTTCTCCACCATCTTTCGGATTGGGATTTGTTTTTCAAGGTCGTTGTGGTTTCCATACTGTTTTTGGACATATCAGGACTTCGAGGATCGATTTGGCCTTTTGGGACATTGTTTGGAACAACTTTTTAAGGGTCCTAATACATTTCAAACTTCATCTTTCCAGGTACTGTTCTTGACATCTATTTTTGGATTAATTTTCATTGGTAATTGTTTTACCATAAAGAAGAATTTTTCTGTGACAATCATTTAACTGTCTGGATGGTGTTGTTAAGTCGTTTTTTCTTGAATACTGGACTTTAGAGAACTGTTGTAGCACAATATAACAGTGCCATTTTTTCAGGACTTTTCATGTATGTGTTCTTAGTTTATAACACGTGTATATTTCATATTATTTTGCCTAGTCGTTTTCTTTTATATACTGGATTTCTGAGTACTGTTGTAGCATAATACAACATTGCTATTTTTTCAAGGACATTTCATGTATGGGTGCTCAGTTTGTAATATGTGCATAATTTTATTCTATTTCATTTGATTATGATGAACTAGCCATTGTTATATACACTAGGTTGATACAATATTATTGCTTATATCTGTTCATTCCTATGTTCCTACTGGTTCATGTTTTGTTTCACATTTGAGTCAATATTGGTCACATATTTTGAGGGCTTTTGTTTTGTTTGCCCAGTGTTGCACTCAGGTCTTCTTTTAGAATAATTGCTGGGTATACAGTGCTGACAATAATCATCTGTACATTTATACCTTTGATAACAATTTCATCTGAGGACTGTATTGAACAATTATTGATTTCTTAATATTGTTATCTGATTTAAATAAGGTGCATACGTGTGTCTGGCTTAAATTCATTACATATTGGTATACTCCATATGGATTTAGCCACCTCTGAACAACTGTAGGTTGTGCATTACTCAGAACATTGCATTTTAGACATTACAGGCCTTTGACTTTTTGGTCTGTATAGCATTTTTGCCTAGGTGCTAGGGTTAATTATTCCCCTATATATAGGGTTACATTTGCCATTTATTCTGGCTTCAACTTCTTTGTGACTCTGATTGTGATTTTCTGTTTTGGACTTATTCGTGATTTGTCAATTCAACCCTTAAGAATAAAAAAATCCTTTCAGGGTTCATTTTTATTTTTTATTTTTTATATCTTCTTCCTCCGGTTCATTGCAACTTATTGTCATGGATCTCAGTAAATTGTTATCTGGTTTATGCTCCGACAAGGATGACTTAAAAATTTTTGGCATAGGAACTGAACATACAGAAAAGGTGGATTTGGTAATCATGGATCCAGTTGACGGTTGCGAAAACTTATTCTTTCAATTAGGTAAACAAATTAAGATGCTTAGAACAAACATTTGGCACAGTAAATTGTTTAAAGCTTACCAAATACAGAATATATCCCCTAGAGGATTGAGATGTAAAATCCAACCACTAGTGGGCACACCGGATGAAACTCTGTTGAAAGATTGGCAACAAGCACAACAGGAGGCTGCCATGATTAGAGTTAATATTTTGGCCTCTTTCTATGAGAGAACAATACAGAGTAATATTATTGAAGTTGAAAAAACATGTAACAACCTGAAACGGTTTGAACATGAGGCTAGTTTTCAGGGTTGTCTTGGCAAATTATCTAAAGAAATCTCTATTTTGGAAAATAACCTTAAGAAAAAGAAATTGCATAAATTTGCCCGGGATAAGGAAGATTATGATAGGGGCAAACAATTTGATTCACAAAGGGGTGTGAGGTTTGCTCATGGTACCAAGAATGCTTCATTTATACGCAAAAAGACCAAGGTCTATTTTAAAAAAGACTGGGCCTAGCTCTATTACCTCTGGTGAGGATTCTTCGACTACTGATACTGAGACACCTAATATTGGTGATTCTCCAAATGCTAAAAGGGGTCAAGGACTGAGGTCCCTTTAGGGGGAAAAAACACAGGGCAGGAAGGAAGCACAGAGGTCAAAAACTTAGAAGAGCTCTTCATGTCGATAGTGAAGTAAATCATTCATGTACTAATGTTTTAAATATTTCAAGTCATATTTTGACTGATGATCAATATTCCTTCTTAATAAAGGCCTTGGTTTCATACCTGGTTTTCACTGATGAAAGTATTTTGGTTTCTGATACAATGGATTTTTGTAGGAAAATTAACTTGAAATTATTTTTCAACAACAAGATCATACTGACAATGCTCAAAGATCATCTGATTTTAGATTTCACAAATCTACATTTAACCCTCCCATGGATAAACATGTTGCTGTTTTCCAGCAGGCGGTTATAAAAGATATACACTTCAATTTGGGTTCTGTTGACACTATAAAGCATAACATGTCTAGGAAGGAACAAATAGCACTCACACAACTCAGAAATAATACGGATATTGTTATTATTTCTGCCGACAAAGGGGTGCAGTGGTGGTGATGGATACTGAGTACTATGTGAATGAAGGTCTTAGACAACTTTCCAACCATCATCATTACATGAAGATGGAGATTGATCCTACTCCAGGTTTTGCCTTGGAAATTAATGAATTTTTGGAAAAGGCTGTAGAATCTGGAATTATCTCTGATAAAACCAAAACTCATTTGACGGTTAAGGATCCTACGAAACAACAACTTTATCTACTTCCTAAGATTCATAAGTCCATTGATCAGCCACCAGGCAGACCGATTGTATCTGGCATTGGGTCACTCACTGAACCCTTGTCTGTTTTTCTAACTGAAAATTGAAACCACTGTTAACATGTGTTAGAGCAAGAATCAAGGACACGACTGAATTTTTGCAGATAGTCTCCGAGTCTCAATTGGACCCTGAATGGCTTATGTGTACCCTTGATGTATCCTCGCTTTATACCAGCATCCCTCATTGGGCGGGTATTAATGCCTTGGAATACTGGCTAAATAAAACCAATTTATACCCCCCAGGGATGAACACCTTATTGTTGTGTATGGCTGAACACATTCTAACTAAAAATGTTTTTATTTCCAACAAAACTGCTATTGGCAACTACAGATGCGGCTATGGGTGCATCCTTTGCACCCATTTATGCTGATCTTTTATGGGCTACATGGAAGATATGATTTTATATGACCCTTTGCACAACATATATCTACCTGAGATTGATATATGGAGAAGATACCTGGACGACTGTTGGCTTATATGGAAAGGAGGTGAGGAATACCTCCAGGAATTTATTCAACATTTGAATGGGAACATCTGGGGTATCGAATTCACTGTGGAATATAATAGGAGTGCAATCAGTTATTTGGATGTCAATTTAATTCGACAGGAGGATAACACTCTTAGAACGTCTGTACACAGAAAATTCTCACAATATAATACCCTTCTACATGCTGATAGTTTTCATCCGAAACATATTATTCGGAACATACCGAAATCACAGTTTGTGCGGTTGAAAAGGATTTGTTCCTCAGTGGATGATCTTCAGAGTCATCAAATGGATCTAACCAAGAGATTTTTGTCCAGAGGTTATTCCACTCGTACTATTGAGTCAGCAGTCCAATTTAGTAATGCTAAATCCAGGGATTCTCTTCTCCAATACAATACTAAAACTCATAATGAGGAATCAGATGTATGTAGATTTGTCACCACTTATGGCAGGAATAGTGCCAATTTAGTAAATATTATTAATACTCATTGGAATATATTGAATTCTCATCCATTGTTGGAAGATTATCTCGGAGAACGATGTTATTTTTCCTATAGGAAAGGCAAAACTTTAGGAATTTATTTTCACACTATAAAAACCAGGGTCATGGATCACACTCCAACTCAAAGAACACTTACTGGAGATAAACTTTCAGGCATTTATCCATGTGGACATTGCAGTTTTGTAACTATATTTTCAAAACTACTTCTTTCACTAGTAGGAACACTGGACAAATATATGACATACAGTTTTTGGTAACTGCAGTTCAGACTGGATTATTTATCTTGCCACATGTACATGTCATGCATTTTATATTGGCCAAACGTCTAGACAGTTTTGTGTCAGGATCTCTGAACACCTTGGTGACATTAGAAACAGAACATTAACTAATGCACTATATAGACATGTTATCAAACATCCCACTGCCAAATTTACATTCACCATCATTGATCATATCATAGGAATCGATCTTTTAAAACAGGTTGGCATGATATCCTAAATACCAAAGAAAAAGGTGGATCATTAAACTTGGGGGCTTTTCCTCCTGGATTAAATGATAAATTATAATTTGTAATTAACCATCACTTGCATTACGTATATGTACTTATTTCTTATCAGGTTGCATTGCTTAGGTTTTGCATTTCAGCTCATTTTAGGATACTGTGGCTGGTATTCAACACCAGAATTCTTATAACCTGACTTTTGTTTCA
This sequence comes from Protopterus annectens, assembly GCF_019279795.1. NCBI lineage: Eukaryota > Metazoa > Chordata > Ceratodontiformes > Protopteridae > Protopterus > Protopterus annectens. The sequence goes on along the minus strand of NC_056732.1, from coordinate 233,523,722 downwards.
GGTTTATTTTTGGGCATTTACCCTTTATTGTATGTTTTTTATTAAGTTTGTTTATTATCATTGATATACCAGTATACTGTGTCTCTTTGGATTTTTCATTATAATCTGGAGATATGTATGCAACTCAGGCAAACTTTTTTGTTTACTGAACTATGTATTTTTCAATTACTTTTGCCTTGATTGTATTTTTCAATTACTTTTGCCTTGTTAGCATTTTTGACTTATCAGGAAGTGATGTCATATAGATGCCTTAAAGAACATTATATAAGATGATGACTAAGTGCTTTTTGCTGACTATACTACTGATGAAAGCCTTGCTGCTGAAACCGGTCTAGTTTCAGTTTTATTAAACTACTTTTGAACCTTCCTTGGTGCTGGCCTTTTTTCTGATTTTGGGTCTAACAAGTGCTCTTGCCGTGCACCAGCCTAACTTGCTAGCTCCTATACACTACACTGAAAAATATATTTATACATACAAATATACAAAAAGGCCTGTATATTAATAATTTTTAAACATGTTTGCTTATTAAAAATTACTTGTTTTTTAAAAAAACATTTGAGATCAATAGACTCATTCAGTCCTGGTACATCATCGGCTCCTAAAAACAACTGCCAATAAGCTTCCTTACATTCTAAAATATTGTTTAAATCACCTCGAAACAAAATCTTATCTATCTTTTCTACAACAAAAAACTCAAACTTTTTTGAAGTCTGTGCATATAGAAGCATGTCTTGCCAAAGAGTTTGAAAAATCCTTATTTTTTATAGTTAAATTGTGCTCATAAATCCTCCTCTTTAAGACTCTTATTGTTTTTCCTATATAGTAATGGTAACAGGAAACACATTTTGCAATATATACTACAAACTCCGTATTGCAATTGTAATAATCCTTTGCCCACAAAGTGTAATTCAGATGTCTTAAAGTGATAAAAGAACTGTTACTAATAAATCTACATTGTTTGCAATTTTTGCAAGCATACGTACCTTTCTTGGTACTACCTAGTCTAAAATGACTGTCTTCTTTTTTGTTACCTGATTCTAATATGGACTTAATATTCCGTTCTCTTTTGAAGGTGAATTTTGGTCTAATACCCACTACAGCAACCAAATCTTTGTTTCCCAGTAAAATTCTCCAATTGTTCTCTATAATCTCTTTAACAAACCACATTTCATTTACTATAGGTAAAGGGAAAGCTGTAGTATAGTTTATTGTTTCTGTAGTAACAACAAATAATGTAGGACCTACACAAATATCCTTAGATAACAAAATGGGTAAAGCCACACCTTTGCGTAGCACCATAACTTCTTTCTCTATCTTTTTTAACCAGTCTAACGTGTAACCTCTTGATAAAAATAAAGTCCTTAAAAAGGAAAGTTCACTAATGAAAGTGTTATCGTCTGTGGTCAGTCTACTAAGTCTTAACATCTGACCTTTGACTACACCTTTTTTCATGTGTAACGGATGCAAAATGTCCCTATGTAAATACTGGTTAGCAAAGACTGGTTTTCTGTATATTTTACTAGAAAAGGTGTTATTTTCTTTGTCTATACTTAAATGTAAATCCAAATAAGAGATAGATGTACCAAATCCACTCACTTTAAATTCTAAAAAATCTGTAGTGGAATTGAAATCCTCCACCATTTCTACAAATTCACTATGTGCACCTGTCCACAGAAAAATGTCAGTAGCAGAATGGATGTTGCTTCTGCTGATGATAATGATAACATAATTATATTTATGAGGCAGCCTGAGAAAGTGACAGGCGGTCCCCTAGTTTAATGGCAGGTTCTCTCACTACACAACATGTTAGTAATGCTGCAGAAAGTGACAGTGCAACTCAAAGTCAAGCACGACTTAACATAGTACTCACAGTTATACTGGAGGAACATTCCTGCACCTCTACATCAGTATCTTCAAACCAAGAGGAACACTTTCAGGATGATGGCAGACATTCAGAGCCAAAGTGTCCACAGTGATACCTTTACAAAGGGGATCCAGGCACAAGAATGTCTTACAGCTACCCTAGGAAACATGTAAAGCATTGGCTGCTGCGAAAATGTGCTGTGACATAGTTAGGGCTAGAAATGGTCAGAGTCCTCCAGGGTTTGTGTGATGACTTCCAGCACTACTTCAGTATTTTTTCTGTACAGTTGAAATGGGGTTTTGGGGTGGGATGGTTGAATATATATGCATTTCATCACTGTAAAACTAGTAAGTACAACAATGAACATTTGACAAAATATAATGCTACATGGATTACCATTCCTATGGGTGTCAGGCACCAAAAACATTAAAATAGTAATGAACAAACATTTTCAGGTGAAATATATCATAAGGAAATGACACATTAAAATGAGTATCCTGCCATGCAAACATAGACTGCTGCCAGTACTCCCTCCTCACTGCACAAATGAGGATAGTTTCTGAAGTTAGAATGTATTGTGTATGACACTATAACATTAATCTTATGTGCAGAAGGACAGAATAAAGAAGAAATGGAATATATAAATAAAAGCATTATATACATTTGCAGTGCATCGTCTTATGAAATATTTCATTGTTGTCGGTATTCCTTAGTTTTGTATACTTAAGTAATCATTAAAGTAGGGATAAAATGTGAATCATTTTCTATTACATACTTTTTGACATCACTAAACAGGAATCAGTGAGCACTTAGGCATGTCAGCAACATGAATATTATTCAAACAGATAATAAAAAATATATTTTAAGATGAGAGATAATGTCAGATAAACAGTGACAGCAGACCATGCATCACCACATAGCATAGCCCACAGATATCACTGCATGCATCAATTATACTCTATGTGTTTTTTACAAGAAAGGAAAAACTAACCTGAATATTATCGTCCACAATTCTAGACTAGATACTGCCTCTTTACCTGCACAGCTGAATGCTGGGCACAAGTCTGCTGCATGGGGTCCCTTACTACTGCTGCCAGCTGGTCATCATTAATCATAGTGGGGCTAGAAGTGGGAGCTGCAGTGACAGCATGGGTCACTTCACAGCCAGACTGGCACATGATCATGTTATCCAATATGTAGTAAATATTCTACCTTTTGTAGCTGGGTCATACTGAAGGGTACCTCTGGCTCATTTATGTACCTGAAATAGATCTAGGCACCCTCTCACTAACAATACAAGTCTGTGAAGGGGATATGATATATGTCTCCTCTGCAGCTTCACTTGGATTTCACACTGGAGTCATGAGCCTTGGCTCCAGTGGTATCCAGTATTACCTGAAAAAAAATGGGGGGAAACAAAATAGAACAAAAATACAGTAGTATATAGCAATACAATTTAAAATGAATAGCTACTCATATGACATATAAAAAGATACATTATTTTTCCATTTAGCAATAAGATGATCACTGAGCATCCTACTGTGCAGGAAGAGGTGGTAGAGTGAACTAATATGGCAGATGTGGGAATCATGTGCACTACCAGGATGCCCGGCAGAGATTTTGGTGATGCACCTCATACATCACACACTACCTGGCAATTAATGGAATGGTAGCCCTTCCTATTGTGGTACAGCTCCCTCTGTGGACCAGGTGGGGCTCTAATTGCAACATGGATGCAATCTATTGCACCGAGCACCTCAGGGGAAATGTGCCAGTCAATAAAAGGCATGCATAGTCATGGCTTGATCCTGAAGTGACACAAGGAAATAGATTTGCTTCACATGTGCCAAGATTATATCCAGGGACAGCTGCAGTATCCTCGAGGCAGAAGCCTGTGATATCCCAAATGTGTTCCCAATCTGTCTGTGGAGGGTCCCTATAGCAAGTACAGTGAATGTTATACATACTTTGGCGTCCACACCCTCCTCCAATGTCCCTATGGGGTTCAGACATGCACATTAAGACCCTTATATTGTCTTTGTCCACTCCGAACCTAACAAGGATTTCCCGATTTTCATAGTTATAATGAGTAATCTTTTGCTTATATTTTCACCTTCTTGGCTGGGGAGTGCTGTTAGCACAAGTGGTTTTGGCCTAGCCAAGACAAGCAGCTCAGAAATGGCAAAGCTTGCAGCAATTTGTAGCATTTTCACCGACTGCAACTGTGATACATTTGGCAATGTTTCCTTTTATATACTGCATCTGTGACCAGCATGGAAAAGCAGGAAAATCTGATTATAAATTGCAAATGGTGATAAGCATACTTTATTAACACACAGAGATTTACATCACTCTTCATTTCCATCTCATTATTTGTTCATAGGTTAGTACTAGGCTAACTGCCCTTAGGAGCCATTTTAAGCCTAGCCAATTATCCCCTGTGAGATTCAAACCCTGTACCTTGTGTTTGTAAGGCAAACACCTTAACCATTAGGTCACCCTCCCAACCCAATGCATGTTTGCATAAGCACATTCAATGTCATCATTCATTGGCTTAAATGACCTGTATGAATCACAGCTGAGCTGTGCTTGTTCACACACATCTTAGAAAGCCTAACCACAATTGCGTAAATAACTATGAATACCAGCCTGTCTTTTATCAGGTTACATGAATACTTTTATAATTGTGTTATATTTTGTAATAATAGCTATTGGTGTATATGTATGTATATATATATATATATATATATATATATATATATATATATATATTTGTATGTCTGACCAGAAGCTGTACTGTGCTATTTGGGTTCTACTTAGTATGTGGTCTGTGGAGCTATTTGAGTTTAGTTTGAGTTGAGAACTGCCTTGGACTTAAGGTACCTCTATCTTGATAATAGAAGTGTTAATAAACCTTATTGTATCCTAGTTGTGGGGGTGGGGTGGGGATTCACATTGGTGGATGGCTCTGTATTAAGTGGCAGTTGTGGTAGTCAGTATAGCTAACTGAACTCTATTAGCTGTGAGATTCAGTAGCTTCTGCTCCTATGAATATGACACAGTAAACCACAGACAGGTACAACTCTAGCATGCTTTTTTATGAACTGTGTTGGGGATTTTTTGTGGGTTATCCTAAGCCCTTTCCAATGCATACCATGCTTGTGAATATCACCCAGAATTGTGACTTTGGCATCTGTATTTGAGCTGCTTCTGCTACCTGTCATCTTTATTCCCTATTAGCAGATTAAGGCCAAAGACTATGAGTCCAGGCACCCTAAATATTCAACTACAATTAAGGGTAAATTACAAAACTCATTAATGCACATTTAAAGTAATCAAACTGTACCCGCATTTCCTGCTACTTGTATATATTAACTGTGAGAGTGATATACAACAGAGCAGGACTATGTGCTTAAGTACTAGAGTTTCAG
>NC_056732.1:233243426-233513426 GCF_019279795.1 Protopterus annectens | reverse complement strand
TACTGAACACTGCTTCAGTAGCCTTAGCTATATGGGTTATATCCTGCCAAGGATATAACAGCTGGCCATTTTCCAAAGTTTCAGGGCACCTTCCACATGACCAAACTGTTAGGCAGCTTGATCTGAGCTGATTAAAAACAAGATGTTCATCATATTGACCACTGCTGCAGTAGCCTTAGCTATATGAATAATATATTGTCAAGATATAACAGTCATCCTGCTTCCAAAACTTCAGGGTACATTTGATGTGCCTAAACTGTCAGACAGCTCAAGGTGAGCTGACTAAAAGGCAGGTTTGGCACCAAGCTCTTCAGAGCTTTACTGCTGCCTAAGAGTACACTCCTTTGAGGCTTTTGAGGATTGACAGTCAGCTTGTACCATTTGTTGACAGATAAGTTCCCTTTGGGGGGAGAACTTCTATTCAATTATTTTTGTTTATTCTTCATAGTTCCATCTTCAGGAAAGTAATTTTAAAGCTAGCAGTTTGTGACTGTCACAAGACTGTATTGTACTTTTAAACAAGAGCATTTTTTTCCTGACAGTTTAAAAGTTATTTAAAGTATTTAAAAAAAAAATTTTTCTTGGAGACATTGTGTTTGTTTTACTTTTTGGGGCTGGTAAAGTGTTTTAAAGTACTTTTTTATTGTTTTTTTTTTGTGTGAAAAACTGACTTTTAAAGATTTTATTTTTTACCAGCTTTTGCTGTATTTTTTCCACAGGAAGGAAGCCCTGTCAGTACCATGGTCAGTCCTTCTTCCAGCTACAAAAAGAAGAAGTTAAGTAAACAGCCTTTGCCAAAATAGCATGCTAGTGATTTACCTCAGCAGCAGATGGCTGACTTTGCTGTGCCATTTCTTGTACCTCAGGCCAGTCATTTATTACCACAAGTCCCTCAGGTGTAGCACCTACAGCCACTATGGACTGGGGGTTAGCCACATCCTCTGCAGCTGTTGGGATCCCCCAGCAGCTAAGGTATTGCCACTCTTGTTGATCTTGGGGGAAGGAACAGGGAAGGCTTCCCTGTTTTGTCAGAATGTTGTCATCCCTGAGGAAGCTGCTGCTGCCATTTATAACACTATTGGTCCCATTTTGATCTATCAAAAAGAAACAGAAAACTAAACATGTATCTGCTTCTCCTAAAATTTCCTGTTTACTGGGTTTGGGTCAGGGTTTTATTCAGGATTTAGAATCTTCTTATTTATTACTTTATGCTAAAAGAAAGGATACATCTTTTCCTAAAGAGATTAAAGATTCTGAATCTGGACAGGAAGATGAAGGGGACCTTCCCCCTTCTTAGACTACAAGTATTTTTACTATTCTTCCTCTTCAATCCTCTATAGCATACTTACTGCCCTGCACTCTTTCCTCAGTATATATTGCATGTGCTATACAGCTTTTGTCCACTAGAGGGCAATAGTTTCCTTTAGACCACCATTCTGACTCCAATTTTAAGTAACTTACAGGCTCTTGGATTCTAATATTCTGTAAGAGCTAATACTCCCACTCTTTTCTTTCTTTCTTCTAATATTCTTCACTGCCAACCCTCTCTGCATATTCTATTATCAAGGCATTGTGTCACCTTACCCTCTGCTGCTTTACTTACCTTTGCTTACTGTACCTCTGATTATTTTCCTAGGGTGAACTCCTCTGTGGCTCATCCCGCTCCATTCGCCCTGCGGGCTCACTCTGCTCCCCTACCCTACCCCCAAATCTCACCCGCCCCCAGTGGTCCTAAACTTATACTCTAACTGCCACACTCCTATGCATTAGGACCAACCTCTAACTCCACCCCTTAAAGTGCTATTACCTCTATTATATTCTCACTTTACCTATATCTCCTCCCCTTTAAAGAACCATCACTCATTTACCTTTATCCATTACCCTACCACTCTATCCACAAATATCCCTACATTTAACCACCTTAACCTAGACAAATGGCTCAAGGATCCTGTAAACCCTTACCTTTATTACTACTCCTAATTATACTTATCATTCCCTATCTACTTACTCTCTATGAACACCATAGATTCCTAGGACTGCATACCCACATCACACACACCTCTGTCCTTATCCCCAGCTCCACTCATAGTGTTAGCAACTTCCCCAGCTCAGCTAAGTACTCAGCAGCCATATTTCATAGACTCCATCACATCTCTCAATGTAACCCACTAGCTAGAAAAAATAAGAACCTAATTTTTAAACTTCTACAACTCATCCTAAAAGTTCAGGTCCACTCCCTGTTAGATGGTGATATACACCCTAACCCAGGTCCTACCACTATCACAGCTACACAGCCTGATACACCAACAAATTCAATCACACAGACACTTACCAAGCCCCCCAACTCTCTCCTGATAGCTCATCTTAATATTCGTAGCATCAATAACAAAATAGCTCACCTGCATGCCCTTATTGATGTTTATTACTTTGACATCCTCTGTCTGTCTGAAACATGGCTTAATCCACCAATACAAGACAGTGCAGTTCTACCCCCTGGCTATAATATCATAAGACATGACCTTAACACTAAAAAAGGAGGATGCATAGCCATACTTTATAAGAATGGATTACAAGTTACCTTGTTAGACTCCAAACCTCCACTTTGCAACAATGCAGAAATTCTTCTAACTAAGGTTCAGCTTAACAAAAGCAAAGCCATATATCTATCATGTGTCTATCTTCCCCCAGGCAATAACATCAACACATTAGAGGCTATCCTCAGCTGGGTCTCAAGTAACTACCCCCAAGAAACCATTATACTTGGAGATTTTAACATTAACTGGAACTCCTGTATATCTGAGCAGCCTTCTACTCATATCAACTTATATGGTTTTACCCAAACTATAACATCCCCAACCCGCACCAATAAAACTAACAACAAAACTAGTACCCTTGACTGGATACTCACTAATACCCCCCAACTAAACTATAAAACAGGCACCCTCCCTGAGGACATAAGTGATCACTTGCTTACCTATTTAATCAGAACAAAAACTGTCATCCTAAACTCTGCCATCTGTAGAACTATTCGCACTACCAAAAATTTTAACCCTGCTCACTTTCAAGCTGAACTAGTCACCTGTGACTGGTCACACCTGAAATATCTCCCAATAGATAATGCCGTGAAATACTTTAACTCTAAATTTCTAACCATTTTAGACAGCCATGCCCCATTACGCAAAGTTAGAATTAGAACCAAACCGGCACCATGGCTCACCAAAACGAACAAACAAAAAATCCTCCAAAGAAATAAACAATGGGCCAAATGGCGATCAACAAAAAGCTCCTCAGACCACCTGCAATTCAGACAGCTAAGAAATGAAACAAAAAAAGCCATATTAGCCGATAAAAGAAACTACTACTACCAACTACAACAAACCAACCAAAATAATCCCCAAAAATTCTGGCGAGGTATCAATAACCTCCTACACCCTGGATGCTCAAGTACTCCCTCTCCCTCTGGCTCTGATCACAATTCCATCCAAATAGCTGACTCATTTAATACTTTTTTCACTGAAACCATACAATCCCTAGCCAACCAGCTATCCCCTAGCATCCCAGGCTCTGCCACAACCTTTACCAATAATTCTCATCAATTTCATTTTCAGCCAGTGCCCACTTCACTTATCTGTAACCTCATACAGAAACTTAAACCCACTACTCTCTCTGCTGATAAATTACCTGCATAATACCTGCAAAAAGCTGCTAAAGTCATAGCCTACCCCATATCCATCCTCATTAACAGAACTATTTCTGAAGGATCTATTCCCCTAATCTGGAAAGTCTCTCACATAATTCCCCTGCATAAGGGCGGTAACTCCAAAGAGTTGTCCAATTATAGGCCCATAGCTATTCTATCTCCTTTGACAAAAATAATGGAGAAATGTATACACATACAACTGTTAACCTACCTACTCAATCACAATTTATTAGCACTCTGTCAACATGGCTTTAGACCATTACATAGCACCACCTCTGCTCTCTTATCCTTCACTAACCATATTAACAGTAATCATAATATTGATACTCAAAACCTGTCATTGGACAACCATACTATACAGTGGTTCCAATCATACCTACATAACAGGCAACAGGCTGTACTATGGGAAAATACTTTATCTTCCCACGTCCCAGTCACTCTAGGGGTCCCGCAAGGATCTATATTAGGCCCATTACTCTTCTCCATCTTTACAAATGACCTTCATTCTGTAATTCCTCAAGCTGACTGTATCCAATACGCTGATGACTCCACACTCATATGCGCTGCTGCTTCTCAATCAGAACTTCAGTCACTAACCCAAATGACCTTTAGTACAGTTGAAAACTGGCTCCTACAAAGACGTCTTATCCTTAACCGCAAAAAAAACAAAAATGCTACTATTTACCCCCACCCACAGAACCTCCCCGCTTAACTTTACTATTACTTCAAATGATGGAACTATAATATCTCCTGAACCAACCACCAAACTACTCGGGGTACTAATAGATAACAACTTGTCCTTTGAACCTCACATTAATAACACCATAAAAATAGTAAACAAGAAACCAGGTTCCCTCTATAGAATAAAACCCTTTCTTACACCTCCAGCCAGGGTTACTATTGCTCATACCCACCTCATCTCTACCTTGCTCTATGCCTCCCCTATCTATACCAAAATATGTAGAAGTAATCTGAGTAAACTTACATCCTCCTACAACAATATTGCCAGATTTGCAGCTGGGTCCTCCTATAGAACTCATCACTGTATCAATCTGAATCAGTTAGGAAGGTTAGAGCTGCCAAATGTAATACTTTTCAATCAATTAATAGTAGCCCATAAGATCCTGTATTTACCTCAAAATACACCCATACTTAAATCCCTAGTCATCCCCTATAATAACCTCAAGACCTTACGCTCAGCTAATAACCTACTTGTACAAATATCAAAATCCAACAACTTAGCTGGTGACACCTTGTTCTCCAATACAGTAGGTAAAGCCTGGAACATCCTCCCAAGCCAGCTAACCTCAATATCCTCTGTCAGCTTATTTAAAAACAAGCTTAAACCCTACCTCAAATCACACTGGTTATGCCCCTGTGTTAACCCAGACTAAGTACCTAACTATTAACTAGACTCCCACAATTCCTAGCCTCCCATGATCATGATCTTGTGTTGTCTCACTAATTTTTAGTGAGCTTAACCTTCCTTAGGATTTTTCTCATGTAAATAAGTATATACTGTGGAATGATCAAACACCTTCATATAGTATCACAACCTATGTGTTAAATAACACTAGAAATACATCCTTGTTTGCTGTTCTTCTATACTCTATCTATTGATCTCTAGTGTTTTTCTTTCTTAGGTTTTTGTGAGACCTTAGTATCTCTTATCATAAATTACTAGGTGTATCTAATTTTGTAATATGTTATAAAGATTTGTACTACACCATTTCTAATACAAATGTATTAGTCTTATTCATCTATTCTTAGATACATTTTTCCTTTTTCCTACTGAAATATAAAATATATAATATTAGGCTTGTACTATAATTGTTAAAACTTATGTACCAAAGTATACTGTTATTGTCTTTGTCTTGACCTTTTATGTTGTTGTAATTTGTGGAGCTTTTCTCCCCGGGCCTCCACTGAAAATGGACATATATCAGGCTGGACTAGCCCGGTCAACAAATGTAAAATAAAAAATAAATAAAATACAGTTTTTCTCTTCAGTTTTCTGATTCAGACTCAGAGGAGAGCTCAGTTTCTAATTCTCCCTTTGGAGGGCCTCTCTGTTTCAGACTTTTTCCAGAACGTGTCACTCTTTTCAAAGGCAGTACAAGGAGGTTTCTATTTCCCTTAGAAAATATTATGAGCTGTTACAGAAGGATTTTCATGAAACTTCAAAAGTTTCTCCAGTTCTGATAGTACAGTGTACTCCATTTTTGGTATTCCTCCCCTTCAGCAGTTGTGTAGTCTTAACTCTCTTCCTTGTTTCTTGATGTCTGTGTTCTTTATTTTTGTTTTGTTTCCATTTAATTTTTCTGTTTTCTGGTGTCCTTTCCGCAGCATAAACTTTCCCTGTTTACAACAACTTTAAACAACCAAAATCTGTATATAAATTTTTACAGTCTCTCCATATTTTTTACTTTAAAGGGGGAAAATCCCCTCTTGTTGTGAAGATATCTGAATTGGCACTCTCTTACTCCCTTCATTATCTGCCTTCAGATCCCCAGTTTCCAGTCAACCTTCCTGCTTTAACCTTCTTCTCTTCAGGGCCGTGTACTATTTAGTACAATTTCTCCACTGTTCATTGTTTAAACTAAGTGTCATCTTGTTTTTGCCAATGCCACCTTTCCTGGTTTAATCTCGTTCCTAACTTCATTTCTGTTTTGTATATATATTTACACTTACCCAGTCCACTTGTGCCAAACCGTTGACACAACCCTGTGCCACGAAATGCAAATCTAATTCCCATATAAGTTTGTTTGTGTCTTTCGACTTTTTCCCGGTTAGGGGTCATCACAGCGGAACTCTGGTACGCTAATGATTGGCAGTAGAGTTTTACGTGCTGGCTTGCCGGGCCTAATGCACAATCTTCAATGAAGGAATGCCCGTTCACGCATGTCGCCACACAGAAGACGCTCTAACTGAGAATTGAACGGGCAACGTCTAACTGTGAGGCGACAACGCTACCGCAGCACCACCACCGCAGTATAAGTAGTTTATTTTATTTATCTGCCAATTCTTCTGTGATCAGCTCACTTTTCATTCATTGTTTATGTTTACCTCCCCATATTCAGTCTGAATGTATTGATCTTGTACTGTTATCTCCTCCACTTGTTCCCTTCTTGTCTTTTAGGTATCCCTCTTTATATACACCACTTTCCTCATTGTTTCTGTTTACCTACCCTACCTCTCAACCTCTTAGCTCAAGAAATCTGGAAAAAGCATAACATAAATGTGGGCAAATCGACCAAAAATAGGGACAGTTTTTAAATATTGTTCTTATAAAGTTAGAAAGTTGACAGTCTAACAGGTTTTGTATTAAGATGCATTTTCTGAAGAATATGAAATATGAAACTCAAATGTATGTCATTATTTATTGACTTCAGTCCTCTGTGATTTGCCAGGAAACAAAATTTGTGAGTAACAGAACAAAAATATTAGACAAAAATCTGGACATTCTGTGAAAATCAGTTGAGAGGTATGTAACTCCCCATACCTGCCTCTCTCCTCCCATTGGTTAACCTGGTGTCATATCTTTCATAGTTGTAATTACTCTGGTCTAGCAGCAAGCCCATGTCACCTGATTTTTCTAAGAGATCAGTCTAAATTTCCAGTTTCACTTTTATTTTTTCAGAGAACTATCTAGAGTTTTGATACTAGTCCCACTGGCTCCCTCCAGTCACTTTTATTGCCTAATATTTAGTAATTGCTTGATTCACATTGTCCGTACCCGTCTTACATTTACAGCTGTACCTGTTTATACCTTATATCATGAAGCAGCAGTATGTAGACATATTTCTCACAACAGTTAAACATGTTTGGCATATTTTGCAAAGTTTTACAAATGCTCACCACTTTAGTTGATCTCCATGTCTCTTTTGCTACACATATGTGGCTGTCTACTTAAGTCGAAATGTTTTGTTTCAATCTCAAGTGGTATTCAGCAGTATATAAGTCCCATCACTCTTCTTCCTCTATGCCTGTCATCTTCTGCTGATGTTCAACTGCCTAAAGTGCCTCCTTCAACATCTGTGAATATATCTGTTATCTCTTCTGGTTGTCTTTTTTCTTTGGTTGAAAAGCTGGAAAGGGTTTTATTGGCATTCTTTGAACTTCTTTAGTTGTATTTCTGATGCTTCTTTCCTCCCTGTGGCATCTTGAGTGGTCTGCTATCTCTAATGGACATTGACATTGTCTTGCAGTCAACTTAATACGGCTTCCACATCTAGGTATATCTTTAACCTTACAGGGTAGAATATTCTTAGAATAGCAGAGTACAGCAGTTTACATCTCAGACCAAGCTGCTTACATTTGTGGATGACTGATTGGAATTTTCTTCTTTTGAGATCTGGTTGCTATTGAATAAATGTGATCCACAAAAATCCTTGACCAGGCTATCCTGAGAGTCTGATCCCTTTTCCACATCATGGATAATATCTGTTTTTTTTTCATAAATTGGAAACTTAGCTATGATCGGCCTGGGCATTTGGCTGATAGACTCTATGAATTTTCTCTAGTGTTACTTCCTCTGCAGGCTTCCCCAATCTTTTACTGAGGCCACTTATCATGAAAGTCTTATAGTCTGATCCTTGAAGCCTTGCGGCAATAGCTATAAATCAGAGGTGATCTCTACATGAGCGATCTACCAGTTCAGAAAGTTTTGATTGATTATTTTTATGCTGAACTTCATATTCTAATAGTTGGCTTTATAGATCCACTTTTTCTGTCTGTAATTCTGTTAGGCTGTCAATTTCTTCAGCTTTTTTGTTATTGGTTTTAACTCAGTCTTCTAATGTTCCAATTATTTTTATAATATTTCCCCCTCCATAGTCGATTATTCCCTTCCTTCCTGCATCTGGCTAGCCTGTTGGTTGCCCCAGATAACTGCCATTTGGTTTTGTTTATTCAGTTTTAGCACATCTTCTTCTATCTGCTGATTTTTTTGGTATTTTTCTATTCACTTGCCAGGTCTATATTATTTAATTGAATCGCAAATGGTCAAACCCATTTGATTAGAAACTCATTTGGCTAAAAAATCATTGTATACAAAACCTCCTAGACAAGAAATGTATCATAAAAAATATATTGTAGCAGGGGAAGCAGCCTCCCTGCATACACCATGTGAGGGGGGCTTTGCTCGCCACACCCTCCATACATGTATATACTAACTCCATGATCACATGGGTCTATATTAGAATCTCGACCGCTCAGCTTGTTGAACACCGAAACATTGACAGCTAAATGGCGAAAGCTTAAAATCGTGAATGGCCACTTATGAGAATTTTTTCCTTGGGAAAAAATTTGCTTGGCCATCGCAAATTAAAATAAACTTCCAAACCCTAACAAAGTGTGGGGCTTTGCCCCCCTTACACTGCCCCTAACTAAATATACCAAACTCCAAGATCGCTCTACATTGGGGAAAGGGCAAATTCCCAATAATGGCCAAGAGAATTCTTTCCTGAGGAACAATTTTGCCTAAGTGGCCATTCACAATTTTAAGCTTTCTCTGTTTAGCTGTTGACGTTTCAGCGTTCAACAAGCCAAGCGGTCGAGCATACAATATAGACCCGATCACATAACCATGGAGAAAAGAATAAAAGCACCATGCACTGAATCAGTGCTGAAGTGCAAATACAAACATCTACAGATCTGGGGGTACAACATGATGCTGACTATCACAGTCCATACCTACTCACTGCACTCACCTCCATAATAACTCCCATGATAACACACAACATCATTGCATATTTCCTGTACACTTCTATACTTTTCTGTGAAATGAGTTTTCAGTCAAATGAACTTTCAATAAAATGAGTTTTCAAGCAAATGGGTTTGACCATTTGTGATTCAATGAAATAAGCATTCAGTGAAATGACATAGACCCTAATGTTTCATGTGTCAGTCAATAAAGTTGGACATTATAGTTTAGTACTTCAATGCATACTGAAGGAAAGACTTTTACTATTTCTTTTTTAAGTGAATTAGGCCATATTTAAAACTGTCTGTTATTTTATGACATTCAACTCCAATTATTGGTGACTTTGTCCAGAATTCTTGAGCAAAGAAGCTGAGAGGTATGTGCTTGCTCTCTCTCTCTCACACATATGACAGCAATACACAAACATATACTTCATAATCCATTACTTTTTATACACTTTTTTCCACTTTACTGAACATGGCTTTTTAATCCATCTTACTGACTGAAAAGTAAAACAGGAATTCCTTGTAACTATTACTGCAGTTATTTCTGTTAGCTGAGTTTTATTTATGTATGTATGAATGAATGAATGAATGAATGAATGAATTAATTAATTTTATTTACTTTTTTAATTTTACACTGACTGAGCAGCAAAGCCATGTTCTGCAAGAGTAAAAAAGATGGTAGACATTTGCTTTTTTATTCTGTGATTCACAGCAGCAGCATAAAATGGTGCTGTAAGGGGGCAGACTTGTTTTTTTACAGGGCAATTTCTATACATTAATACTCTGTTGGACAACACTCATTCTAATCTTCATGATTAACTGCTTATCCAGAATGCCTAAATAATGGTTATACTACTGCTTCACAAAAGAAGAATTTCCAAGCCTCTGCTCTCTGAGACTCGATTCCCCAACATTAGTGGCATTTCCATTGAGAAGCATTATCACAGAATTGTGCCGGCATTGATTGCCATTTCTGTGTGTTTGCCCCTTTCCCTATTGTAGTGTGACCATGGTGGTTATATTAGGTGAGGGGCACACGGGGGCTTTCCTCCTGCAAAAAACACTAAACATGTGCTTTCAGGAAGTTATTTTTTGTGGGTTGTGTTTCAGAGAGTTGAATCTTGAAGAACTGTGATTCGTCCACTCATAGTGTTAGCCTAAATAGTAATAAAGCAATAATGTGACTGAAGTCACACATAACACCCATAACGCTTTTGCCCACAATCTTCTTGGCTGTCTTCTTTCCACATCACCATTATCAAGTATTGTAATGTAATATTATAGTTTAGATAAACAAAACAAGCTATACATAATATGTTTCCTGGTTTACAGCATTTTCCTTTAAAACTACCGTTACTGCCACAGCTATAGTATAAAGCATGTCTTGGGAAGAAGAGTACATATGTGTTTTCAGATATTGTTAAATTCTGCAGTTTCATCAAGAACAGCTAGTGGTAGAGAGAACATGACTTCTTATGAGGCAGCATTTGAGGACTAGAAATATACAAAGTAGTTCCCTTTTTGTACAGTTGATTAAATTCTGCTTTGGAACTAAGGCATTAATCTTTCTTCTTTGATCAGTTATGATGCTTATAAGTACATAAGCTGTGAAAAATTACAAACATATGCTAAAGGTTATCCTCATAGAAGCAAACTGATTCATAAAGCAGCTATACTGGATGCAAATAAACTGTCCAGAAAATAGCTCTTATAGGAAATGGGGACATGATCTGGCAAGCCTATGCCAGGGATGAGGGCTTATTCCAAAGGAATGGTTCCAAGTAGGCAAAAGAATATCTAACTGAGGTTTCCCACCAAGCCCTTAAAACAACAACTAGCCCTTCAGCTAATGATCTGAGTAGCCTAGTAGAGGCATAGGGCAACAGGAGCTATATAGATATGCACTACTCAGACTTTAGGGCATGGAATAACTTTAAGTAACGGATAACCATTACAGACCACACAGTACAGGAGTAATATGACTGGTGTAGAAAGCTTACTTTTTTCTTGCAATTACTCAGTTTTGGGTGCATTAAAAACATCCATGTTGAGTGGATTTGTGAAATATACATTCCAGAGAGGTTTAAAGACCTCTACATATGATGCAGAACCTCAGAACATCTCTTACTGATCTGATATTTCTCAGCCCCTGTGCTATTGAATTGGGCACCAGATGCAGATGGGAGAGGTCACCTCTACTAACCTGAGTTTGTAAAGGGCATTTCAATAATCCAGACAGGAAGATACATTTGTAACTAAGGCAAGATCTAAAGTTGCTATTAAGTGTTTAATCAAGAAATTGTTTTAGCTGCAAATACAGTGACCTAATAACTGCAGATACCTGTTCCTTGAGTGTTACCTTGTTAACAAGGTTTCACACCAGTACTACATAGAGGGCACAGACTCCAGTCTGTTCTTGTTATACTAGATAAGAAAAGAAAGTCTGGCATCCAAGAAGTATGCACAGGGACATGTACAACCATTCCTGTAGCCTTAATGGTTTTGCATTTAAAAAGCTAGAGTCTATTCAAAGCTAGGTAACCTCAAATGATATTTCTAACACATAATCTCGAGAAGAGTAGAGATATAGCTGAATATTATCAAGATTACATTGTTAGCAAATCCTGCTACACTGACTGATGTTTTGTAATAGCAGTATGTACACTATAAAAAGTGGCAGATTAGGTGTACCTTGGCCCTCAGGCTTTTTTCAAACCATTACCCCCCCCCCCCTTTAGGACCATGCATAAATATTTGTGTTCTTTTGGATTTCCTGTCCTGATTGTTGCTTAATACAGCAACATAGAGTGTGTTTTAAATTTGCCCAGTAAACAGTGAAACAAAGTTATTAACCAGTTGTGACAAAAGCACTCTTTCAGAACATTTCAAGCATAAAATGCCACCATACCATGCCTCTCAACTGTAAATATTTTTGCATAATGTCCAGATGTTTGCCTCGTATTTTTGGTATGTTTCTCATAGAATTGTGGTTTTCTGGTAAATCACTAGCAAATCATTGAAGTTGGAAAATAATGACAGACAGTTGAGTTTCAGACTTCATACCCTTCAGAAAATACATGCCAATGCAAAACCTGTTATTCTATGAACTTTCTAAATTTGTAAGAGCAATATTTAAAAAGTGTGTCTATTTTTGGGCCTTTGTCCCTCCCCTCATTCTTTATGCTTTTGTCCAGATTTCTTGCGAAAATCTGGACAGTTGAAAGCTATGAAGGCGGCCAAGTAAAGTACTATCATTATAATCTACCAATTTCAGTACCTATCAATTAAAAAGAAATAAAGAAATAAAGAAACAAACAAACTAGATCAAATTTGCAACAGAGAATGGTGGGTAAGAACCAAACACAGGTTGATAGTGAGTTGCTAGGCATGCAGTCCAGGAAACATAGAGGATCCTAGCCCAGATTCCCATTTACCTGAAAGCAGTGCCTGGTTAAGTAACTTACTGCAGCACTCATCTGCCAATAAAAGCTAATAAATACATTAACAGAACTGAGTACTTTTTCCTTGAATCTGACTGAGATAGAGAGCCGATACAAGCCTGGACGTGCTGACCAGGATACCCGACCAGAGCACACCAGAAATTAATTAAACCTTGATTTGTCTGGAGAAGGAGGCACTACCCACTAAAGGAGAAGCTCCCTCTCAAGATACTCCCCACCACAAGGTTCCCTGACAACAGGGCATGTGATAATGGATTTTTTGTCCTTCCCTTAGCAACTCATTCAGTTACTAAGGTTTGACTTCCCACCTATTTAACTAGGACTAGGGCTGGAATTTGACACTTTTACTAGGTCACAAAGTAGGTAAATGAAGGTGGAAAGATTCAAATGCCATACCCTTGCCATAGAAAGTAGCTCATTAACAAATCAGAGTTTTAGCCCTGTGTACCGGGTCTATATTAGAAGACCGAATGTTTAGGTGATTGAACACCTAAACATCGATCTTCTAATATCGAACCGCACAATGTCGAACATCCCGAGGAAACATGTACCTCAGCAACAACACAAAAAAATTACTTTACATCTAAATTAAGTGGGGGGGCTGTGCCCCCCCCCCCTAACTAAATATACCAACTCTGAGATCGCTCAACAGTAGGGAAATAGCAAACTCTGGTGAACGGCCAAGGGAAATCTTTCCCTGCGTTAAATCGGCTGTTCGCCATTTTTTGCTTTTGATATTAGAAGATCGATGTTTAGGTGTTTGATCACCTAAACATTCGTTTTTCTAATATAGACCCCTGTGTACTTATTGCTAGAGTAACAGTGTTTAACTAAATATTGAAGCCCGTTACAGTTTGATCTTGTAGAGAAGACAATATCACAGTAATATGCAACAATGACTACATAATGGATGCTAAAGATCACATGACTTTGATCATCACTCCAAATTAAAATAATACAGATTATATTGCCCTGACAAAAATTGACCTTGTCAAGCTGCTGGAGGCTGTAAAGAAGGTACTTCCAAAATATATTACTAAAATGCAACATGTTTATATCATATTATAAAATTCAGGCCTATAAATAAATTAATTCATGCTTTGGTGTACTGAATAAAGCAAAATAGCTAAAGCTGAACAAAAATCATAAGTATATTGCATTCAGCATACTGCTTAAAGGACACCTACATCTCATTTTTAATCTGCCTATGTCTTATCTGTCATCAAGATTAGTTATCCTCTCAGATATCACTGAGGGCAGGTCTGACCTACCAGAATGGCTGATAATGCCATATTGTTGCAACATACACTTCCACAGTCAACAGAGCTGGATCGTGGTCAAATAAGGCCCTATGCAGCCTAATGAACCAGGCCCCTGAGAACAGTACCAATATCCCATTACTTGGCTGTCTGTCCTAAATTACCATAAAACACTGTACAAACATCAGTGTGCTTAATATTTTCTTCCTTACTTTTACAATTATTACAGCACTTTGGATTTCACGTAAAACTTTTATATTAAATTTTAAAGCAAATACACTGACAGCCATTCTCTAAACAAAACACATTAAAACAGACGTAACATGAGAAGCAGTAAACTTCTCTTCCTTTGAAACTCACATTTACTGAAAATGCATCTGGCAACCCATTAAATTGCAAGGGACTTGGTAGGGTTTATAGTTAAAGTGTGTTGGTCATGTTTGGAAACAACTTTGATTTGCAATTGATCTCATTTTCAGTTGTACTTTTTATGACAAAGTTGCAAGTAATTTTGCAAAAAATAAAGATTATAGTATGCTCTTTGACTTTTTAATTTCACTGCTTACTCAGTTTTTCTCCATAACCACATCCACATAATGATATCATGATAGGTACCGATGAAAGATTTACATACAGATGAAAAAGCATTATGGTAAATAAAAAAAAATAACTTACCTTTTTAGAGAAGCACGGTCTTATTTACATTGTGGTTTCAGTACTACAACATCATGCATTACTTTTCAGTGTGAGGTGTTTCATCTACAGGATACCTTTCTAGGAACAAATAAACTACTTAAGACACAGCTAACATAGAAATACAAAAGTTTATATATTAATTTAGGTACTGAGGCATTGCAGATTCAGTCTTTCACAATGCCATGACAGGGATTTTCAGCTCTGAGAAAAATAGTTAAGGGGCCATACTTACCAACAAAATGAAATGCAAAAATAATGCACAATCCATTGCAAAATATGCAGAATTGGGATTGTAAATAGTAAAGAGGTTATATCTAATTCCAAAGATTTGCTACTTAACATTTGCTTCAGGATGTGACCAATACATTTTAGATAGCATATAGTGAAGGGTGCAAGAATTCAAAAGACAAAAGTGTAATGCATTTGCTAACAGCCTGGGGCAGCACACTGGTCCCAAATGTCTTTTTTTCAGTGGCAGCCCAGGAGTACTGTCTGATGAAGTGATGTTGTCAGTGTCCCAGAGTAGACAAACAAAGGCTGAGGGGATCAAACCCTTCACTACAGGAAGCAACTCATTAACACTGCATAGCCTTACTCATCTGCACAAAGTACCAGACAACCTGCTGTAGCCCAACAGTACATTTCACAATGCATGCTTGTGAAACCAAGCTAAAGTAAAAATGTATTCATCATTGAAGTATTAACACTGCACTCACAGACTTCATGCTGTCCAGTTTATTCACAGGCAAATAGTAATCACACTGTCAACTATCAACAAAACAAGGAAACCAAGAAACTAAAGCACATGGATTATATGATGGTGCTCCTGTTTATTACAATTGATTATTTTCCTTCCGTAACTACTCTGGGATGCAAGAACCAAGTATTTATATGAGCAAACGCACATCACCATCAATAATAGTCTTTTGTATGACTGTACACCTTAGATATCTGCTTGAGATCAAATGAATGAATCAATCAATCAAGTCACAAACAATAGCCCAGAAATGTTATATCAGCTAAAAGTTGTCAGAATCATACAGTGCACCCACTTGCAATGCCCCTCTGCCCTATCAACTTCTTAACTCAGGAATCAGAGGTGAAGACTCAAAATCAGGAACTGACTTTAAATATTGCTCTTATATACTTAGGAAGCTGCTAGAATAACAACTGTAGCATTTTCTGAAGGATATAGACTCTGAAATTCATGTATATTACTATTTAGTGAATGCAATCCATAACAATTTGCAGGAAAGCCATATTTTGCAACAAACAGACCAAAACACCTCTCAACGTCTTTATTCAAGAATTCTGGACAAAGCCAAATGTAATGGGAGGACAATGGCCCAAAAGGGGACACATTTTAAATATTGTTTTATTAAACCTATGTGTTAACCAAGTGTCCTTCTTCAGGAGAAACCTGGGGCACTGTCTGGTTAAATGACTTGCTCAGGGCCACACAGTAGGGAAATGGAGATGGAAGGATTCAGCTCTGTATTTTTCATAATAGAAAGCAGTTCATTAACAGTTGATATAATCTCTAAGTCACTTAAAAAGTTAACAAAGCAACACGTTTTGCAACTGCATACATTTTCATTAACAAGAATTACAAACCTCTAATGACTGGTATTATTTATTGACAGTAATCCTTAAGATTTTAGCAGAAAATAGTGACACCTTGAAAGACCAACCACCGTATACTGAGAAAACAGAACTTTATCATGCAACTAATGGCATTCAAAATTACATAGGTTAATAGGTTCATAGGTAAGTAATAGGCCAACAACCCTTGTTGGCCATTTTAAGCCTAGCCAATTTCCCTTTTTATGCTCAAAATAACCTACCCCATTTGGTTACAGATTACCCTTAGCCATCCCATGGTTGGTAATTAAATATTGCCCCTAATGAAAATAATTAGGATCATACCATAGATCTTTTGATGGGACCCATTCATGGGATAAAGCATGTAGGAGCTGCCTCTGTCCATTAGTCAATATGGGGCCTGTCCTGGGGTAAATTCTCTGTTTCCCATCCATTCCTCAGTGAGATATACCTGTCCCTCCAAACCATTCTGTTGATGTCGCAGAGGAGGTTTAGATCCCTGGAGTATGTAATTCTGATCACTTTTGACTTGATGATGTGCAGTAAATCAATCAGTAATGGGTTGGAGGATGCCTTGTATGCCAGACACAGGTCAGGTCTTTGCAGTTGGTAGGATGCTGAGTATAGTCACAGGGCTTTGATTTGGTCCATGTAGGACATATTGTTTAGGACTGGTATACTTTTAGTAAGGTATCTGTGTGGGTGTTATTGCATGTGTCTGGACAGATGCATGACAAAGGGGGCATTATTTTCAATGACTGGCCTAATGAGGGCTGACTAAAGGGGATAATAACATCCTTAGATCTAGACACAATTCCTTTGTTTATAAAATGTGCACTATATAAGGACTTTTTTACAACACTAGACACATGTTAGTCAAAAGTTAGGTCACAGTCCATATAAGTTTCCAACCCCTAAACAGGTGGGTCAGCTCTTAGGGACATATTTTCAATGTGGTAGTTCCCTGGGGTAGATGATTCCCAAAGGATACAGTAATGCATTTTTGAAATTTAGTTTCCATCCATGATTTTGGCACAAGTTATTTATTTGGAACAAACCTTCTTGTAGGATGGATGAGTCATTTGGGGATTCAATGACTGTTCCTAGCTTGCAGTTACCTGCAGACATAGTCAGCCAGAGACCTTTGGTATTGGCTTTTACTTCAGAAAAGTTTATGCAAAATAGGAGAGGTCACAACACAGAGCCATGGGGCAATCTACTAATGACTGGTCTGTTTGTGGAGGTAACTTCCACTTTTTTGATTATCTGGTTTCCTATATGTGATCAAGTTGGCAATCCAGTAGGAGACATATGAGTTTATTCCCACTTTATTTAGCTTTTCTACTATGCCTGAGTAAGAAATTGTGCAAAAAGGTTTGGCCAGGTTAAGATATGCAGTGTGTACCATTTTGCCTTCATCCATTGCTTTGGTGACCTTTTCAAAAAATCCACTAGGTTCAAACTTGGCTTTGGTGGATTTTATTATGCTCCTGAGTTGTTTGTTTATTTCAGTGACAAGACCTCTAACATTCTGGGAATTACTTTTCTTACTTGTGCTCAGCAATCTTTTCCTTTTATTACAAATCTTGTTGATATTATGGTTCCATCATGTGGGTTTGTTATACATTTGTTACTATGGGTTACAGCTGCATCTATGCTGTTTACATGCTGGTATATTGAGGCCTTGTATATTTCTGTATACTCAGTGGAATTACCTGAGTTTGTTAGGGATACGAAGATTGCTAATGTATCACTTAGGAATAGATAGTTTGTCATGAAGAAAATTGTAAAGGTACCTTGGGTTGAAGGGATTTCTGGTTTCAGTTTTATTTCGAAGGAGGTTGCTTTATGGTCAGGTCTAACAAGTGATGAAGATACACAAATGATGGTGCAAGATGCTCCCATATTAGTAAGGACAGGATCCAAGATGATATTTCCACTAGTGGGCACTCTTACTAAATGTTATAGGGCATTTGTATTGACAAATTCCAGGAACTCTGTGCTTGTTCATTAGTGATTATATAGGTTTTGGAATCTATAGTTGGGTAATTTAGATCACCTAGAAGAATGTTGTTGAGTTTAATACTAAGTGATTTTAGTTCCTGTAAATAAGCATTGTTGGCTTTCTTGTATCATAGATGGAGTTCTGTAACTAGCTGATATATGCTACAGAACCTTTCTGATGGTGACTTGGATATGAAGAAGCTCTTGTGCATCATGTTGCTTTACTATCCTTGATGTGAGTCTCTTCTGGAAGTAGGTTGAGACACGTCCATCTTTCCCCCCTCCTACACAGTAGCTGGTCTAAACAAGTGAAAGCCATTATAGCCCTGCAAAACTGGAGTGCTTTCCTATAATTTAAACCATTCTCAGTCACTACACAGACATCAATGTCCTGCGGGGTGAGAAGGGCTTGAAGGGAGAATGGTTTCTTGTTATGGCTCCTAGCACTGATTTGTAATACCTTCATATTTTTCTTTCCTTGTTTCTTTATGTTGGCAAGTTTATCAGGTTGGTATTCCCTGAAAAAGGCACTATGGGGTGGAAGATGTCTTTGCCAATAACAAAACCCTAGAGGGGCAGATTCAGCCCATTCCTGGTGAAGCAGCGTGGTCTGTCAATGATATCCTCCCAGGCTGAAAAATGTTGGACCCCACCCTTTACTGACACCAAAATCTAAACCAGTTATTAAAGTCAATTATTTTTTGCTCAGAATTTGGCAACATGCTTGGAGAATATAGAGTGCTTCTAAATGCTAGCCTCATACCTACCTTGGACACATAGTTTGAGAGTGTCATCATGTCTGTCTTCATATAGTCCATGGAGGTACACCTCAATTCACTGATACTGGCATGGACTATGACCGAGTCATACTGTACTTGTTCAAGGACTTGAATGCATGAATGATCTGATGGATCCTGGCACCAGACAAGAAATTAACCCTCACTCTTTCCTTGCTCAGCCTGGTAAGAGGCACACCTGTATGTCTTACAATGGAGTCATCTATAAAAAGAATGTTTGGTTGGGATGATGCCTGCCTTACAGGCACAGTTTCTGTGATTCACGGACTCCTTGTGCTATGTGAGGAGGAAAGCTTAAGTTGCTGAGTGTGCTTTTTGCCTGTGTTGTGATTTGGAGATCTTTCAGGTTTAGGTAAGTTAATCCTTAGAACCTTCACTTATGATGAATTATGTCCATTGTGAGGACCTTGGAGAAGTGTGCTGTATGGTGTACTGCTGATGATTTTGGTGTCTGGGTTTACTGTGTGTAAGATCTTTGCCTCCAAGGACACTGTGTATGTACATCTCTCACACACTGTGTTATGCTGTTTGAGTAATACTTGATCATCAGACAACATGAGACAATTTTACACCATCTCAAGATACCATCTCAATCAGCCTGGCTACAGAAGTTGTGGGATTGTGCTGGTCCATGATACTGACAGGAATGGCTGTGAGCAGGGGTAACTGTAACTGCTTGGAATTTGGTTTTAGAATAATGTTTGGGTGGACTTGCTGCTGTGTATTTAAAGTTCCATACAAAACAACTAGCCTAGAAACCTTCTTCTGCCATCAGCAAGAGCCATTACTAAATGGAATAGGCACAAAAACACAGAGTGTTAGTTTGGTAGTACCACCTAAACCACTTGCGACATCATTCATCAATACTTTAGGGTCTTTATAAAAGCATTTCAGCCTAAAACAGTTAGTAATTGACAGATGTTTTACTTTCCTTATGTGGAATCAAAATGACATACTAAAGCCTTCTGGAGTACATTGCAGAGTTTTCAGAGACAGGCAGAGCATTGTCAGTTTATTGATATGCTAACTGATGTTCCAAGAGACAGATCTGTGTGTGGCATATGCTATACGACCATGAAGAAACTTGTCTATAAAAAGATTTGGCACTTGGCCAAGCATTAAATGTAGCAGCAGAACATTTATTGGTATAGGAACCAAAGAAACATAAAATTACATCAGGAAGTGGCTGAGCGTTTTGCTAACAGAATGGCTGTTAAGTATCATAAATTGTGTTCTTTTGGCATGTCAGTGTCACATAGGGCTGGTAAGCAAAACAAAAATGCAGAGGATACAGTAAGAGTGACCATACTGAGAGAGTCTACGAGTAGGAAATGAAAATGAAAAAAAAAAGAATGACAAACACTGGATTCAGGATGGGAAGCAGGGTTCAAATCATCTACAGAATGATGGATGACTGATGTAATGAAGGGATCAGACATAATGGAGTCAGACAAATATTAATTCTTTTGTCTGATATGGCTGTATAACATGAGCAGATTGACTATGAAAATTATTTGGACCAACCAGAAGTATCAGAGAGAACAGCTAAGATTTATTTATTTTATATATTTATTTATTTATTTACATTTGTTGACTGGGAGTGTCCGACTGGATGTAGGTCTATTTTCAGCAGAGGCCCAGGGAGAAAAGCTCCACAGTTAAAATATACAGACAGTAGTTAAATTGGATTTACATAGCAATTAACAGTCTGATCAGCATAGGGCTGGATGTGGGATCTTTTTGTGTATTTATTCTTATGAAAGAATTTGAATATGTACGTAGGTATATGACACAAGAAGGACAGCACTGTTTGGTAGAGAGGGGATAACAATAATTGAAATTAATTGTTATTCTGTTATAAAGCTACGGGTGGTAGCCATGAGCAGCGGAAAACCTGCATAGTCAAAAACTTACCATGATTATTAGCACTGCAAAGAAAGTCTTTACAAAAGAGATGACAGCAATGAATGGCATAAAAGCAAAGAAAAAATGAGCAAGAAAGAAATGCTAAATCAAAATTTCATAGGTTATGTTAGCTACTTATTTTTTTATGCCTAGGGTAGCAAAGGAACTTGAACTAGTTTGAAGTAAAGGGTAGTGAACAGAGTCCATAAATAAGGTCAGAGCCTAAGAACGGTAAAGCATAATCATCAATGGAAATCTCAGAGTCACTTTTATGCCAGTACTAATGGAGGGGGTCTATATCATTTTGTTGAAGCAACTATCTGTCAAACACCTATTCATTGAACTGAATCCATTGAAAGCTAATTCCATAGAACATTCATTTAAGTGAATTTCTTCCCAGGGGAAAATCTTGCTGGCCATCATGGGGAATTTGCCCCTTTCTCCACTGTAGTATGATCTTGAAGTTGGTATATTTAGTTAGGGGGTTTGAGGGATGAGGTGGAGTAGACCCCCACTTGGGTGGGTTTTAAGGGTCTATATTAGAACATCAAAGTTTCAAAACTTTGAATATTCTAATATCGACCCCTATTCAGCGAAAGCTGAAAATATCGAAGCAACAGAAAACCAAATTTTTTCCTAGGGAAAGAATTTGGTTGTCTGTTTCTGTTGGTTCGGTATTTTCAGCGCTGTGGTGGAAAGTTATGGGTCGGGTTCAGGTAAGTCTGCAATTGAGTGCAGGTTAGGTTAGTTAAGGTTAGGGTGCAGGTTAGGTATGTGTGCGATTGTGTGGACGTGAGGGTTAGGGCGGGTTAGGGTACGGGTCAGGTAAGTGTGCGATTGTATGGACATGAGGGTTAGGGTGGGGTAGGTGAGTTAGGGTTAGGGAGCGGGTGAGGTGAGTGTGCGATAGTGACGGACCTTAGGGTTAGGATTTGGGTTAAGGTAAGTGGATAGTTAGTGGTGTGTGTATAGTTTTGTGTAATGTTAGGTGTAAGATTTTAGGTGTATGTGTGTGGATTACTGTTTGTTTGATGTGCTTGTGTTGTGTGTATGTGTTTTGGAACAGCAAATTTTTTCCCTAGGAAAAAATTTGCTGTTCTGTATGTTCGATGTTTTAAGCTTTCGCTGAATAGTGGTCAATATTAGAACATTCAAAGTTTTGAAACTTCGATGTTCTAATATAGACCCGGGTTTTAAATAATGTGGTTTTTGTGATGGTCACTAGGTTAGCCAACTGTTTTTTTTTAACCTGGGAAAAACTACCTAGTCTCTCCTTGCTCAGCCTTACATTCTTTTCAGCCTTGTGCTTGAGTTAAAGGCTGCCCCTCTTCAGCAACCTAGCAAGGCAAAGAAATCCTATCTGAACAGGAGGGAATATCCGACCGGAAAACCCTACGTGAACTACCTAGTCTCTTCTTGCTCAGCCTCACAGTGTAGGTGACAAAATACAGTAATTTTAGCTTTTCAGCCTTGTGCTTGAGTTACAGGCTGTCCCTTTTCAGCAACTTAGCAAGGCAAAGAAATCCTGTCTGTACAGGAGGGAATATCCAACAGGAAAACCCTACGTGAACTACCTAGTCTCTCCTTGCTCAGCCTCACAGTCTTTTCAGCCTTGTGCTTGAGTTACAGGCTGCCCCTTTTCAGCAACCTAGCAAGGCAAAGAAATCCTATCTGAACAGGTGGGAATATCCAGCTGGAAAACCCTACGTGACCTACCTAGTCTCTCCTTGCTCAGCCTCACAGTCTTTTCAGCCTTGTGCTTGAGTTACAGGCTGCCCCTTTTCAGCAACCTAGCAAGGCAAAGAAATCCTATCTGAACAGGAGGGAATATCTCACCGGAAAACCCTACATGAACTACCTAGTCTCTCCTTGCTCAGCCTCACAGTGTAGGTGACAACCTACAGTAATTTTAGGTATTTAACTAAATTGTGAGTGCTTTAAAGTTGTACTATTTGTAAGGGCCAGCACACTCATGGACCTACCCCATAGGCCATCTATTAAGCTATTAATATACTACTTTTTTTCCTCCCTTTACCTCCTATACTAGTGAATCTCATGTAATTCCCTGTATATATATATATATATATATATATATATATATATATATATATATATATATATATATATATATATATAAATATATATATATATATATATATATATATATATATATATATATATATATATATATATATATATACCACTAGAGGGCAGCAGAACTCAAGGCATGTAAAGCTGTTTCTTACTGCCAGCCAAACTCCTCTAGCCCTGCGTACTAGCCTCTCTCAGTTAAACATATTAGTACTCTTACTACAGGTAACTACCCCCCACCCCTTGAAGGATTGTAAAAAGGAATTTAACCTTGTTAGCCTTAAATATAAATAAACCAGACAGCTTATTCTATTATCACGTACTACCCCAGTTATAGAACTACTTAATTGACTCTCTAAATAACCTTACTTTTTCTGCTATAGGTTCATAGGTTCATACTAGGCTATCTGCCCGAGGGCATTTACAAGCCTAGCCCATAGTTTTGTGGCTTACGCCACCCCTTTAGTATGGGGAACTATACCCATTATTTTGCTGTGCCTCTGTCGAGCAGTGACACTGAGGTAATCCCTGGGGTATATCTGCGATCTCCCATCCATTGGTCAAGATTTCTCTTGAACAAGGCCAGCAAGGTGCTCTGCCTCACATATACCGGGATTTTGTTCCATAGCATAGGGAGTCTTTGGGTGATGAATCTATCCCTCCAGCACGTCCTATTAATAGCCGTGTCGAGGTTTGAGTCTCCCGCCCTTGTGGCTCTGACGGATCTAGATTTTTTGAGGTGAAGCATATTCATCAAATCTGGGTTTGACATGGCCTTGTATGTCAGGCACAGGTCACCTCTGAGCAAGCAGTAAGCGACTGAATAGAGCTGAAGTTCTTTCAGTCAGGCAGCAAAGGACAAATCTTTGAGACCCTTTATCCTTTTGGTGAGGAACTTTTGTGGCCTCTCCAGCTGCTGCAAGTGTCGGGTCAGATACATTCCGAATGGGGCATTGTACTCAATCATTGGTCTGATGAGTGATGAGTATAGGGAAACTATGACCTCCCTTGATCTAGATGTGAATCCCTTCATGATAAGGTGGGCAATGTAGAAGGTCTTCCTAACTACTTTAGCTACATGTGTGTCGAATGACAGGCTACTGTCAACCTGGGTCCCCAGGTCCCTGATAACTTCTTCTGTGCTCAGTGGATTGCCACCTATATGGTAGCTAGGGGTAACCTTGTTTTTCCCGAAGGGTATGACTATGCATTTTTTGGCATTTAACTTTAGGCCATGGCTCTGGCACCAGTTATCCGTTTCTGTGAGACCCTTTTGAAGGATATCTGTGTCAGATGTGTTTTTGACTATGGCGCCCAGTTTGCAGTCATCTGCAAACTTTGTCAGCCATAACCCTCCTGTGTTTGCTTGTACTTCGGAAAAGTAGATGCCAAACAAGAGTGGGCCCAGGACTGAGCCCTGTGGGACACCACTTGTGACAGGCTTTGAGTCTGACATGGCGCCAGCAACTCTGACCCTGTGGGTTCTGTCACTCAGCCAGTTTGCAACCCATCTTGTGATGTATGGGTTAACATTTAAGTTGATGAGTTTTTCAATGATACCCGAGTGGGGTATTGTATCGAAGGCTTTCGCCAGATCGAGGTAGGCTGTATGGACTGCCTTTCCCTCATCAATGGCTTTGGTGACTGTTTCGAAAAAGTCAACCAAGTTTAAAAGGCATGATCTGCCTTTGACAAAGCCAAACTGGGTTGGATCCAAAGTCTGCAAATTCCCTATGTCTTTATTTATGAGATCCATTATGATCCTCTCCATGGCTTTGCAGATAAGGCTTGTCAAGCTAATGGGCCGGTAATTTCCAGGGTCGGTGGAGGCACCGCCTTTGTGAAGTGGGACCACCGTCGCAGTGCGCCACTCTCTGGAGTGCGTATCCAGAGGTGAGACTATGATTAAACAGCTGTCCTAGCTGTGGGTTTAATTCCTCGTTGAGTTCGTGGAGCACACAGCCGGGGACACCATCAGGTCCCATGGATGCTGTGCTTTTTGCTTTGGAGAGAGCAGTTCTCACTTGGGCGTTAGAGATGTTTGGGGGCTGCAATCGTTTGGTATAGATATCTCTCCTTTTGTGGGGGAGAAGTTTGCACTGAACCTATCAGCCAGTATGTTGGCAATGTCTGTAGGATCAGTAATCTTCACATCATTTTGAACTAGTTCTGAGCATATCTGGGAGTTTCCTCCCAGGTTTCTAACATAGCTAAAGAAGGCCTTATGATTGTCTTTTGAGTCTTTAGCTATTTTTCTCTCAAAGTTTGCTTTGGATGATTTTATGAGAGCTCTTAGTTTTTACTTGTAGTGATCAAAGGTGTCTTACCTTTTAAGGATTTTGCTCTATCTTGTAGTAGCTTCCTCCTTTTGTTGTAGAGTTTGTTTATGGCTGGGGTCCACCAGACTGGGCGCTTGCCTTTGGTACAAAGAGTCTTTGTTTTGCTTGGGATTGCCTTATCCATGCAGTCCTGTAGGTGCTGGTAGAAGGCATTTGTAAGTGATTCAGTGGCTTGAGTACTGTTTTCCGCCTCGGAGGCCTTAAAGGAGACCACACTAGTCTTTAGAAGTGTGAAGTCGGCTTTCGAGAAGTTCTTTACTGTGGTCTTTTTTATTTCAGGTGGAGGTGGGATGAGGACCTCCAGCGAGATTAGTTTGTGATCTGATCTCACCAGTGAGGGGTATACTTCCGGTGTTGAACATTGTGCTCCCATGTTCGTGATGATGAGATCAAGTATGTTTTCTCCTCTTGTGGGGATGGTGACTAGTTGTTCCATGGCATTTGAGTTTATGAATTCCAGGAACTTTTGGGCTAGGGTGTTTGGGCTTGAGTAGTGTTCCCAGTCTATATTAGGGTAATTGAAGTCACCTAGTATGATAGTGTTTGGAGATAAATTTATCCCCTCCAGTGTTTTCAGGAAAGCCATGTGAGGTTCCTGAGTTTGCGAGGGTGGCCTGTAACATGCTACAATTTGCAGAGCAGTCTTGCCTATGGTTAATTGCACCTGGATGGTCTCCGATGCATCGTGCGTTGCCACCAATCTTGAGGTGTGGGTGTCCTTGATGAATATGGATACCCCCCCTCCTTTCTTGGTATTGTCCGGATTTTGGGGCCGGAACGCATGATATGAGGTAAAACCTGATAGTGCTGGGGTGCTCTCAGGAGCCTTGAACCAGGTTTCTGTCACAGCACAGACATCGATGTTCTCCATACTGAGAAGGGCCTCGAGTGCATGCATTTTGAGATTGAGACTTCTGGCATTGAGCAGCATTACCCTTAGTTTTTTTCCTTTTTTGTGTTCTATGGTGGTAGGTTTAGAATTTGAGCCTTGCCTAAAAAAGGCACTATGGGGGTGGAAAGAGCCTTTGCCAATATCTGGAATCCCAGGGGTGACAGGTGCAAGCCGTCCCTTGCGAAGCAGCATGGCTTGTCCAGCATGTCATCCCAGGCAGACAGACATTGGATCCCCTTTGAATGACACCAGAGTTTAAGCCAATTGTTAAAGCTGATCATCTTATCTCTGTATTGTGGCATAATTCTTGGTGAAGGTAGGATACTGCTCAAGGTCAGGGTCATACCTGCCTGGGCTACATAATCAGAGAGCTCCTCAATGTCTCTTTTCATGTAGTCCAAGGAGGTACGTCTCAGGTCGTTTACACCAGCGTGGACAATGACTGAGTCGTATTTGTACCTGCTGTTGAGAGACCTGAGTGCTTGCTTTATGTGGCGGATTCTAGCGCCCGACAGGCAGCTTACTGTAACCCTCTCCTTACTCAGTCTGGTGAGCGGGACGTCAATGTGTCTGACTATGGAGTCACCAATGACTAGTGTGTCTGGCATTGTGTTTGGCCTTAAGGGCTGTGACTGTTTGACACTCTGACTGTGAGGTCTATGTGTTTCAGGTGTTGTGTTCTGAGGTGGTAGTTGTTTGGGTGTCTGCTTTGGTGGCCTCTACTGTTTTGGTAGATTTTTGATCAGAGCCTCCGAGTATGTCTTTGTGTGTTTATGTGTATGATTTGAGGTTGTGATGGTACTCTGTGAGACTGGGTCTATAGTGTGTGTGGTAACCTTCTCCTTGTGAGGTTCCTGAGTTTGCGAGGGTGGCCTGTAACATGCTACAATTTGCAGAGCAGTCTTGCCTATGGTTAATTGCACCTGGATGGTCTCCGATGCATCGTGCGTTGCCACCAATCTTGAGGTGTGGGTGTCCTTGATGAATATGGATACCCCCCCTCCTTTCTTGGTATTGTCCGGATTTTGGGGCCGGAACGCATGATATGAGGTAAAACCTGATAGTGCTGGGGTGCTCTCAGGAGCCTTGAACCAGGTTTCTGTCACAGCACAGACATCGATGTTCTCCATACTGAGAAGGGCCTCGAGTGCATGCATTTTGAGATTGAGACTTCTGGCATTGAGCAGCATTACCCTTAGTTTTTTTCCTTTTTTGTGTTCTAGGGTGGTAGGTTTAGAATTTGAGCCTTGCCTAAAAAAGGCACTATGGGGGTGGCAAGAGCCTTTGCCAATATCTGGAATCCCAGGGGTGACAGGTGCAAGCCGTCCCTTGCGAAGCAGCATGGCTTGTCCAGCATGTCATCCCAGGCAGACAGACATTGGATCCCCTTTGAATGACACCAGAGTTTAAGCCAATTGTTAAAGCTGATCATCTTATCTCTGTATTGTGGCATAATTCTTGGTGAAGGTAGGATACTGCTCAAGGTCAGGGTCATACCTGCCTGGGCTACATAATCAGAGAGCTCCTCAATGTCTCTTTTCATGTAGTCCAAGGAGGTACGTCTCAGGTCGTTTACACCAGCGTGGACAATGACTGAGTCGTATTTGTACCTGCTGTTGAGAGACCTGAGTGCTTGCGTTATGTGGCGGATTCTAGCGCCCGACAGGCAGCTTACTGTAACCCTCTCCTTACTCAGTCTGGTGAGCGGGACGTCAATGTGTCTGACTATGGAGTCACCAATGACTAGTGTGTCTGGCATTGTGTTTGGCCTTAAGGGCTGTGACTGTTTGACACTCTGACTGTGAGGTCTATGTGTTTCAGGTGTTGTGTTCTGAGGTGGTAGTTGTTTGGGTGTCTGCTTTGGTGGCCTCTGCTGTTTTGGTAGATTTTTGATCAGAGCCTCCGAGTATGTCTTTGTGTGTTTATGTGTATGATTTGAGGTTGTGATGGTACTCTGTGAGACTGGGTCTATAGTGTGTGTGGTAACCTTCTCCTCCTGTCTGGTCTTGCCAGTCCTATGTTGAGAGAGCTCAGCCTCCAGTTTGGCCGTATAGTTGCATCTCTTGCATGTATTTGTGTTTTGTGGGAGGAGGAGAGGGTTGTCTGTGTACATGAGGCAATTGTAACATTGCCTCAATATTCCCAGGTTCACCAGCTGAGCAGGAGAGGACACTAGCAATTGATCCCTTGACATGCTAGAAGGAATAGAAGTCTTTAATTTTACCTCTTCCCCTACACATATGTACTAAAAGCTCACCCCCTTATGTCTTATGTTAAGTAAATAAAGAAAGTGCCTCTTACCTACTCAAAGCTTGTAGAACACAGTCTCACTGTATAACTGATTGCCCCCAGCCTCTCTCAGCTGTGACCTGCTCCGTTAAGCCCTGCGGGCTCACTCCGCTCCCCTACCCTACCCCCAATTCCCACCCACCCCCAGTGGTCCTAAACTTATACTTCTTAAACCACACCCTCTCTCCCAATTAACCAATCCCTTTCACCATCCTTCTCACAAAATTAACCACACTCATACATCTTTTTTTCTACCAGTGACTATAACCCAATGCTTAGAGTATTTTACCATATCCCTTTCCTTCTAGCTAACAAGTATTAATTCCCTTCTCTAAACGCTCTTCTTATCCAATACCACCTTTTGTAATTTTAGACTTAACTCTTAAAACTTCTTATACATATCTCTACAAGATGCCTTTAGTAGTAAAAACTAAAATGACCAAACCAATACTCTTAGCTTTAATTTAAATTGCTCTCACCTCCACCCACCTCATCACCTCCTTTGAAAAACTGTACTATTACCATTTTAATTACTCTCCAAAACAAACAGCTATGCATGCTCCTGTACTCCCTAACATTCAAACTAATATCACTTTTGTTCCCACCGATCTACTACCTAAATACCATAGATTCTCCCACATTAAATACAATAAACCCACAGTAAAGAAAGTAAAATATCTAACCAACTTTATAAATACTTCTACAATCAAATTAAGTAATCCCGCCTTAAAAGATGGTGACATCCACCCTAACCCTGGCCCTACCAATCCTGCTACCCCTAATAACCCACCCTAAACTACCAAACTCTTTCCTAATAGGGCACCTAAATATCCACAGTATTAAAAACAAAGTAGCCCATCTCCACGCCCTTCCAGATATTCACTGCTTTGACATCTTCTGCCTGACAGAAACGTGGTTAAAACCAGACACCAAAGACAATGAAATCATTCCCCAAGGATATAATATATTAAGACAAGACTGAATAAAAAGCAAGGGTGGAGGAGTAGCAGTTCTATTCAAAGATGGACTTCAAATCTCCACTTTACCATACAACCCACCTCAGCATAGTAAGGCAGAAGTCCTTATCACCAGATTTCAAATCAACCAAAATAAATCTTTATATATCATCTGTATCTACCTACCCCCCGGTAATAATATCAATACTATAGAGGATATTCTAAGCTGGGTGTCCTCAACCTTCCCAAGAAACAATAATACTTGCTGATTTTAATACTGACTGGAAAGTTGTTAACGCTGATAATCCTACTTCCCATATCAACCTTCACGGCTTTAGTCAAACTATCACCTCCACAACTAGAATCAGTAAACCAAATAATAAAGAGAGCACCTTAGACTGGATACTCATAAATAAACAGAAACAAGCTTACAAGGTAGGAACTCTGCCAGACGATGTAAGCGATCATTCTTTGACCTACATCCTAAGGCAAAAAAATGATATCTCTAACCCCCCCACATATAGGATTGCACGTACCAACAAACACTTTAACCCAGTACTATTCCAAAATGAACTTAGAGCCTGTGACTGGAACCCTTTAAAAACCCTACCACTTGAAGAAGCTGTTAAATACCTAAACTCTAAATTCTTATCAATCCTAGATAAGCACGCACCCAAACGGTCCATTAGAATGAAGTCTAAGCCTGCCCCCTGGCTTTTTAAAGAAACCAGACAAAAGATTTTACTTAGGAACAAGTCTTGGGCTAAATGGAAAGCTAACAAAAATATCTCAGATGAACAAACTTTTAAGCATTTAAGAAATATTACAAAAAAGGCAATACTTACAGAAAAAAATAGCTACTACTGTAAATTACAGCAACATCACCAAAACAATCCCCAAAAGTTCTGGTCTAGTATAAATAAACTCCTGTTCCCAAGCCACTCACGTACACCTACCCCATCTCAGGCCGAACAAAATACCCCCCACCAAACTGCCAATACCTTCAATACCTTCTTCATAGAGACCATACAATCACTAGCCAGTCAACTAGTCCCTGACAACACAAGCCTCCCCACCACCATACCTGGCACTCTACCAACATTCCATCTGCAACCCATCTCAACCACTTTCATCTATAAGTTCATCCAAAAACTTAAACCTTGTACTCCTTCTGCTGACCAGCTACCATCTGAATACCTGCAAAAAGCAGCCAAAGTAATTTTTATCCCATATCCATCCTCATAAATAGAACCATTAAGGAAGAAATTGTTCCAGACATCTGGAAAATCTCCCATATTATCCCCCTACACAAAGGGGGTACCTCTAATGTATATTCTAACTACCAGCCAATAGCTCTATTATCACCCTTAGCAAAAATTATGGAAAAATGCATTCACCAACAACTATTAAACCATTTATCTCAGCATAACATCACAGCAAACTGCCAGCATGGCTTTAGGCCATCCCATAGCACCACAACTGCCCTATTATCATTTACAGAAGCCATCAATAGAAATCGTAATAAAAACAACCTCTCTTCTGCACTCTTTATTGACCTCTCAAAAGCGTTTGACATGGTAAACCATGCCCTTCTTATCAACATTCTTGAATCCCTTTCCCTTGACTGTCTGGCAGTTAAATGGTTCAAGTCCTACCTTACCAATAGGCAACAGGCAGTTCTCTGGGAAAATAATATATCATCCCTTCTGCCAGTCACACTCGGAGTCCCTCAGGGCTCTATTCTAGGTCCACTTCTTTTCTCACTGTTTATCAACAGCCTCCATGTAGCCATTCCACAAGCCACCTGCATTCAATTGCAGATGATTCTAGACTAATATGCTCAGCAAACTCCCCAACTGATCTACATTCTCTTATTCAAATGTTTTCAACATAGTTGAAACATGGTTCACAAAACGTTGCCTCCTGCTCAATGCCAAAAAACTAAACTCCTTCTCTTCACACCCACCAGTAAATCTCCCCCATAGATTTCTCTGTCATCTCCAATAATGGCACAATTATATTCCCCAATTCTACCACTAAATTGCTAGGAATTACTATTGACAATAACCTTACATTTGACAGCCACATAAATAACACCATAAAAACTGTCAACAGAAAAATAGGCTCATTATATAGAATTAAACTTTTCCTAACACCAATAGCCAGAACTATGATTACACGCCCCCATTTAATTTCAACTCTTCTGTATGCCTCACCAATATACACTAATCTAAAGAAAAATAATCTTATCAAACTAGCTAATTCCTATAATAACATCGCCAGATTTGCCACTGGCAATCCTTTTAGAACTCACCACTGTCTGAATCTAATGCAGCTAGGCTGGCTTGAATTTCAAAACCAACTAAAAGTCTCCCAACTCACCATTGCCCACAAGATATTTTATAAACCTAACAGCACTCCTATAATCTCCAATCTCATAATCCCCTACAAAAATCTAAATTATCTTTGCTCTTCCAGCAAACTTCTTGCTAGCATAAGCAAGTCTTACAACATGGCTGGAGTTTCTCTGTTTTCCAACTCTGTGGGAAAAACCTGGAACCTACTGCCTAATGAACTAACTTTAATTTCTTCACTGCCTCTCTTTAACTCAAAAGACACCTCAAAACACACTGGTTATGCCTCTGCAGCAACCCTAATTAACTTTCTCCTTCACTATAGATATTTCTCCTCTTGAACCTCTACTTATTTCACATTCATTGAAGTAGGACTGTAACTGCTTAACAAAATTCAACATACTGGTGTAATCTATCCTGCTTGATGCTCTGAAAGTCTCTATCCTGTTTGATGTACTGATAGTCTACATGTATCTCACTGCATATTGAATTATCCTGTACATATTGTCACCTTTACTATTGTAAATACCTACTTTACTTTATTAATACTCCTGTATTTTTTTTTAGTATTCTTATTACTTCCTGTATTTTTAATAATCTTGTACTGAAATCCTTTTATTTACTATGTATTAATATTTATTTTTAATTTTTAATTTTTAAATTTCAATTTTTATTTGTTGCCACTGGAGCTTTTCTCCCCGGGCCTCTACTGGAAATGGAAATATATCCAGTTAGACTAGCCCGGTTAACAAATGTAAAATAAATAAAATAAAATTGTTTAAATGGACATTCGACAGAATTATCGTTCAATGGCTTAAGTTCGATGAATTAAGTTTGACAAATAGGTATTCGCTTCAATTAAATGATATAGATCACTAATGGAGTACAATATCTCTTGCCAAAACTGAAAATATCTACACATCCCCACTAGAAAGGAATCAATTTATAAAATGTATATGTTGCAGGCATAATTAATAATGGAAACATTACGGTTAATATAATCGACCAGATATTGCTATACCTACTAAGAGAAACAGTAAAGTATTTTTCAAAATGTTTAATAATTATTATTACTATGGATAATGCATTGGTCCAGTACAATGACTTGTGCTGTGGTGCTTGTGTAACATACTGTGTTCTGTAGTTCGTGAACTTAGAGAGGTAGGGGTTCCATTCTCACTGCAGTTGACTGTGGGTGTGTGTGTGTGTGTGTGTGTGTGTGTGTGTGTGTGTGTGTGTGTGTGTGTGTGTCAGCTGTTGCTTGACATTACAGTGAGCAGTTCTTGTGGCAGAAGAGTGTAGCAAAGGACCCATCTGAGTTGTAGATTCTTGGAATAAGGCTCAGTATTGAGCATTTCCATTGGCCAGATTGCTTGAAAATTGCTTAACTTGTTTTAAAGAAGGGCTCTCACAGTTGCTACATAAGCCCCACATTTGCAATTGTTTTAACACAGCTCCGCAGAGTTTGGCAACCAGCCACTGCTCTACTATATTCATCTGAGCAATCTGAAGCATCTGTTTGCGTGCAGGGCACCTTTGTGCAGCACCACACAGTGGAGGTGACCATTGGTGGTTATTTTCCCTTAGAAGCTGCCTGTGCTCCAACTGAACATCCCTTAAATTGCACTTAGCTGCTTGGAGAGCACCTCAGCTGGGCTTTCTACAGCATTTGCCACTTTAACTGAAATCTCCTAATCCCTAATAGTCTCATACCCCTTGAGATCCCCATAGACCCAGCATTAAGCCCACAAATAAACCACATACTTCCTCATTAAAGTAAGCAAGTTTACACCTAGTACTATGGATGGTCAGTTCTTTTCCATTTCTCCTGCAAGCCTAATTGACATGGGTATCCTGACGCAGTGTAGCATTTGCCTTATGTACACTGATAACCCACTACTCCTAAACAACTCAAGCTCAATTTGTGAGAGATGCTTATACACTAAGAATTTGGAATCCTTGCTTTCTCGTTCACAGAACAGTGACACTGAACAGGTTGTCAGTCCACATTCTTACATCTCCTGCACAAACCATGCTCTGAACACATAAACCATCATACATAGAGGTACTCACCAGAAATTTACCTAAAAACCAGAAACCTCTGAAACACAAACATGCTACACCTAATACAGTACCTAGAGCACTCAATACACATAAAAGCACAAGCAAAAGTGTCTCACCAAACAAGCCCCTAAGGCAAAGCATATCTTAACCAAATTTTTTTGGTCATAGGTGACTCCATAGTGAGAAACACAGATGTCCCACTCACCAGGCTGGACAAGGAGAAGGTTATGATCAGCTGTCTGTCAGGTGCCAGGATCCTCCAGATCATGCACGCACTCAAAGTCTCTCCACAACTAGTACTGTTATGACTCCATCATAGTTCATGTTGGTGTGAATAATTTGAGAAGTACCTCACTGGACTATATGAAGAGAGACATGACTGAGCTCTCTGAATATGTGTCTCAGGCAGGTATGTCTCTAGCCTTGAGCAGCATATTACCCTCACCTAAGATGATACCACAATATAAACAAAGAATGATCAACTTCAACATTTGGCTTAGTTTCTGGTGTCATTCTAAGGGGATCCAGCCTGGGTTGACATGGTAGATAGACCACACTGTTTTGCCAAAGATGGTCTTCATCTGTCACCTTTGGGATTTCAGTTACTGGCTAAGCCACTTGCCTCCCCATAGTGCCTTTTTTAGGCAATGTCACAACAACAAAATTCCCAAAGTAAAAATATCTTCAAAAAGCAACCTCAAGGTTACACTGCTAAATGCTAGGAGTCTAAATGTAAAACTGCACTCACTGGAAGCAGCCCTCACCTTAGAAGATGCTGACATCTATGCCATCACAGAGACTTGGTTCAGTGCTGTGGAAAGCACCCCAGCCATACAGGGTTATAATGCCTATCACACATTCAGACCACAAAGTGAAAGTGCAAGAACTATAGGACGTGGAGTATCAATATTCATCAAAGATAAATAGATCCCTAGATTGGTTAAACAAAATGATTTCCTTGAACTAATTCAGGTGCAATTGACTATAGGTAAGACCCCTCTCCAAGTTATTGCCAGTTATAGGACCCCCTCCATGAACCAGGATACCTACACTGCATATTTGGATCTGCTTTTTATCTAATTTTCAAAAGTTTAAACTAATTTTCATCGTTACTGCAATCTCAGGCTACCTGTGTTCTAAATGAATGTAATATTCCTGTACCTGACAACTGCGTATTTTCTATTAATGTACTAAACCATTGCTTTTTCAGTATTTTACTGTATGATTTTATCTGCTGCTATCTTGTCTTGTTTAAAGCTAATTTATCTTAGAGCACTGTAAGATTGCACTAAGGAGTATCTTTATTTTTGTTTGATTTTACATGTAATGTAATTTAAAGTTCTTTGAAGACTGCATAAATGTGTCTCATACCTGTTAATATCTCTTCTGTCCCGAAGCTTTCCTGTCTTCTTTTTCATCCCACACCACTTACCCTTTAAGTGTTTCCTCTTTTGTGGAGGTCTCACAGAGCTATATCCCGTGAACAAGTCCTCTGGCAACTTGAACACTCTCCAGTCAAATCCATTTGTACTTAATTGGAACAATGTACGTGCTATAATAATTTGTTTTCCCTGACTGCAACATAAGTACTAAGCTACTCAATAACCAAGTGGCGTGCACACCACCAGGACCAAGTTACTTCCCCCCTCATGTTTGACTGTTACCTTATTTCACTTTCTCTCTCTCCCCAAGAATCCAATTCCCCCTTTCCCATACTTTTTATACAGTCCATTTGTGACTATCTTGAATTTGGTACTGACCTGCCTCAAACTGCAGTGGCTTATTGTTTTACTTTCTCACCTGCAAACACTGATCAGTGGGTCGGCCCACTCCATTCACCCTTAACTGCACTTGGGCTCACTCTGCTCCTGTATCCTACCCCAATTCCCACCCACACCCCCCCATGTCAAATACATTTATATTTCATTAGCCATGCCCTTCGTTAACTTCCACCAATCACAGTTATCAACCAATCTAATATACTCACCTTTTGACTGTGTGACCACTTACCCACTCACTTGATCAACCCTACTCACACCTCTTCTCTCACACTAATGCCTATCTTTCCCCACCGATACTTACATAACCCAAACATCCAAAATGTTAGCATATCTTACTGTATCTTGCCTTCTCCTATCTTTCATAGCTAGTCTTACCTCCTATCAGCAGGGATTTCTGGGTCACTCTGACCATCCTAAGTCCACCATGCTCTACCCTCTCCAAACAACATCTAACCATTTTATTATCTCTCCATCCTTGATAAATGTCTCAAAAATAGTACACCATTACCATACAATAGTGTATCATCCTAAACACACAACTATCTCTTTAAAGTATAATAACCCTATAAAAAGATTTTTCAAATCAAAGTGGATATAGCAAAAAATCTAATGCTGAGTGGGGATATACACCCTGACTCTGGCCCTACTATAATCTCAACCCACCCTCACCCAAATCTAAACTAACAAATATTTTCATCTTCCCCTGCCACAAATCAGATCTATTTCTCTTAAACCTAAATATTAGAAGTATGTTAAACAAATCCCAGAACTCCATGCTACTCCAGCTCACAACTCACCTGACATAGTCCTACTTACTGAAACCAGGCTTAAAAATGAAATTAATAGTGATGAATTACTACCTCCTGGCTATAATATACATAGAGCAGACTGAAAGAACAAAAAAGGAGGAGGCATAGCAATTCTCTATAAAAACATCTGACTAGAACACATTCATCCTACCATTCCTGACTTCAGCAAAGCTGAAAGTATAGTAGGTAAACTGAAAATCAACACACATAAACATCTTAACTTACTTGGCATTTACATACCCCTGGAGATAACATATCTACACTAGAGCACATTCTCTGCTGGGCTTCCATAGCCCTACCACAATAAACTATTATCATGGGAGACCCCAACATTGACTGGGCCTCCTGTAGCAGTAGATTCCCACCTATCCAGATCAGCCTTCATGGCTTCACACAGATTAATCATACACCTACAAGGATAGATAAAAACACAAAACACGAATCCATTGTCGACTGGATACTCACCAACAGATCCAGTCTCTCACTACAGGCAGGCTGTCTCCCAGATGGCCTAAACGACCATCTCATTACCTTTCTTCTTTGAAGGAAAACTCATCCAGAAAGACATATTAGATACCTCACTATTAGATGTAAAAAGAATTTCTGTCCCCATACTCTCATATCCACACTAAACTCCTGTCACTGGCCGCCACTAAAACATCGCCCATTCGATAAAGCCACAGAATATTTCAACTCAACTTTTTTAAACATCCTTGACAAATTAACACCAACTAGGGCCATTAGGACAAAATCAAACTATACAGCATGGCTATCCAAAGATACTAAATCACTTCTAAAACAGTGGGATAAAGCATGGCACACTTAGAAAAAAGATAAATCCCAGAAAACAAAACAAGCCTACCAGCAAGTTAGAAACTTAGCCAAGAAGAAAATTAAACTTGACAAAATAAACTTCTACAATAGCACACAAATTCAACACCTAAACAACCCCAAAACGTTCTGGGCCACTAT
Organism: Protopterus annectens; assembly: GCF_019279795.1. Lineage (NCBI taxonomy): Eukaryota > Metazoa > Chordata > Ceratodontiformes > Protopteridae > Protopterus > Protopterus annectens. The sequence goes on along the minus strand of NC_056732.1, from coordinate 233,475,746 downwards.
AAATAAAACCCTCCACCCTGGCAATATCAGTACCACATCTCCTACAACCCCTAACAACTTATGCCCTATTCAACCCCTATTCAACAAATACTTTACATAATCTATATTAGCTCTCACAAAAGATTCTGCCAACATTCCCCTAGACACTCTTAAACTGACCTCTATAGCAACAACACCTTCTCCTTTAATCCAGTCTAAGTTAATGTCATACAAAAACACCTACTAAAACTCAAACACACCACTCTTGCAGCTGATAAACTCCCTGCAGCATTCCTAAAAATAGCAGCAAATGCCATTGCATATCCTGTTTGCATACTAATTAACAGATCTATAACTGAACAACAAATCCCATCAATCTGGAAGATATCCCACATCATTCCTTTACATAAAGGGGGAAGTTCAACAAAATTTCTAATTTTAGACCCATTGCCATCCTGTCCTCACTGTCTAAAATCCTCGAAAGATGCAGACATACCCAAATTATGCCTCATCTTCTCAACAATAATCTCCTTTACAAGTTACAGCATGGCTTTTGCCCCTATCACAGCACCACCACCGCCCTTCTATCCTTCACCGATGCAATCAACCATTATAGGGTTAGTGGTCTTATAGTCTCCTCTACTTTCCTGAACCTGTCAGAAGCATTTGACATGGTCTCTCACTACAAATTTCTAAACACCCTTACAGAATTTAACCTTAGTTGCTCCACTGTCAACTGATTCAAAGCCTGTCTTACAAGATGGAAACAAGCAATATTATGGCAAAACAATACATCTCCATTAATTCCATGAATATGGGTCTCCCACAGGGATCCATCCTTGGGCCACTATTATTTACTCTGTTCACTAGCAAACAATAAACTGCCACTGGACAAGCATCCCTTGTCCAATATGCAGATGGTTCTACCTTAATATGTGCTGCATCCCCTCTTTAACAGTTACAGTTAATTACCCAAGAAGCGTTCTCTGAAGTGGAAAAATGGTTATCTGAATCACAACTCATCCTAAATCCAAACAAGACAAAACTTATGTTCTTCTTCCCAGGAAAACCACCAGATCATCTGCCTCCTTTATCTATATCATCTGCTAACCACACCATCATTTCTCCAATACTACATACTAAACTCAGGTGTCACTCTCGACTTCTCACTCAGTTTTTTTTTTTTTTTTAAATTCTTTATTACAGTTTTATATGCAACAACAGAAGTCAATGGTTACATCATATCAGCGATACATAAGCATTAAAGTATTAAAACTAGATACAAAGGATAAGGTATCATTTAAGCCTACTGTCATACACAAACTATATACACAATATATACAAAGTGCCATTGCTTTAAATTGGTAAATCTTACTATCTCTGACCTTCAATAGAGTTTATACAATAAGGAGATCTCTCTTTATGTATAAATCATATATTTGGGTTCCCAACAATCAAATTTCAGCAAGGAGTAAAAAGAGAATTCCATAGACTCTGATTTTCAGATCTTTTCTCATAGTAATCAATTTCTGGGAGGTAATATAAGTAATTGCCATATTCCTAAAACTGGTCCAAGATAACTTTGAGCGATCCATCCAGTGTTTGGTAATATAGAACTTAATTAGAAGACAGACATTAATCAGTAACCTAAGTCGTAGAGGTGACAAATTTATATTAGTAATATGTAGTAAGGCCATTTCCCAAGATAATGTTGACTTATGGTAACCCATTTTACTTAGTCTGACCTTAAGAGAACACCATAGGTTTTGGGCATATTTACAAAACCATAAAATATGGATAATGTCGTGAACAACAGGGCAAACAGTGGATACAGATGAGTTAAATTTATTTAAATGAGTTGGGGTATAATATAAATTATTAATAATCATGAATTGAGTAAGCGTGAACTTCTTAAAAGGAGTGTTTAAGTGTGAGTTTTATCGAATCCAGTTTTGTTGGGGGATATTGTAGAATCTTGTTTATTCCAAAAGTTAGCAAAATTAAGTTCTTTTCTATATAAATATACAGAAAATGCTTTGTATGCAATAGAAATCATATGTTTCTTGGAATCTAGACTTAGTAGAAGCTGTTTAATTATGTTAACTTCCATATCTACGTTATGTTGATTTATTAAGAAAGTTGAGGTGAGTTCCTTTAATTGTCTCAAAGTGGTGGTATAAGCTTTAGACAGAGAAAGTGTTTCTCTAAGTTCTGTCAATGAGAGATGTTTAAGCTTACAAAATCCCACACGTAAGATCTTTAATTAAGGAAGTTTATTCAAGTTAACCACCTGTCCTCCTAGTTTAATATTAGGGTTGAGGTGGAGGGGCTGAAGTAGTAAGAAAGCGTTACCTAATCCTAAAGAGTTGAATAGTTCCTGAAAGTTATCAATTAAACTTCTTAATACGTTATGTAGTTTAGTCCCTCTAGTTGAAGTTTTCGCCAAAAAAGGTAAAGCTCTGGGATTAATGTTGTTATTAAGAGTGTGATTATACCAAATTTTAATCCATAAGGGAGTCCACGGGGTGGAACCAGGAGTATAATTAGCAATTGCTAAAAGCCTATTAGCATGAGTAATTCTGTAATATAGAATGAGATTGGGCATCGCCATGCCCTCTTAATTTAGGAAATGTAAGTTTGTAATAAGACATTCTCACTGACTTTGGGTACCATACAAACTTTGCAATTTCATTCTGTATTTTCTTAATAAAGGTAGTTGCAACCGATAGGGATGAGTTGTATTGATATAGAATTTTTGGCAAAATATTCATTTTGACAATAGAGATTTTGAAAGTGTAGAGAGTTTAAATGTTTGCCATCTTTTCATATCCTGTGAGATAGTGGTCCATATTCTATTTAGGTTAGCTTGCAGAACAGATGAATATGAATGGTCATAAGAGACACCTAAATAATTTAGAGAATGACTGGTATGGATAGGTAAACCCGGGAAAAGATGGGGCTTATGTGCTAAGGGATTAATTTGAAAAATACTAGATTTATTGACATTGATCTTAAAGTCTGAGATTGTTTCAAAGGCATCTAGAGAGTTAATTAATTTCATGGCGTCAGTTAAGGGATACATAAAGTACAGATTCAGGTCGTCTGCAAAGGCAGTAAATCTAATATTAGAGTTACAGATTCTAGGAATAGTATGGTAAGATTTCTGTGATATGAACAAGAGCAAAACTTCTAAGTATAGATTGAACAATAGTGGGGATAAGGGGCAGCCCTGTCTGGTTCCATTGGTGATTTTAATCGGATTTGAGAGTTTCTTGTTTATGTATAGCTGGGTCTTTGAACTATTATATAAAGTCTTAATAAGATTTATAAATTCGTGGAAGACCAAATTTCTCGAGAGCTAGAAACAGGAAGTTCCAGTTCACCCTGTCAAAGGCTTTGCAAGCATCCAGAATCAAGGCTCTGGGGTTAGGATCTTGTTTAGTTATTTTTATTATAGATTCTAGTGTTATGGTGTTATCCCATGTATGTCTATTTCTCACAAAACCAGCCTGTTCAGGGGAGATTAAACCCTCCATTACTTTTTTCAGTCTATTAGCTAGAATGGAGGAAAGGATCTTAATGTCCACATTCATAAGTGATATCGGTCTGTAATTATTGGGGTTTGTAGTGTCTGATGTATTTTTGGGAATCAGGATAGTTCTAGAATCATTAATGTATGGGTCTTTGATACCATGGTTGATCAAGGATTTAAATAGTTCTAAAAGAATAGGGGTTAGAGTTTCTTTAAATGCCTTATAGAATTAAACCATCTGGTCCCGGGGCCTTCCCTACTTTCAGATTATCAATAGCTTCTAGGATTTCCTTTGTCGTAATCTGGGATGTTAGTAGGTTTCTTTGTGGTTCGGTAGCTGATGGGAAGGTATATAGCCCACACCATCATAAAAGTTCATAAAAAACTCAGCAGTCTTTATCGACACAAACAGTACCTCACAACTAGTACTAAAGCTGCCCTTGCAACTACTTATCTAATCTCTACTCTGCTACTCTACTGTATGCCGCAGCCTCACCCATTTTTACTAACCTAAAAAAGGGTGACCTCACAAAATTGGAAAGCTGCTACAATAAAATAGACAAATTTGGATTCAAAGATGGCCGCTGTTCTGTAGACATTGCTAACCTACAGCTCTTCAATCTTTATAGAAAAAAACAACCCAGAGGAAAAAACAGGATCTATTTTGTTATAATAATCTGAACTAATAACTCTAATCAACACTCAAAAATCCTGGAAGGAAAAAATAAACCTGAAATAACAAACTACTAGGATTCTAACAGATTATCTGAGGCAAAGGAGGGAGACAAGGAAAGAAAGCCGTGTGCTCAGGAAACTGTATATACTGAACACTATCTTTAAACCAAGACGCCTCACCTCACCTGCACAAAATGTCAAGAGAAGACAAAAACATGGACATTACAACAACAAAAACTAAACTATCAGAACTACTTTCACCTGAAAAAGATTTAAACTCTAAAAGACAGAAAATAACAAAGCAACAAGATTCTGCAAAATCAGGGAACAAAAACAAAGCAGATCAACCTGCAAATCTGGATGACATCAAGGCAGCTTTACTACCTATTCAAGAGGCAATAAAAGAACTGTCCACCCAACTACAATCATTTGGAAATTCTTTCAACCAAATAATAGAAAGAATGGACAAATCAGAAGCCAAAATAACAGAAAATGAAGAAGAAATAGTTCTAATTTCCAAAAAATCAGATGCACATGAGGTAGACATCCAAAACATGCAAGCAAAAATTATTGATCTTGAGGCAAGATCCAGAAGGAATAACAAAATCATCAGAGGCATACCAGAAAATATACAGCACAATGAACTGATCCCTTCTATTATACAAATATTTGCCACACTACTCAAGGACCAAAAAGCAGCCCACCAAATAATAATAGAGAGGGCACACAGAGCCCCGAGAGAATCTCAAGCATCAAACAATCCAAATCCTGTGTATGCCAAACTCCTAAACTTTCAGGATGTCAACACAATCTTATTATCTGCAAGGAAAAATGGTGGGTTCATAATGTGGAACAATAACAAAATATCACTTGCACAAGATCTGCCCCTACAAATTAGGCAGGCTACACAACTCCTCTCACCTTACTGTAAGATCTTAATTAACAGAAAGCTAAAATTTCAAATGAAATATCCAAATACACTGATATTTTATGTGGATGGTGTTAAATACTCGGTCGCTAACCACAAAGAAGCAAAAAGTATTTTTTTGGCAGTTTTTAAAAAAATTCCCGCCATGGATAATTAGTTCCACTGGTTCAGCTCTTGGAGATCTCGAAGCTGGCTGTTAGCTATCCGGGCAGCTGGAGACTTCTTTCCGCATCATTTTGCTTTGTTTTGCCCTAGGCCTTATTTTTCGAATGGGGCGACCCTGATTCTCTCTCTACAGCCCACGAGGAGCTCAACGGGAATCATATTTCACATCTGCCATGTTGATTTTCCCATGGGAGGAACTATAAGCCATATATCATTTCCAGGAGGTCGAAATAAAGAGGAGGCACTTCCGGAAGCCCGTGTACATACAGAGTCCCCCTACGAGAAGCTAGGCAGCCGGCATAGCTGATCGGAAGATCTGCGAGGCATCTAAATGGAATAAAAACCAAAGAAACAAAGTAAAAAGTGAAAAATTGAAGAGAGAGTCACTAATCTCACTAATAATAAAATCCCATTGATAATTGCAGGGAACTCTAATCTACAAAGAGTGCTACTATGTGCTGACTTTAATTTAAGGATCAGTGACTTGATATTATAAATTGACATTATAAATCTTGATCCTTTGAAGGGAACCCGTGATATTTATGTGTGTATGTGTATGTGTGTATGTGTATATGCAGCTATATATATATATGTGTAGACTCTTACACATGTATATGGATATAATACGAACAGACACATATGTTTTAACATGGTCAGAGTATTGACTGAATCAGCAATGGAGGCATCAACTTTGAATAAACCTGACAGATTCACTAGGCATGCCTTACTACCTCCCCATCGCTGCAGTGATACAAAAGTGCATTTCTTGTGGCCAGCAGTTTTACTATGAGTGTATACATTACCCTATATAGTTTTATGATGTTAGAGGTGGTACTTATCACATAGAGATAGTACTGCAGATGCTGACTTTTATTTGCAGCACATTTGTACCAAATTGGAGGACTCTGCATTTATGTTAAGAAACGTCTGATGTCATGAGTGCAGAGCCCCAGCTGTTCCTTCTTTGATTAACTTCTAGAACACCTTTTCCAAATGCCCACCAAACAGAACCCCTCCTGTCATGATGGCATGTATATCTGCATCATTTCTCAGTGTGTCTGTTCTGAATGTGAACTCTAACATCAAAGCAAAGATTCCAAGCAACGCAAAGCTCAATTGTAGGATACCAATCCATAATACCAATCAGCAAGAAGGTTCAGTTTCTAAGGGAGCAAGCAATCATAAACTGTGGGTATTTCCTCTTAGTAGGATGTATCACTAACATTTAACTGTATCCCTTAAGGAATTGCTTATACTTTCTGACATTCAAGTTGCCAAATAGCACAGTGGATCTGTCAATGCTCAGATATGACAAGCTAGCAAAGCAGGATATTTACTGCTTTTCTTGCCGTTGGATAATAGACGGTGAATGAATCAATCTTCTGCACTACAGATCTAGGTTTTATCAACAACTGTTGTCTTATAGTCTCATTACAGTTTCATGGAAATAACAGAAAATGAAGAAGAAATAGTTCTAATTTCCAAAAATCAGATGCACATGAGGTAGACATCCAAAACATGTATTGATCTTGAGGCAAGATCCAGAAGGAATAACATAATCATCAGAGGCATACTGGAAAATATACAGCACAATGAACTGATCCCTTCTATTATACAAATATTTGCCACACTACTCAAGGACCAAAAAGCAGCCCACCAAATAATAATAATCTCAAGCATCAAACAATCCAAGACCTGTGTATGCCAAACTCCTAAACTTTCAGGATGTCAACACAATCTTATTATCTGCAAGGAAAAATGGTGGGTTCATAATGTGGAACAATAACAAAATATCACTTGCACAAGATCTGCCCCTACAAATTAAGCAGGCTACACAACTCCTCTCACCTTACTGTAAGTTCTTAATTAACAGAAAGCTAAAATTTCAAATGAAATATCCAAATACACTGATATTTTATGTGGATGGTGTTAAATACCTCATCATTTTGCTTTTTTTTGCCTAGGCCTTAGAATCATATTTCATGTCCGCCATGTTGATTTTCCCACAAGAGGAACTATAAGCCATATATCATTTGGCAGCCGCATAGCTGATCGGAAAAATTGTCTAATAATAAAATCCCATTGATAGTTGCAGGGAACTCTAATCTACAAAGAGTGCTACTATGTGCTGACTTTAATTTAAGGATCAGTGACTTGATATTATAAGTTGACATTATAAATCTTGATCCTTTGAAAGGAACCCATGATATTTATGTGTGTATGTGTGTGTGTATGTGTATGTGTGTATGTGTATATGCAGCTATATATATGTGTAGACTCTTACACATGTATATGGATATAACATGGTCAGAGTATTGACTGAATCAGCAATGGAGGTATCAACTTTGAATAAACCTAACAGATTCACTAGGCATGCCTTACTACCTCCCCATAGCTGCAGAGATAAAAAAGTGTATTTCTTGTGGCCAGCAGTTTTACTATGAGTGTATACATTACCCTATATAGTTTTATGATGTTAGAAGTGCTACTTATCACATAGAGATAGTACTGCAGATGCTGACTTTGATTTGCAGCACATTTGTACCAAATTAGAGGACTCTGCATTTATGTTAAGAAATGTCTGATGTCATGAGTGCAGAGTCCCAGCTGTTCCTTCTTTGATTAACTTCTAGAACACCTTTTAACAGAACCCATCCTGTCATGCTGGCATGTATATCTGCATCATTTCTCAGTGTGTCTGTTCTGAATGTGAACTCTAACATCAAAGCAAAGATTCCAGGCAACGCAAAGCTCAATTATAGGATACCAATCCATAATACCAATCAGCAAGAAGGTTCAGTTTCTAAGGGAGAAAGCAATCATAAACTTTGGGTATTTCCTCTTAGTAGGATGTATCACTAACATTTAACTGTATCCCTTAAGGAATTGCTTATACTTTCTGACATTCAAGTTGCCAAATAGCACAGTAGATCTGTCAATGTTCAGATATGACAAGCTAGCTAAGCAGGATATTTACTGCTTTTCTTGCCGTTAGATAATAGATGGTGAATGAATCAATCTCCTGCACTACAGATCTAGGTTTTATCAACAACTGTTGTCTTATAGTCTCATTACAGTTTCACGGTGTATGTAAAGATGCATATGTATAGCTGTATATGTATAGGTATATGTGGGTGTGTCACTGTAAATGCCTGCCATATTCTTACTTTCTGGCCATGCAGTTTGATGAGCTTAGCCATTAATTAAATCACATAGTTATATGGAATATACTTAAAGTTAACTAAAAGCCTCTGATACAGGAACTGACTTATCTTAACACAGGTTGTAACCAAAAAGCAAACAGAATGCCTATATATTGATCAGTATAATAAAATGATCAAACAATATTTCAAATGTAACAAACTGCATACTCCAATACAGATTATAAATAGAAGGCCACAACAGGCAGATACTAACAGAGGCATATAAACAATATTTGAAAAGACAAAATAAATGCTTTTTCACCAAACTATACTAAACTCATATATAGCTGCAATGCTCTCTCTCCAGGGTACATAAGAATGTGTAAATTTAATTATATGAAGAATAATGATTCTGCAGTTGACATATGTCACGCCAAGACCTATATACTATAACTTCGTTCAAGAATTGAACAACACAAGGCAAGGGCAACAAAACATTTATGGTTAACTACACTGGGGTTATTCAAAGACCCAATCTGAGAACGTTATCACTCTACACCACACAAAATAACAAACAAAGGAATCAAGAGAAGAAATAAATAGTTCGCAAAACCAATAAATATAGGGAGTCAATAAAAAGTTATAAGGAATCACAAAGAGAAGAACATCTACAAAGAAGATAGATATAAAACAAACTCATAAGTAATCGCAAATAGATACTTAAATTATTTAAGGAGGAAACAACAGCATAACATTACATAGACTAAGAACCCATATACTCCTAATTCTAAGAAGGAAATAAACAGAGTTAAGAAACCCCCTTCAAAGGAGATAACGACCAATCATAGCGAAAGCTTAGAATGAGAATTAATACCTAATACTACTATAGTTAGTAAATAAAGTTTGAGTTACCAATTTAGAGCTAGAAAATTTGTAAATACTGTTAGAAACAAGCCTCTTGAACTGATGATCTGTGACTTAACGAAGACCAAATTGATTGAAAATATGTTACCTAAACTATAACATTCTATAGTAAATCTCAAAAGAAGAGGCTTAGGTTATAAAAGCAGTGTCTTTCTGAGGGAATGAGTTGGGTAGGCTTTGTACAGTTAGTGACAAGTCATGCAGGGTCATTAAACTTCTTCTTCTCCACAAACTCCAACACACAAGTGAATATTATACTAATACAACAAAAATATACAAGGGTTAAACCGCTTCAGACCCTGCTTAATTCCTGGTCCAGGAGGCTAGTGGTTAAGCACAAGGAATGGACGGGAATAAGAGAATGCTTTCATAACATGATTTTGACAAGAAACAAACATAACCTGATATGTTTACTCAAATCTCAGGACTACATACATAAACCAAGAATCTATGTAAATGTGTTAAGTTGATTCATGGAATGTTAAGGGGCTCCAGAACATGAAAAAAAGGAAACTATTTCTACACCTTACTTTGCAAGCTAAGGCAAACATTATACTAATTCAAGAAACTCATTTAACTATAGAACAATGGTCAGTAATCAAAGAAAAAAAGTGGATAAGAGAAGTTATAGCTTCGCAAGGTAAAACCAATAGTGCAGGAGTAGCTATAATCATTAAGAAGCAATACCAAGATAAAATTATAGAAACCAAAATAGACAAAGAAGGAAGATGGTGCTATGTAATTCTTTCAACTCCTGACTATGCTAAACCTGTTTTACTGCTCAATATATATGCACCTTGTAATAATCAACACTCCTTCTATACACTACTGTATCCTAAGTCAATATCATGATCAATATATGATACTGGGAGGTGACTGGAACGCCTATCAAAACCCAAAACAGGATAAATCAAGTTTACATATGGCATACAATAAGCAGGCATCTATAGCATTAAACAAACTTAAATATGACTTTAATTTATATGATCCACTTAAATATAGCAACAAAACAAATAACCCAAATAAATTTACGTTTTACTCCAACTGTCATAAAATGTGGTCGAGAATCGATTTCTTTCTAATCTCCGAATCACTAATTAATCTAGACCCTACAGTAAACATACATATTCGATACCTTTCTGACCATTCGAAAATTACCCTAAATCTTACTAAGAACACCTAAATTAACACACTAAATCGAGGATATAATTGGTCCCTGAACCCCAATCTTTTAACTAAAAAGGAGATAGTTGGGGAAATACAGGATATCCTTAAATCAACCCTGGCGAACTTATCTAAACAGCAACACCTTCCAGATATTGAATGGGCAGCAGCAAAAGCTCAAATCAGGGGTATTTTTCTTCAGAAAGCAACCTACTATAAAAAAATCCAACTCAGAGAGAAACAACAACTGGAGGATAAAATTAAATAATTAGAGCAAGATCTAATTAAGAGCTTCAACACTCAAACTGAAACAGAATTATTGAAATGTCAAAAAGACCTTTATATGTTGTATAATAATAACTTATCACTTCATGAAACTAAAACACTTGCCAATTACACTAATTATGTCCAAACACCATCGCGAGCACTAGCAAGGATTATTAACCAATCAAGAGTATCCTCCCAAATCTGTGAAATAACCTATGTGAATAAGAATTATAAAAAAAATGGTGATATTATTAACATAAAGACAAATACAAATATTTGAAGTTATATACTCACAAATATATGGAGACCATCAGTCCTTACCCATAAATGAAAAAAGTAGAGACTTCTTAAAAAAAACGTAACTTCCCAAAAATCGATATGAAACTTCAAAAAGAACTAATAGAACCAATAACCATTGAGGAAATAACATCAACAATCAAAAAAATGAAATCCCATAAATCACCTGGACTAGATGGTCTCACGGCGGAATTTTATAAAACATTTTACATTATCATTGCACAAATCCTATCCCACATATTAAACTACATAATAAACAATAAAATTAACGATTTACACTTTAATGCATCCAAAACTATATTTATACTCAAAGAAAAAGCAGACCCTCAAAATCCGGATAGTTACAGACCCATATCATTATTAAATATCAATACCAAAATTCTAACATCTATTCTGGCTAATAGAATGAAAAAAATAATGGATATAATTACCTCTAGTGAACAATCTGGCTTTTCAACATCCAGACAATCAAGTGATAATACATTAACTCTACACACACTAATCTCATACGCTAACCAAAATAACCTAAACATGTATGCACTCGTCATAGACGCCCATAAAGCCTTTGATAGAGTAAACACAACATTTTTATTTCAAATTCTACCCTACTTTAACATACCCCAAAAATGTATTCAAACACTACAAATATTATACAATAGTCCCTACACATCATTATATATAAATAAAACATGGTCTAATAGAATTCAGATCAGAAACGGTACATGACAAGGATGTCCTCTATCTCCGTTATTGTTCAACCTATATCTAGAACCCCTCTTTTTAAATATAAAACAAAATATATATCACAATGCCCCACTAATATACAACACCAAAATTTCCTTTTCAGCATTTGCAGATGACCTCAATATTTATTACACAACGCCAATTACGGATATAAAGAAAATAATATCTGCTATTGAAGAATTTGCCACAATGTCAAACTACAAAATAAACCTCAAGAAAACTAACATCTTCCCCTTAAAAACCCCTAAACCTTTTACACTTTTACCTTTGACAGGACAAGTAAAATCTGAAGAAATGATTAAATATTTAGGGATTACATTCTCCACAGATAACAAATATTTCTATCTAAACAATATTAAACAAAAATGGAACCACATCCTACTTGACCTAAATAGATGGAAAAACCTGAAACTACCTCCATTAGCCAAAGTCTTGATTATAAAAATGAATATCCTACCAAGACTACTATACATCTTCATGTCCTCCCAGCTAAGCATTCCCAAGAAATTCTTTAAGCAGATCCACACTGAATTTGCTAAATTTATATGGGAACCTAAAAGTGTAGAATTTCATATGATAAACTGATGAACCCTAAAAACAAAGGTGGATTAGACTTACCAAATTTTGAAAACTACTATTTAATTATAAACGCTAACAGAATCTTAAGAATTGTAAACTACAATACATCTGATAAAACGTGGTGTCCACACTGGGTAAGAATCTATTTTAAACATACCATAAGTCTGGATATAAATCCTAAAGCATTGCCATTCCTAAATAACAATACTACGAAATCATATAATCTAATGCAACCCCTTAAGAATGCTGTAGAGCTAACACAAAAACTCTTTAAATCAGTAAACTTGCTCTATCACATGATGTTATTACAACCCATACATAAAAACCCCAACTTCAAAATAAATAACCAGATATTAGACTTAAAACGCTTCCCACATATAATAAACATAACCTTGCAAGATGTATACCCATACTTAAACTGTCCTATTCATGAAATAAGAAGCCAAATGAACCTTCCCAAATCATATCTGTTGATCATGAGACAGAACAAAGATATGTGTTTAACCTATCTTCATGATATCAACATTAATAAAGAAGACATAATGAAATGTAACCTACTATGGAAAACTCTTTTGCTAAACAAAAAATATACAGCATCCTCATACAAATTGATAAAAGACATGAAATTTCAAGATCATATACTCATATCTGATTACTGGAAAGAAAAATGATCACCTCTTGAGGATTGCACATTAACACAAGCAATTAACCTCACATTAAAATTTATATCCCTTCAAAAGTTAGCATTCATGCAACTCATGATATATAACAATACATATTACACACGCCTTAGCTTGCATAAATTTAACTCTAAAAATTCCCCAACTTGCCCACATTGCAAAGATAAAACTGCTGACCTTTTCCATATGTTCTGGAGCTGTAAATGTGTATTCAAACTTTGGAACTCCCTGAAACTACAACTACAAAAAATGGGCTATCAAACATCAACGCTCACCTGGGAATTTATGATATTACATATTCCCCCAAATAATCTATCCAAAAACCAAATAATCATTCTTATTAATATTTTCCTATTAATGAAACTCTACATAGCTACCAATTGGCTTAACCCGTACAAGAACTCTTGGGAGAATTTCAGGATTTTGGAGATAAAACATATACTAGCCCATAAATACATAATAAACAAACAAATCCCAACATTTTCAAACTCTAGGAACAGATTTTCAATATTATACTTACATAAACCTCTAAATGTAAGATACACTACAACATACACAAGAATCACCCCAACATTATATAGTCATAAACTGAGATTTTGTTACTAACCCTGGGATTACCATTCAAAAGAAGTTTATGAAGTCAACAAGTATCTTCTCTTTTTTCTTATTTTAATTTTATTTTAATGTTAAACTATGAAAGCATTCATGTAAATAGTATAAATATGTTTTAACTGTTTGGTTATAGCCATGATCTAATATCACCTCTGTATGTTAACCTGCACACTGTGAAAGATAAAGAAATATTATTGGAAAAAAAATAGACAAATTTGCTACAGGCCTCAACTATAGAGAACACCATTGTTTAGCACTCAAAAACTTAAACTGGCTCGAACTACCTAACTTACTTACCTATAACCAACTTCTCATTCTACACATTCTTATTCAAAAAACAGAAAAAATCCCCACCCTTCAGAATCTAGTGCAGGCTTATAGTACTACATGCCCTCTATGCTCTAATAACAAAGCTCTGTTAACAGTTACCAAAGTAAACAACATAGCTGGCCAGTCAGTCTATTCAAGTATAACTAAGCTATGGAACACCCTACCCCCTGACATAAGACCACCTACTGATAAATATGGCTTAAAAAGAACTAAAAATCATTCTTGCTTAACACTAGACTCTGTAACTGTCCTCCTCCCCCTTAGCATTTAATACTCTCTCCTTTCTCACTATATTTATACTGCTTATTGTGGTGTTACTCAGCTAACTTCTACTGTAAATACCTTACCACATAATTGCTACACCATGGAGATATAATGAGGAAAGTTTTGTATTCCTCACTGTGCTATAATTTGATATGTTATAGTCTTGATACACTATGTGATTGCCACCTTTGGAAACTTCTTTTACTCACTGAGTATAATTGATATGCTATAAACTTGATGTGCTATGTGATTGCTGTCTTTGGTAAGCTTTGTTGTCTTATTGTGGAGTTTTTCTCCCCGGGCATCTGCTGAAAAAGGACATGTATCCAGCTGGACCTTCTTGGTAAACAAAAGTTAAATAAATAAATAAAATTAATAGATACTTGAATCACTCAAGTTACAACCAAACATCCTGGTTTTAGGTGACTTTAACTACTCATCCATAGATTGGGTAAATTATATGTGTACTAATACGTGTCCAAAGGTTATTGGAGTTCCTCAACTCCAGTACCCTGGACCAGTTGATTGACACCCCCACAAGGGTCCCAAACATTCTGGATCTGGCGCTCACTAACATGGGTGATCATTGCACCACCTCATGTGTGTGGCCCTCCCTAGTGAGGTCTGATCATAAATCAGTCTCATTAGAAGTAATAGTAACATCTGACCCCCTCCCCAGCAGTAACTAGACTAAAAAACATCTCCCAAGCCAAATATAATCAAATGATGGCATTAATAGCTTGACAGCCTTGCCCTCACTGATGGCATGGGCACCTCTACTAGGATTTACACCAATGGCTTGTATAAGCATCTATACAAATGTATTGACTCAGCCATACTTGATAGGACCAAAACAAGATTCTCAAGAAAGAACAAGCTTGCCTGGTGGACATCAGCCATTAATAGGTTATACAGTAAGAGAAAGAAATTGTTGTCTAAAATCAGGAAAGAACGGTCTCTGAATTGGAAGCATTCCCCTCCTCAGCTTAAACAAGCAAATAAGAAGCCTTGTAAAGCATTCTAAAGCTAACCATGAATCCAAATTAGCTTCCTTCGCTAAGGATAACCATAAGGCCTTCTTTACCTATGTCAGAAACTTTAAAGGAAAAACCCAGATCTGGGCAGAACTGGTTGTTAATGGCACCACATATACTGAACCCACAGAAATAGCCAACCTGCTAGCTGACAGGTTCAGTGAACCCCCCCCCCCCGTTTCTGCCACATATCTCCCAAAACATCCCTACCACCTGCCTTCCACCTAGTGTCTCCAAGGAATATGTTGTAAACGCTCTCTAAAAAGCTCAAAACACAGCCTCTATGGGACCTGATAATATCCCAGGCTGTGTTTTAAATGGATTAAAACAGGAACTAGCTGCACCACTGGGTACTCTTTCTAACCATAGTGTAAGCACTGTTTTTGTACCTACTGAATTGAAAACAGCAACTGTTATCCTGTTACATAAAGGAGGTGCCTCCAGTGACCCTGGCAACTATAGACCTATAAGCCTGACCAGCTTAATGTGCCAGGCCATGTAAAGAATAATCTTGGACCTTATCAACAAAGATATAGGAGCCCTCCAAATGCTTGACCTGACCCAGTTTGGCTTTGTTAAATGAAGATCCTGCCTCTTGAATATGGTGGACTTCTTTGAGACAGTCACCAAATACCTGGATGAAGGCAAATCTGTGCATATGGCCTACCTGGACCTGGCCAAGGACTTTGACACTATTCCCCACTCAAGCATCATTGATAACCTCACCCAGCTGGAGATCAACCTGTATATTGTCAGGTGGGTTGCAAAATGTCTCACCAATAGAATGCACAGTCAAATTAAGGGACTCTGCCTCCACCAGCAGATCTGTAATGACTGGCGTTCTTCAGGGATCGGTGCTGGGGCCCCCTGTTATTTGGAATCTACTTTTTGGATGTACAGGCTAAACCAAAAAGCCTATTGCTGACAAAGTTTGCTAATGATTGCAAAGTGGGTGCAATCATTGAGCCCCCAAACAATGTCAACATCCTCCAAGAGGGACTTAGACAAATGACCGGTGTCAAAGTCATGGGATAAAGCTCAGTGCAATAAATGTAGCATGATCCCCTTCAGCAAGGACGATGTCCCTGCAGATTACCACATTAATAACAATAACCTAAGCACGCAATCAGTGTTGAGAGAATTGAACACACAGGTTGACAGCAACCTTTCCTTTAACCACCACATCTTCATAGTGATAAGAAAGGCTTTCTATGTCACCCACCTCATAAGTAAGAGTACTGCATCCATAACAAAAGAGGTTACAACCCCTCTGTACTCCTCACTCATCAGGCCAATAATAGAGTACAATGCTACCCAAGGTATGTACCTCACCAGGCACCTGCAGCAACTGGAAAGTCCTCAAAGGTTTCTTATAAAGAAAATTCAGGGTCTTCAGTATATGTCATACTTTGACAGACTGAAATCACTGTCACTATACTCTGTGTCTTACAGACTACTCAGTGGTGACCACTGCCTTGCATATAAAACAATCTCAGATTCTGCTGTAATGGAAATGCTGTACATTCATAAATCAAATGGTATAATATGAACTCGCTCTAGGGACCCCAACATAGTATGTGGCATCGACAGGACTTGCTGGAGAGACAGATATGTTGCACGAGGTTATCTCTCCTCTGGAACAAACTTCCAATTCAGGTGAAACTGAGCCCCTTGCTGACCCTATTTAAGAGTAATTTGGATGACTGGATGGGAAACTGCAAATTCCCCCTGTGAGTTTCACCTGTGTCTCTCTTGGACAGGGGCAGTAGTTGTTGACTTAGTTCTGCTTAATACCTTGATATTCTTTGGAACAGGAGTTGTACTTGGCTGGGTTATAAGGGCCCTAGGGCCATTAGCCTAGTAACTTGCTATGATCCTATGAACAGCTGGATTTTCACAGATGGATCTGCACCTGTCATTGGTAGCAAGGAGTATAACAGATGTTCCAAGGAAATTCATAATATACAATATGAACGTGATTATATCCTGGTGACAAGGAAGAATAATAACAGCCTTAAAAAAATCTTGGACAGGCTAAAATCATATGCACTTCAAGCAAAATATATCAATTTGTGAAAACTAAGTTCATACTATGGGTCTGTGACTAATAAGAATGTACTATGGAGCTCACAAGATTTATTTATTTATTTTTATTTTACATTTTTTTACTGGGATGGTCTGACTGGGACAGTGCCCGTTTTCAGCGGAGGCCTGGGGAGAAAAGCTCCAGTTATAGTTTATATACAAATTGTCAGAAAAAGTAATAAAAACACTACCAGAATAAATATTAACATATTTTCAAGATAATAATGTAAAAAAATAAACACAATAGTCAAGTAGAACAAGGTATTAAACACTTGATAAAAGACAACAATCCATGGCTCAACTTATGTTTGTGAAAGAGCATAACATTAGTTAGGAAACTAGGCAAAGAGATTCATCTAAGCAAGTAGAGCATAGTTATTAAAAACTTCAGTGGTGAAAGTTATATGTAAGAATGTAACTACAGAGTAGTATTGCTGTAAGAGATAGATTAATAGAGTTAATACATACAGCAACATTGTATAAGTAGTTCTTAGGTTATTAATTAACATGGAGTATTACATTTGCAAAGTCAAGATTCATATAGGTGTCTTTTGAGAGATATTTTGAACTGATTAAGATTGCTTATGGATGTAGTACTATGTGGAAGGGTATTCCACATATGATATTCCACACAAGATGAAATGGACCTAAGTTAAAGTCATCCAAACCTCAGACTGTGTTAACAGCAGAGGTCATACTAAGGACTGGTAGAATAGTGTCACAAGTTTCTGAGGAACTTCTCAGTGGCATTATCTTCAATAATGAGCCTGAATGCCTATAGATGGAGATCTGTGAGCATGTCTTCAAGAAAAGGAAGATGATTATGTTGGATGAAGTGCTAACTCTGAATAAATAAAAAATAACTCATAAATCATAAAAAATAAAAAATCCAGGCCACAATTGCTGGTGTAAAGTCCTTTATAAGTCCACAAAAAACAAGGATGAGCGCTTTCGTCTGATCACAAGACTTCTTCAGATGAAGAAGTCTTGTGATCAGACGAAAGCGCTCGTCCTTGTTTTTTGTGGACTTATAAAGGTCTTTACACCAGCAATTGTGGCCTGGATTTTTTATTTTTTATGATTTTTGAAGTGCTAACTCTCACTGATCCATAATTGCCTATTATTTTATTTTATTTTAATTTTATTTTAATATATGATGCTTCAACATATGGAATCAGATATACTACAAAAGCTTCATAATGAAATAGAGACTGTGTTTGCTTCATGGTCACCGACAAAAATTGAAGATAAGTAAATAGAGACAGATTGATGAGGCACTAGCTTGGACTGATGAATAAAAGAAGTCAACTGATACTGATAAAGAAAAATATTTATGCTAAGCATGGAACACAGCCCATGGAAGAGGAGATCATGAAGACTGCACACAGGTTACAATGTTAGTCCTTGCTCTTGGATACTAATAATACCAAATAGAAGTTAAATGAACAACTTTGTTATACTGATGAACTGTTAGGACTAGTGTATGGAAAACCTGAGGATCCAAGAGGCATGAATCTAGTGGACGTATGCTACATGTCATTTATTGAAGTACCTGTACTCATGGCCTCAGGCAACGCAGACAGGTATATTGGTCCTTTCCACAATGGACCGATTTTCTGTGGAGACGTTCACTCAACCGACTACCATCGAAAGGGTACTATTTTCTTCGCCCACCAGAAAAACGATCCTGCTTCCGGGCAGACTGCTCTGGCCAGGAAGAAGCTGATCACATCTTCATACAATACAAGAGGGCACAGCCACTTCTAAACTTTCTAATGAGGCACTTTTATTCGTCTTTGCTGTTCCCTATCACCATAGACAAATGCCTCTATGGCAACTATGGTCACTTGTGGACTGATTCGGTATGGAAGGTGGGTGTTTTACTAGTCATGACCATGCACATTTTATGGCGCAGTCAATGCACAGAAGCACGAATTGGCAAACCCTTCTCTTTGGACTTTTCCATCAGACTATTAACAACATGGCTGGAACAACATTCATGGACAACATAAACTCATAGACTACCTTTTCACCCATTGCTTGTGTTTTCTGTGTTTAATTTTCTGTCTTGTACTTTTTCTATTTTAACATCTCTGTTCTTATTATTCCTGTGTGAGTTAATGTACAGTTACTGGTTTTAGATTGTTGGCAAGGTGTTTCTTAATAAACATTTGTATTACTGGATATGGTGAGACACAAATACAATCGTATATGCAACCGTCTCCCAGGCAGCAGCAGTTAAAAAGTACATAAAGCCTTCTTATTATGAATAATTTGAAAATTTCTTACTGGGAAGCTACATAACTCCATTTGGCAGTAAAACAACACAGTGAGGTGAGCAGCTGTGCCTCATACACCCTGTGTTGTTTCAGCACTACAGTAGCATGCTTTCAGGTGCAGAGTGAGTGTAAGGTGGCAAAATCTTTTTTAAAAGACATTAACTGCTAACTTTTTCTGACAAGAGTCCTGATACAGCAAGACAAAATATGGATATGTACACAAACCTTTCAAGAAGCAAATAAGCTATGGTTTTAAATAACAAACACACTTTTGGCAACCTCTCCAGGTGGAATACCTATTGAATATAGCTTCCTGTTGTCATTTTAAGACTCTGGAAATGACAGAATAATCAAGAATAAACTGCAAATTTGATGGTGAGCAGAGAGTCTTGAAACTCACTGTTATCTTTTTAAATTATTTTTTCAGGGGTGCAAAACCCCTGCACCTTCTACACCACCACCACTTATATACACTTACTCTGGGATCACTGTACCATGGAGTAAGGGGAGTAAACTGAGGTACAGCAATCTCTAAAGTTAGCATTGCTGATCTGAGATCTGCAGTTACAGGTCTTATAATTTTAATGTGTTACTGTAGAGCATAACAATGTATGGATAATGGACTCCACTTTCTCCTCATTTAGCTATTTTACTAAATCCTTCCTCCTAAATAATCAACTTCTAAATTAAAATCCAACTTAAAATAATATATGATTATTATTACCTTACTTTTAGCTGGATGCTAATTTCCCTACCATCACTGCAGTGTAATAAAAGTTTTTTACTATCTTTACTGTAGTCGAGTATTATGGACAGAGGCTGATCAGTGGAAGAAATCATGCAGCAGCCTTTGCCCACAATACTTTTTTTCTGTGTTTTTGTTTCCCCTATGCCCACTGACCATTGAGGTTCCACAATGGAACATGGAGCCTATTCATTCCCTGGCATTGATGATTATCCCCCAATCTGCCAGGGTGGGACCATACACAGGGGACCATCATTTGGATAGACATTAGGGACATCTGTGCTCTGCACCACTGTTTAACGTGTTTTAGTATGTAATCTAGATTTAATAAGTCTTTTATGTGCTAGTATGTCTTTAAAACTAAGTAATGGGTGAGACAATTTAATTGGTTTAGTACACTATCTAAATGATTAAATGGTAGTATTATTGTACTTGAGTCTGAAGAAGTGGCCGTGTGGTCGTGAAAGCACTTGACTCTCTGTTTTTACATTAAAATCTTTATACACCAGCTGTGGTTGGTCCTCTTTGGTTACTTTTGACATTTGTGCTCTGACTGGCATCCTGGCAATGAAAGCATTTTTACTGTAGGGTCCTAATCCCCTCTTTGGTGGTGATGTGCAGTCTTGCATCACTACAGGGACTGCGAGTGTTGCTGTCATGTCTCACCTGCAAACTTCTTCACATGCAAGACAGGAGCCACCATCACTAACTTGGGCAGCCACAGTGCATGCTCCTCCTTGTACTAGCTCCTGCATTCCATATTCAGGGGTCTCTGTACCTTAGCACTGGAGCAGCAGGCAAAGCTAACTAGGAGCCACCTTTCTCTCCCCAGGATTTGTATCAGCCATCCTCCCTGCTAGCACCATCAGTTGCCTGTGCTGCTAAGTGAACCTTGGTTACCTGAGCAATAGTCAGGTTGTCTACAAATGATTCAGTACCTGGTTCCCCATGAACATACGGTACAGTGCTGGAGAGAGGCAGCCCCTTTCTGTCCGCGCTCCAACCCAGTGATGAGTGGCGCTCCTTGCTGACCTTGCAGACAGCTGTCTCTGGCCAACCAGACATCCGTGATGCTGTGGTATCATTACGTTTAGGCAGGATTCTGACTTATTGGAATTCAGTCATAATCCCACAGATGTAGCATCACACCATTGGCTCCTCAGCCAAGCACATACACCAAATGTCTGAACCTGCACTTCTTCTCATACTGAGCAGGATTACTATCGCAACAACACATCATCAGTCGGGTAAAACTAACCTGTCTCACGATGGTCTAATCCCAGCTCATGTTCCCTATTAGTGGGTGAACAATCCAATGCTTGGTGAATTCTGCTTCACAATGATAGGAAGAGATGACATTGAATGATCAAAAAAGGACGTCACTATGAATGCTTGGTCACCACAAGCCAGTTATCTTTGTGGTAACTTTATTGACACCTCCTGCTTAAAACCCAAAAAGCCAGAAGGATCATGAGGCCCCGCTTTCATGGTCTGTATTCATACTGAAAATCAAGATCAAGTGAGCTTTTGCCATTCTGCTCCACGGAAGGTTTCTGTCCTCCCTGAGCTCACCTTGGGACACCTGCATTACTTTTTGACAGGTGTACTGCCCCAGTCAAACTCCCCACCTGGCACTGTCCCTGGAGCGGGTCGCCCCTGGACACCCGGACACTTGGAGCCAGAAGCAAGAGCCCCGATGGGGCTTGCCTCCTCACCTCACTGGGTAAGTGGAAAAAAAATTATAACAGTAGCAGCATTTTACCAGCAACCAAGGCCTCCCACTTATTCTACACCTCTCATGTCTCTTCACAGTGCTAGACTAAAGTGAAGCTCAACAGGGTCTTCTTTCCCTGCTGATTCTGCCAGGCCTAGTCCTCTACTCCACCAGGCTGGTTTCCTTTATCCTTAATACTTGACTGCAATTTTAGTTGTGTTTACTTTCTAAATCAAATTTGCATTCTGTCTAAGCTCTGTGGTGTAAAACAATGAATCCCTTATACCTCTCAGCCTCTTAGAACAAGAAATCTGGACTGATCCATAGATAATGGGGAGGGGAACAAAGGCCCAGAAATAGGGACAATATTTAAATATTGCTGTTAAAAACTTAGAAAGGTGATATAATACTTGCTTTAGCATATGTTTTCTGAAAGCTATGAAGTCTGAATCTCAGATATATGTCATTATTTTCTGACTTAAATCCTCAATGATCTGCCTATGATTTGATAAAAAAAAACACAATTTTATGAGAAACAGTTAAAAAAATATGAGACAGAAATCAGTATGTCCTATGAAAATCTGTACAGTTGAGAGGTCTGCCTGACTATAACCCAACTGGCCTGTATATGATCAGTGGTAGAAGTGCTGGAGAGACTAGGTGGGGTGGGAATTAATGACTGCTGCTGGTTTATCCATGTTCAGGTGAGGGAGGTTGCATTAACACACTATACTGGCAACATCTACAGGAGTGTAGGCGATCACCCACAGCAAGAATCTTGCTCGGTAGTGTGCACACATCACTATTTGGCAGGTTGAAATACAATGCTGGTGAGAGTTAGGGGCAGAGAGTCTGCATGTAATACAAGACTGGCTCACTCCCTACCACCTGGATTTTACCTCAGTAAAGGTGATAGGACAAGTTTGCAAGCTCTTTTTTGTTGACTGAATGGGAAATAGAATTCTTGGCCCTGCTTAAGGTTGGGCACAGGTCTTGTCTTTACTTTAGTGATGGTACAGTGTTCTCACTGGGCCTGGTTCTGACTCCACGTAGGAGGAATTAATAGGCCAGCTGGGTAAAGTTAGTGGAGCCATTGGGTCATTTGGGACAAAGAAGGAAGAGGAAAATATGCACTTAAAAACCTGCCAAAGCCATCTTTTTTACTTTCCTGCAATGAGTAACTCAACCCCCGCCTTTCAGCTAAAACAGCCAAAAAATGATGCAAGGATGGTAATTTTTTATTGTCATACACTACAGCAAGGAAATTTAAAAAAAGCTAATATACTTCTTCTTCCATAGCAAAAAAAAATGCTAATGTATTAGTCTTACATACACACTCACACGTACAAAAAAACACAAGACACTCAATGTCGTTCTTGTCTGGATTTGAACAAGTATGTGGGTGATAGCTCATCAGATGAGGAGCTGAAAGCAAAGCACAACTGTAAGTGGTCAAAACTTTCTCAAATGATATAAGAAAGACATTTGGCCTGGATAAATGTGCAAAAGCAAGAAGAAAATATTAGTTTGGAACAGGAATGTGATATAAAGGAACTTGAACAAGAGGGAGTGTATAAATATTTGGGTATTGATGAAGAATCGATAATAAAACATGAACAAATGCAAACAAAGCTCTGTAAAGAATATTTTAGAAGACTAAAATTTATACCGAAAACAGCCCTGACATCTAGGAACAAAGTCCAAGCTATAAATCAATAAACTCTTCCTGTTCTACCTTACAGTTTTGGGGTAAATGACTGGCCCTAAAAGGTGTTGGATCTGCTGGACAGGAAAACAAGAAAATGCTTCACGCTTATCAAATTATATATAAAAATCAGTATAAATCAAGATTATATATCCCTCCTTCTGAAGGAGGTAATGGCCTCCTCGAAATGTATTACATGTATAGAGCTGCAGTCATAGGACTGCATGCATGTCTGCTGACCTCATCAGATCCAAATATAGTGAAACTTTTAAAATATAAAGAAAAAAATTCTAAAATGAGTTTCCTACTTAGCTTAGTCAAGCAGGAATAGAAATCAAACCAGAAGTAGACAAAAATCAGGCAGCAACTGAATGTGCCAAAAACAAAAGGAAGAATATAAGGTGAAGGATCAGATGAGAAGGCAAGAAATGTGGAAAAGATATAAATATAGTTGCTAATACAGAAAACTCATGGAACAACCTCATGTTAATCAGGATCTTATGCAGAAATGGTTAAGGATAGGTGAATTTCAACCAAAAGATGAAAGGTTAATATTAGTGGCCCAGGATAGTGGGCTACGTACATTTTGGTTTAAAAAGTCCATTGAACTTGTGGGTGAAACAGAAAAATGTAGGTTATGTAAAACAGGACTGGAAACAGTCGCAATTCTTGTTGCTGGGTGTGATACACTAATGGCAGAAGGCCTGTATACTGAAAGGCATAATAATATGGCAGGACCGTTGCACTGGGGATTGTGCAAACATTACAAGACTGAAGTAGCTGAGAAGCATTGGAAACATGAGCCACAAAACATTATCGAGAATGATGACGTTTATATCACATGGGATCACCCATTACCAACAAATCAAAAAATAGATGTGAGAAAACCAGATATGGTAGTCCATGAAAAGAAGACAAAAGTAACATTGATCATTGAAATTGCTGCAACCATTGACTAGAGAGTCTTAGATATAGTGAAACACAAAGTCATAAAATAACAGGATTTGCAGGCAGAAATAAGAGCAATGTGGCGGAAGGATGCCCTGACAACTTCAGTAGTAGTAGTAGAAGCAATAGGTCTTATAAAAAAGAATTTACGGTGTTATTTAGATATGTTGCCTATATATGTTATATGTTGTTATATATATATATATATATATATATATATATATATATATATATATATATATATATATATGGGTCTACCGGACAACACCAATGCACTACAACACCGACAACAAAATCACTGACACCACAAAACTGAAAGTTTAGAAACATGAAACGTCACATACCCGACAAACCACAATCCTGACACTCAACAAACAAAAGAAATCCCCTGTCCAAAAAGTACACACACAACACAAGCACACCAAAAACCTTACAAACCTACACTGAACCTTACATACACAACTATCTATGCACTAACCTTAACCCAAACCCTAACCCTAAGGTCCGTCACTATCACACACTCACCTAACCCGCGCCCTAACCCTAACTCACTTAACCCACCCCTATCCCTAACGTCTGTCACTATCGCACACTCACCTGACCTGCGCCCTAACCCTAACTCACTTAACCCGCCCCTAACCCTACAGACCATCGCTATCGCACACTTACCTTACCCACACCCTGACCCTAACGTCTATCCCCATTGCACACTTACCTTTACATGTCGGTATTCTCAGCTTCGGGATTTTCAACTGTCGGTCTTCTCTGTTGTTGATCTTCTCGTGTCGGTGTTCTCGTCATCGGTGTTTCAAGATTGTGACGTTTTCAGGTAGACCTATATATATATATATATATATATATATATATATATATATATATATAAGATATATGTTACATGTAATTCATATGAAATGCAGAAGGAGCCATTTCTGGGCACATTGCCTGTGCTGCGAGGAACAGTTTTGGCTAATATTAAAGATTGAAACAATACTAATTTCACAAACTTTAATCATACTTTGACTTAGGAATGGGGTCCATTCCCATCATGGTATTAGAAACCCAAAAGACTTGGAGGAATTAAACTGGCAACTATTTCATTGTTTGTTCCATGTGGATAATCTAACATTTTCTTCCCTAAAATTCTTACAGTTAAGCATCATTTGGTTTCCTGAAGTACATGTATACAGTTTGTCTGTATAACCTTGCAGCGCCTGTTGGCCATTGACTGATGTTACTATGCATGGTATGTTTTTATCTTTAATAAATGTTTAGAGCCAACATTTAAGTGTCACAGTTGACATAAATGTATAAAATAAGTATGGACTCAAACTATACTCCTTGTGGTACTCCACTAAATGGAGAGTATTCTTGTGATTATATATCTCCTGTTGTACCATAAATGTCCTTCCTTGCAACCAAATTCTTATGCATTTTATAAGGTATGCAATCCATTTACTTTACACTAATGTCTTAATTATTGAAAAATGTGGCATGAAATTAAAGGTTTCTGTTAGATTCATGTAAATTATATTGCTAGGAATCTCACCATCATTTGTCATAATTATATCTAAATGAAAGGCTATTAGACTGGTTATTCATGATCCGTACAAGAAAAACCATGTTGAAATGTCAATGTGTTACTTTCCTAGTTTTGCATACATGCTAACAATACTCATTCAGATATGTTGCCAGTGATATTAATATGACTTATCAGCCTATAGTTGTCCAATGGATCCATTTTGCATCACCTATGAATTGATATTACAAGTGCTATTGAGATGGGAAACAACCTGCAAATAGTGTGCCGTTCAACATGTGTGTTAAGATTGGTATTACTGAGACATGGACTTTTTTTCAGGAAGTATCCATTTACATTAACACCATCTGGCCCAGGAGCTGCGTCTTTGTAATCCAATTTAATGCATCTGCCACTCAGTCCCTCTCTACCATTGGGCACGCTTCTGCATTATCATTTAATAAATTATTATTTGATTTTACTTTTCTACTGCAGCCTTAGAGAATACAGTATATTTTCCAATTTGTTAGCAACATTAGTTGTTTCAGTTATTATTTTATCCCATCATTTCTATATCTCCTATTATATTTATAAAATTATTGTTTTATTGTTAACTGTTAAATTTGCAAGGTTGTACTTAACACTTTCTTTTAGCAATTTGTGTTGCTGATATTAATTTTGATGCACTCATTTTGTTCAAACATTAATTTTTGCTTTCCTTCCATATATCACATCTCCTTTTTTATTATTGCTAATTTTAACAGGCTTCTATTCCACCATGAATTTTTATTTGCTTTTCCATTTACCCTTAATGTTTTTGTGAGGATATATACAGACAACCTGTTGGTTTTATCACAAAATATATCCCATTGATTCTTCATATTCCTCCCTTGATAAGTCTTACCCAATACCATTTCAGCAGTCATTCATTTATATTGGCATATTATCTGGAATCATTACTGTGATCTCAGTTGCCTATTGGGAAACACTTTGTGCATTAACTGCTTTTATGTCTAACATAGTCAAAATAATGTAAACAAAAAAGTGTAATCTTGTCAGTTCATGTACACATTGATTTATTGCATGTGCAGTTAAAAAATAGCAACTTTTTTCAATCAAGTCTTTTTTTTTTTGTAAATGTGCTTCGGTCAATGTACAGAACATTTAAGTTTACAGACAGAATAGAATTAATATCTATACCACAATTACCTAATTCTTTTATAAACATATCAACCTCCATTTAATCAAGAGATGGGCTTCTGTAGAAGCATATTTTTAATTTGCCTTTTTATGTGGGAACAAAAAACAGAAATGGTCAGAAGTCCTGCTGTTACACATTTCAGTTCCTCTGTATTTGTCCCTAATATGTATTAATGTTCTTATAATGCTTCTTGTCTCCCTTCTAATATTGTTTAACCCTTCATAGTCTTTGATACAAAGGGGATGGTTGAACTCACTGAACCAAGTTTCTGATATGTTAGCTATATTAAACCCCTCTTCATTTAATATAATCAAATGTCAATAAATGCATAAATAATATCCATTCAATTTCTTCCATATTTGATTTTGTACTTCTAACACTACAAAGAAGACATTTTAGCTCTGTTACTAGAAACATTCTTTAAACGGTGATAAACTCTATCTCTAAAACACTCTGCCTGTTTGTAACATACACTTTCTTACCCAGTTGTTAATCATTTGCAGGTTTTTGTAAATTAGCTCTCATTGTAGGGGCAGGTGGTATCCATGAAAGTCAGATTAGCCCCTTTTTCCTTGCATAATCTTCTAAAATATCTGTGTCCTAGTAAATTATTAATTGTAATTCTGTTAATTATCATTTAATCCTCCAAATATGATTACATGAAATGGTCTGATCTTTTTATTAATAATCTCAGGATTATTTATATGATATGCATCATTGTATATCCTATCAAAAATTGTTCATATTTGTTTTTTTTCAGTTCTAGTAGAATAATTTTTCATTCCCATAGCAAGGATTCACCAATAAGTATAATTAGTTCTTTAGTCTTAGTTTTAGAGTAAATACTGTCTCACATTCTTGTGTTTCTGTATGTTTTTCCATGCTGTCATTGTGATTTTCTCCATTAGAATCATTATCTAATATCATTTTTTTCACTTTTACTGTTTTTCCTTTTTTTTTTTGCTTTACTTTGAACTGTTTCTTCCCCTATAAAGTTCTATCCAGATCAGAACTGTCCAGAACCATATCCAAGTTGCTAGTGTGCCTTTTTCATTTTTTCTGTACTTTTTTATTAAATGTTGAATCTTTTCTCTTATCTTGTTGCCATCTTCACTGATAGCAGCTTCAGCTAATATTTGTCATTCAATGTCTGTTTAATGCAGTTTTTACTTGTCTCTAATCCCCAGAAAAAAAACAAATTGTCAAAGGAAAAAACTTCAAAGACCAATTCACGTTAGATTCAAGCAAGGCACCCTTTATTACTTGCAGCAAGGAGACAAAGTATGTATGCACAGGTTTTGACTGAATAATTAATGACTAGTAGGTTATACTTATACAGTTCTCTTCCTGTCACATAGAAAATGTTACATTCTATTGCTGACGTAGTTAGACACAGCTTTCTGTATGTTCTACAGAAAATGTTGCTAGACTTATTGCTGACCAAGTTTAAAAATATCTGTCATTCTGCAAAAACATTTTGAGAAAAACAACCTGGCCTTGGGTTTATGTCAGTCCATTTCAACATTACAATTCTTCTATTGTACTGTCCTAATACATGTGTTACATTTTACCTAGATACAAGGTACATTTCTAGCTTTAGTACAAGTAATGCTGACTACGGTTTAAACTTTCAAGCATCTACTGTTTTCTTTATCAATAGCTTCTAACAGCTGCATGTTTTCTCGTGGCATAAGCAGAAATCAATATCCCTTTGTTAATTTTCATGACATTAGCAGAAATGATTTACTTCTTGTTATTTGCTGACATTAGCAGAAAATAGAATGCTTCTTGTTAAGTTTCTAATGGCTGTGAAGATTCATACAGTGTGAACAGAATAAATGTATTAACCTTTTTAAATCTCGAATGCACTAAATGCACTAAGCATGCATATTACTATTACATATTTTTCTAACATTTCCCCCCTTTTAATACTTTTATTCTACTTTCAAGATAAGCATAAACCGTTTTTCTTCCCCTAACCTCTTCCTACTCAGGATTTGTAGTTAAGAGAGTCATTCAGTTTAAACTTATAAAAGCATTTTCAGATTTTTAACAATTCTTCAAGTTCAGCACCTTCGTAAAAGGTTTCTGAAACTGACATGTCTATAAAGTCTTTAATCAGTCTTTTCATGCAGTGGATGCAGCAGCACACACATACCACCAGTAGGATCATTCCTACACAGATGGCAATCAGGATGTTCATCAGGATACTGCCCCATCCCCCAAACAATCTCTGGAAAAAGTCCATCAATGGATTTGGTCCTGGTTTGGTCAAAGCTGACACCTGCTGAATTACCTCAAGATGATTGTCTATCTCGTGTTTATGGTCAGGAATATACAAACAGCACTCCTCCTGGATTAAAGCACACGTACCTCCTCTCGCCACTAGGGTGAAGTCGAGAGCCATGCAGTTTTGAAGCACTACAGTTCTCATGGCAGTCACTTCATCAGTCACCAATTCTAGGGCAGAAAAGGTTGCATTGCTCATTATTTTGAGAACTTTAGACAATTTTCTCAGTTCCCAGATTGATTTTGTTGCTCCATATGCTGGCAGTACACCTGCCCACGAGATAACAGTATCACTCAAGTCCATATGTGACAGTCCATTTTTCCCTAAGCCCACAGCATGATGGTTTTCCCAGCCTGCATTGATTTGTACCACTGGATTGACAGGCTTCTTGATTTCTCATCGAACATTTCAAATTTTCCCTTGAGGTAAAACTGCTGTGTGTCGTATGGCCGGAACCAGCTACCCCAAATAACAACTGCCGGACTAATTCTCAGGTAACCACTTGTATGCTTTCCTACCACATACAAAATAACAGTCTTCTACTTTGGTAGTAACTTTACTATGTCCTGGCTCTGGATGAAACATTTTTTTGTCTATCATTGACAGTTGTTTATAAAGGTCAGCATTATGTTTTACTTCATCAGTTGTCCTATGCATCAGTTCAACAAATGAATCATAGCTCGTGTTGCAATAGGACCCTGTGTCTTATTGTAGCATCTATAAGGAACAGTCACATTGCAATTGCTCCAACCCACCTGAACTGTATCATTTTTGTAAAAACACACAGTCCCCTTCTGTCGAACAGACAAGTGCGATGCTACTTTATCTTGTGATGTGACATCTGATGTATCATAGACTAAGTTTTACCAGGTCTTGTTGGCTCCTAGGGGGACTGAAGTTAACAATAACCCCCCGTATGCTGTTGGCAAAGCTGTGCAAATCCAGCAATTCGAAACATTGAAGGTCACAGCATACACATATTTGATTGCCTGGTAAGTGTTAAAGTTTGGGTGCCACTCTGCATACAACTCTGCACGCTTGTTCAGTCCAGTTTGTGTGGCTGAGAAAAGGAATGGCCACAACAAAAAGATTATTGTCACTAGTACAGTCAACAGGATGGTTATGCAATACTTCCGAGGAAACGGTTGTTCTGCATTCCTGTTTTCTCCGACTCTTCAGAATAGGTACATTTGGATCTTACTGGATTTTGTCATCTTTATTTCAGATGTGTTCTTACTCTCTGCCCTAATAGGACCTTCAGCACCGATGGTTTCTTCACTGGGGTTGAGACAGATCAGTCCTATTGATCTGACCCCCCTTTGTAGCCAGACTTTGTGCTGAGGGCCCCGATGGAGAGGTAAGATTTTTGTCCAGTTCAAAGTTCTTAACTAGTTTGCAGTGCGTCAGGTGGATCCACGAAGCTTGCTCTGCTATCTTGACTGCAGTGCGAAAGAAGCACCTGGTAGGGATCTTCCCACCTTGGCGATGACCAATTCTTCTTCTTGACAACTTTTATCCACACCCAGTCCCCGGGTGTCACTGCCACTTCTGATGTCTCGGTTTGCTTTCTATCTGAAACAGAATTTGACTGCAACAGATGTTTAGAATTCATGACTTTCTTCATATATTCAGCTAGTGTAAAATCAGCTTCCTGGTCTGATGACATGAGAAGTTTCCACTGGGGTATATAGTAAGCCCTTCCAAATAACTTTTCAAAAGAAGTCAATCCTTTTGCTGTAGGGACAGTTCTCATGCTCAACAGTGCCAGGGGTAAACAGTATATCCAATTTTTCCCTGTCTCAGCTATCAATTTTCTCAATTTGTTTTTTAATATACCATTATGCCTTTCAACTAGCCCTCCAGATTGTGGATGGTATGCACAATGATTTTTTAAAGAAATACCAAAATGCTTACTTAACTGCTGTATGGTTTGGTTTACAAAGTGTGTACCATTGTCACTGTAGAGCCTTTCTGGAATGCCGAATCTAGGGATGATTTCTTTGACAAGTACTTTTGCCACCGTGGCTGCATCTGGATTTTTGGTTGGAAAGGCTTCCACCCATCTGGAAAACATATCTACAATGACAAGACAATACTTCTTATTTTCACATTTATTCAATTCTATGAAGTCCATACAGATAGTGTGAAACGGATATGGTGGTGTAGGGAAACTCCCTTGCTTGGGCTTTAACACCCCCTGTGCATGATGTTTGTTACAAATCTGACACATCAAACAAAATTTTTTAGAGTAGTTTGTAAAGTCATACATACGTGAACACCTGGTTTACCAGCTGTACCATCCCCCCTGTTGAGACATGGCACTGCCCATGGCTCAACAAAGCTGCATATCTAAACAAATTAGATGGTAGTATTGGTTTCCCTTATCTAGAGATGTACAGCCCCTTTTCGAGAATTGCTCCTCGTTTTACCCATTGTTGTTTTTCAGCTTGCGTAGTGAGTGTCTGCATTGTTTTTAACATTTCTAAGTCTAAAATCTCAGAGGGTTGTAATTCCTCATTTAAAAGAAATACTTCTGTGGCTGCTTGTTTTGCAGCTGTATCAGCTCTCGCATTACCTTTTGAAATCCTATCTTGTTGCTTGGTGTGAGCTGTGCATTTACAAATGGCTACTTTCTGAGGTAACTGAATAGATTCTAAAAGATCTAAAATAAACTGTGCATGATTGATAGGTTTGCCAGCAGATGTTATCATTCCCCGTTTTTTCCACTGCTGCGCAAAAACATGTACAGTAGAAAAAGCGTACTGGCTGTCAGTAAAAATGTTTACAAATTTACCCTTTGCTAAGGTACATGCCCGTGTCAAGGCAATCAATTCTGTTGCCTGTGCAGATAAGTTGTGTGGTAAAGGTTTTGCTTCTATAATCTCAGTATCAAAAACTACTGCATATCCTACTAGGTTCTGTCCTGTAGGACCCCTTTTGCACGAGCCATCCACGTAGTATGTCACCTTGGCATCATCCAAGGGGACATTTGTGAGATCTTTTCTAGGTAGTGTCTTTTGCTCAATCACCTGCAGGCAGCAGTGCGGTGTGCTGTCTGCAGGGGTTGGGAGCAGAGTGGAAGGGTTTAAAGTCGTGCATCGCTCAATTTTCATGTGAGGTTGGCTCAACAATATAGTCATACAGAAAAGATGCCTAGCAGGGGAAAGATATGCCACCTTTTCTTGTAGTAAAATAATCGTGACTGCATGAGGCACTCTCAAAGAGAGAGGGTGGAATAAGACTACTGAGGCCGAAGCCTGTACTGCCATTGCAGCTGTAACTACTGCTTGTACACAGTGGGGTAATGATTGTGCCACTGGGTCTAGTTGTGATGAATAGTAAGCAATGGGGCGTTGCTTATCCCCATGCTGCTGTGATAATACTGATGTCATGTAACCCTGCTTACAATCTACAGTTTGGAAAAAACGTTTATGATAGTTTGGCAATCCCAGAACTAATGAGGACGCTATTAACTGCTTCAGTTTGCATAAAGCAGATTCTGCTTCTGGTGTCCATTGCCATAAATCTTGCGCTGCCATAGGTTTCTTATATATAAGGTCAGTTAGCTGTGCAGATTCCAAAGCATAGTTTGGAATCCAGCTCCGGCAAAAAATTAGTTGTACCCAGGAAGGACATCATTTCCTTCTTGGTAGTGGGTTTTGGTGCTTGCAAAATTGCTACCTTTCTGTCCTTATCTAGTGTTCTGCCTTCCTTGGATATTACATATCCTAGGTATTTGATTTGTTTTTTCCAAAGCTGCAGTTTACTTTTATTTACCTTATGTCCTTCAGCGGCTAAGAATTGTAGAAGTGCTATGGTATCTTCTCTACAATCCTGCTGGGTGGGGGCTGCCAGCAAGATGTCATCAACATAAAGTAAAATCTGACTGCCTCTTGGTGGGGTGAATCCCGCCAAGTTGCTTGCCATTTCTTGTGAGAATATTGTTGGACTTTCACAATATCCCTGTGGTAGTCGCGTATATGTATACCTTTTCCCCAGAAATGTGAATGCAAACCAATACTGGCTATCAGGGTGTATTGGTATCGAAAAGAACGCATTGCTGATGTCTACCACAGAAAAATACTTCTGTTGAGTTTTTAAATCATTCAACAGGGTGTGTGGGTCTGGCACTGTGCTTGGTATTACTGCATCATTTACAGCTTGTAAATCTTGGACCATACGCCATTCTCCATTTGCTTTTTTGACTGGAAACAAGGGTGTGTTACATGGTGAATCAGGAGATTGTACTAGTATCCCTCCTTTAAGTAAGGCTGCTATAATAGGCTTTATCCCTGCCTCTGCATATTTTCTTAAGGGATACTGTCTCTTTTGTGGTCTAAATGCTGACTTTGGTGTGATAGTAACTGGTCCTGCTGTACGAATAAGTCCTACATCTGACTTTCCTGTTGACCAGAGAGTCTCTGGTATATTTTGTAAGAAATTTTCTTCCTCCTTTAACAGGAGTGTCAATCAGCTGTCCTCACCAGACTGTAAGTGCACAGCTGGGTTGGTCTGAGTTATTCAATTCAACTTCTGTATTTGTATTCCCTGTTCTGATAGTTCTAGTTCTGTCTGTTTCTCCCATCTCGTGACTTTTTCTCCTAGGTCTGCTCATTCTATATTTCTGTTTTTGGTTAAGCTAACATGTGGTAATCGATTAGATTTATAAAGTGCAAAGAACTCCTGGGGCAATGAACAGCTGGCAACACTGTTCCCTTCTGTCCCAGTACAGGTTACGCAATATCATTCTGTTTGCATGATTCTTAAACAATTCTTGCTCATATTCCTTATCAGGTCCTGGTGTATTACAATAATACAGGGTACAGTGCAACAGTTGTTGCTTATTAATGTCAAAGGAGGGGAACTTGCTGATGGCTACATTCATTAACTCTTCGGTTACAGTCCCTGGACCAGTCGTAACCAAGTCCCGGCTGTACCAATAAAACATTTCACCCTCCAATTGCATTGCAAAGGTATCAATTTGTCACTGTGCTTCCATACCCTGCATGGTTGGGACTACTGCTATACCAAATAGCTGCATGAGGTCTCTGCAGAGGTTTACTGGGCATTTTGCAGAAACAACAATTTTGCTTTTTTGTGTCAATCCTGAAACTGGATCAGTTATTGCAATGTTACGGGAGAGAGGATCCCAATACAGCTGTCCATTAGCTGCTTTGACTAGTATGTAATCAGGTGACTCTGTGTTTTCTGGCAGTTTGGAGGGTTGTATCAGGGTTCGTGATGCCCCTGAGTCACACAAGAATTTGACTTTGTAACTTCTGGTTTCGTGTCTGCTAAATAAAGCTCCAAGCTCAATAAAGCTAGGTCTAATATTTCATCTTCTTCATTGTCACTTACTTCCTGCACTTCCTCTACTCCCTCTATCACATTCTCATTTGTCCCTTCTTCGCTAGCCCCTTCTAGTGATTCCTGACTACCATATAGTCAGTCCTCACCCTCCTTGTCTTCCGTTGTTGCCTTCTTGTTTTTCTTGCAATCCCTTGCCAAATGTCCCTTTTTACCGCATTTAAAACATTCTCCCCTTTTCTTTCGCCCTTCAAAGTCCTCTGATCGTTGATCAGATTGTTTGTTTCCTTGTGCTTTTTTCCCAGACTGTACTACGTAAACTTCTGCTCTATCTTCTACAGAAAATATTTGAGCTTTCTTTTTCTTTTTGCTATTAAAATGCCTTTTGGCATGCCTAGCATATTCAAGCCATGATTGTAGCCTGCTTGTACGATGATCTACCATGTGTTTTGTAATAAAACTGCTTATAGGTGCAATACTGCCCTTTAAAAATGCATTCTTTAACTGCTGTTCATATGTGGAATCTTGTGTTTGATCTTCAGGAACCTGCATTCCACAGTGGTTATT
Organism: Protopterus annectens; assembly: GCF_019279795.1. Taxonomy (NCBI): domain Eukaryota; kingdom Metazoa; phylum Chordata; order Ceratodontiformes; family Protopteridae; genus Protopterus; species Protopterus annectens. The sequence goes on along the minus strand of NC_056732.1, from coordinate 233,440,072 downwards.
AAAACACTGTAATAGTCTGGCATAATACCAGTCAGTAGTTTCACCTTCTTGTTGGATGCATTGATTAATGCAAGTCCAGTCTGCCCTAGGTTTCCATTTTTCAGAGATGCGGTCTGTAAGACATTTTACTCTGGTGTCTAATTCTGTGCTGCTATTTGGGAGGGGTCTTTGTGCAGCGTCACGGGGATTCCAGTTCCCACTAATCATATACCAATCTGGCCCTACAATTTGTCTAACTACCTTTTCTACCTCTTCTCCGTTCAAGTTATAACTCAGCCTCATTCCTTGTAAGTCTTCAGAGAATTTTCTAAAATTAACCTTTGGATGGGGAATTCCCTCAGTGGCTTTCCGGATATCCTCCAGAGTCCAAGGTCTATACACTAAAATAGTTGGGTCCTGATTGTCCTGACCTGCCTGAGGGTTGGGTACTTCTATAAGTGGACATATTTCTTCTCCTTCACTTATAGATCGTGAATTCTTAACCATCTGCCATAACTCGATGTCTTCATTTGAGTTACCTGCCCTTGTTCGAGACCTGGTCTCGATGGGATCTCTAATATACGGTTTTATTTTCATAATGCCTCTTTCTTCAGTGACTACAGGATATCATGGGGGTGGACTAACCTGTTCACTCGCTTCATATTCCAGTAAGGGAGGCGGAGGTGCTGATGCTATTACTAAGTTATTGTCCTCCTTATCTAAAAACATTGCTTTTGAGTTCTTGTTCTTTTGCTCCCTCCGGTTTACTTCCTCAATCCACCTGTGTGCCTGAGGAATTCCTAATTTACGTTGCTTTTTTACCTGACCTTTGGAATCGGTTTTGAGCTGTTTAACAAGTTTGATAAGCGAGGATTTTTCTAATTTTCCATCGAATTCATACTTATTAACCCATTTTGAATAATATTTAATATTGTCGGCGCGCTGCGACTGCATACATGTATTTTGCGTCTTCTGTTAACGGTGGATTTTGGGGTCTTTTTGTGCAATTATTACCCATTTTGTTCTACCCTTTGATTGTTATGTAACTTCTCTTATTTTTAACGTGGTACCATGGATTTTGTTATAGTCTCTTCAGAATGACTGCCTACTTATTCTGTTTCTCCTGATCTATGACAAGACAGTAATCTTTTTTGTCCCTGACTTGTAAGAAAAATACAGTCTAACAAAAACAATATACATCTAGTCCCTGATCTAAAACAGAAAACAGAAAAAAGTAGATTCACCTTACCTGAGCCCACGTGATTGATCAACAATTCACGGAGACCCGTCCTTCAGTCGCAGATCAGAAAGTGGCTGGCCTCTTTTGAATGACAATTGAGTCGGAGGGCTTTTCAGATAAGAAGAACCGATTTGGTTTCTTCCCCGTACGGTTTCAACCACCTGGCCCGTCTAATCCGATGTGAAGAGAGGGTTCCGGTCTGAAGGACCAATCTGTCAAAGGAAAAAACTTCAAAGACCAATTCACGTTAGGTTCAAGCAAGGCACCCTTTATTACTTGCAGCAAGGAGACAAAGCATGTATGCACAGGGTTTGTCTGAATAATTAATGACTAGTAGGTTACACTTATACAGTTCTCTTCCTGTCACATAGAAAATGTTACATTCTATTGCTGACATAGTTAGACACAGCTTTCTGTATGTTCTACAGAAAATGTTTCTAGACTTATTGCTGACCAAGTTTAAAAATATCTGTCATTCTGCAAAAACATTTTGAGAAAAACAACCTGGCCTTGGGTTTATGTCAGTCCATTTCAACATTTCAATTCTTCTATTGTACTGTTCTAATACATGTGTTACATTTTACCTAGATTCAAGGTACATTTCTAGCTTTAGTACAAGTAATGCTGACTACGGTTTAAACTTTCAAGCATCTATTGTTTTCTTTATCAATAGCTTCTAACAGCTGCATGTTTTCTCATGGCAGAAGCAGAAATCAATATCCCTTTGTTAATTTTCATGACATTAGCAGAAATGATTTACTTCTTGTTATTTGCTGACCATAGCAGAAAACAGAATGCTTCTTGTTAAGTTTCTAATGGCTGTGCAGATTCATGCAGTGTGAACAGAATAAATGTATTAACCTTTTAAATCTCGAATGCACTAATTGCAATAAGCATGCATATTACTATTACATATTTTTCTAACACAAACATAACCAATTGTATTGCAACCAACTGTGACAACCAGTATAAGCTCCACCAAAAACAGACTAAATGGTGATAATGCAGAACTGTATGCCCTTCTAGTGGCGGAAGCCCATGACTGGTATTGTAATTGCCTTGCTACAGCCTGCCAACTTCCCGTATCTTCTCCTATACTTCTGACAGGTACCCTTCCACACATGGAGTGGATGACTAAAACTTGTAAAACTGAAACTGTGAAAGACTGTCTGCTTTCACAGTAACATGGCCTGGTTTATGCTTTGCAAAGATACACAGATTGAGTCTCAAACAATGCAACACTAACTTCTTCAACACAGCTGTGTCTGTGCATCATAGGTTCGTAGGTTCATAGGATGATACTAGGCTATTGGCCTGGATTCCCTTATAAGCCAAGTCAAGAATTTAACCCATGTTCCCACAAAGTCAGCACCTGTTTCCCCTGTTCAGTAGGGAAACAGGTGGGATCCCAGGGGTGTATTTTCTGCTTACCATCCAGTCATCCAGGTTCCTGTTAAAGAGGGCTACAGAGGTACTCTGCTTAACATGGAGAGGGAGTCTATTCCACAGATGGGGGGGGGGTCTCTGAGACACAAATCTATCCTGCCAACAAGTTCTATTAATAACACAGTCCATGTTTAGGCCTTGCGTGCGGGTTGCTCGAGTGGATTTTGACTTATGGATATGCAGCAACTCCATCAAGGCCTGGTCTGAGATGGCCCTGTATGCCAGACACAGGTCACCTCTGAGCAGTCTGTATGAGACTGAGTAAAAGGACAGAGCTTTTAGCCTATTTGTATAGGACAGGTGTTTGAGACCCTGGATTTGCGGGCTCTTCATCTGCTGCATGTGCTTTGCAAGGTACATGCCAAAGCGGGCATTGTACTTGATAATGGGTCTTATAAGGGAGGAGTACAGAGATGTTATGACCTTCTTGTTCGTGGATGAAATACCCTTACTTATGAGGTGGGCCATGTAGAAAGTCTTCCGTACAACAGAGGCAACATGGTGGTCAAAACCTGGGTGCCCAAGTGCCTCATGACTGCTTGCCTGGTTAGAACATTGTTATTAATGTAAATATTAGTGGGGACACCATTTCCCCAAAAGGGATAATAATGCATTTCATAGCATTCAGTTTGAGGCCATGCTCCTGGCACCAATCATTAGTTTGGGTAAGGCCCTCTTGGAGGATGTTTACATTGCTAGGGGAATGTAAGACAGCAACCAGCTTGCAGTCATCTGCAAACTTGGTCAGCCGCAGACCAGTAGTTTTGGCTTGCACTTCAGAAAAGCATATCCCAAACAGTAGAGGCCCCAAGACCAATCCTTGGGGTACAACTGCTCATTACGGGTCTACTACTAGAGGTGGCTTCCCCTATTTTGACTGAGTGGGTTCTATCAGTGCACCAGTCAGCTACCCATCTGGTAACATACAGGTTGATACCTATCTGGGAGAGTTTATCTATTATGCCAGAGTGGGGAATAGTGTCAAAGGCTTTGGCTAGGTCACGGTAGGCAGTGTACACCATCTTCCCCTTGTCCATGGTTTTGTGACTGTTTCAAAGAAATTGACCAAGTTTAATAGTCACAATCTCCATTTGAGAAACCCAGACTGTCTGGGGTCAAGCATTTGGAGGTTGCCAATGTCATTGTTTATAAGGTTCATGATAATGTGTTCCATGGTCTTGTAGATCAGGCTAGTTAGGCTGATGGGCCTATAATTGCCTGGGACAGTGGACGCTCCACTTTGTGCATGGGGATGACAGTGGCTGTCCTTCATTCAGCTGGGATGAAGCCAGTGCTCAGGATTTAGTTGAATAGGATACCTAATGGAGCTGAGAGCTCATGCCAGAATTCATGTAAGATGCAGCCAGGGATGCTGTTGGGTCCCATGGAGACTGTATTTTCTGCCTTCGAGAGGGAATTAAAGACCTGCTCCTTGGTGATGAGGGGAGGAGGGCAGGTGCTGAGGATGTCCTGGTTTACTGATGTGGGGACAGAGGGGTGACGTTTTCACTGAACCTTTCTGCCAGCAGATTGGCTATATCTATGGCATTTGTGTATCTGCTGTTCTTGACCACCAGTTCAGACCAGATTTGGTTGTTACCTTTGAGGTACAACTGCTACATTATCAGGAAAAAAAAAGAACCTGTCTGTTGGCCAACTCTCTGCCATACCACAGATGATGCCCAGACTGGCTTCAGTTCCAGGAATGTAATGTTGCTTCTTAACTGAACCCCCAATTTTCTGACCAGAGAACAGTGAACCATTTACCCTCAAAATATGCTGTCATGCTGAGTCCTCCTGCTGCATCTGAACAATTCTAAGTCATCTGCTGATACCCAGTCATCTTGTCACATTATAATGCCATTAAAATTCTCCAAAATGCTATCCATATTCTCAATTCTCAAATCCTACTCCAAAGCACTATTTGCCCTTGCCCAGTGATGTTTATTCTTACCTCCTTTCAAGAGGTTGTCTATTGACACACAAAAAGCCTTTGCTGGGCTATTGCCTAACAAGCAAAACTCAGTAATCCCAGCAGCTCCATGACACCCCCAATCTCACCCTCACTGCACCCAAACACCTATCAATCTTCTCCCTCAACTTTTTAGGCTTATCCTTGGGTAGCTGGAAATATCCATTACTGGCATCAATCCTTATGCCCAAGAAATTAATCCCCTTCAATGGACCCTCCCTCCTCTCTTGTACTTAGGGCACACTGAAATCCTGACAAAGCTGCACAAGCTTCTGCACCCCCACTTCCATGCTGCCCGTACTTTCACTTATCAGCAAACAGTCATCCATATAATGGACTCCCTTTTGCAATGCCATACTAAACTTTTCTAAAGTAGCACAGATCACTGCACAGCCCATTAGCATAGCCACATTGAAGTAAAACGTGCCTTTCTGGCACATCCACAATTTTGGACAACAAGCTTCCACCATCAGCATCATCCAGAAGGCAGCTTCAATGTCCAATATTGCTAACTCTGGGTCTGCAAACAGTAGAATAATCTTCACAGCATCATCCAGGAATGCATATTAGACTTTTACCAAAGCATTGTCAGTATGATTGTTAACAGAATTCCCCTCCGGGAAAGACAAGTGGTGAATTATACAATACTCCTCTGGTTTCAGTTTTGGAACCAGACCCAATGGGTATACTCTAAACTGCTTGAATTGGGGTACTATTAGCAGACCCAAGGTCCTAACTGTTTTGATCTTCTTGTACAACCCATTCAACAAAATGTCTCCCTTATCCTTAACTGACCTCAAATTATTACAAGTCCTGTTGATGCCCCTCGCCAATGATTGAATTGCAAAACATACCTGAAAACCTTTAACAAGCTCCCTTGCCACATCCGTATTAAAGTAGCATCTAAATAAAGAATTAAGTATATGTACTTTAATAGGGGAGTATGTTGGCAGTTTCTGATCTCCCCCAGAAGGACAGCCCAACTTTGAAACCTAGATGTCGTTCTCTGTCTGCCAATCTAATGTCACTGCCCACTGATCCCCCCACTGACAATTCCGCAAACTTGCTTCTACCCCCTACCTAATTGCTCAACATCCTTATACCAGCATCTCATTACACTATGCTGACCTCCAGAAACAGAAGAAACATGCAAAATGACACATTGGCAAAGAGTACTTTCCACTGTTAAATGTCCAGCATGTCCTTCCAACGGTTAATCCTTCCTCTTGGCCTCCTTCATTTATCTTTCTCAGCCTGTCACATGTTTCAGCCAAGCACGTATCAACATGTCTAATCTCCCACTTTAAATACTTGTCTACTGCTTTCAGCTTACTAAATTTCTGATCTTATAGCTAACACTTTCCACCCCTCAATGTTTGGGTTTCCCTTATTGAAATAAAATTTATTAACAATGGCAGTATTTACTGGGGTTGCTTTTCTACTATCACTGCCATAAAGTATACAAATCCTAGAACCCAACTTTTCCAAGACCTAGCCCTATATCTAGATGCTTGCCTCTTTTCAAGGGCTTCTAAGGCTTCTGCTAGGTGCTTTGACCCTGGGGTGTCCAGCTTGAATATCCATTGTACCCCATTTGCATCAAGCAGGTCAAAATATCTATGAACTCTGCTCACCAAATCATTTCTTTAACAGCTCAGGAAATATGTGCTGTAATAAATATACCCCTCGTCTGCCTAAGAAATCCTGCATGTTATTTATGTCTTTGCTCTGATATCCTTCCACTGAGTCCTGTAGTCTCACTGTTAGGCACCAACTAATTTTAACTACAATAACTCTGCCCTTAACGTTATGCTGCACCTGTCCTAATGCTATTGAGTCTTCCTGCCTTCCTAGATCCTGCACTCACCCCCCACCCCCCCCCCCACCCACGCAGCAGCTCCTGCAGTTTGGCCCTACTCACTATGCCCAAATGTTGCAAAATACTGTTCAAATACTCATCTATCTGAGTGCTAGCCTGATCCAACAATATAGCAAACTACTCCTCTGGCTCCAGTAAAAGCCCTGGTTTCCCTTAATGACATCCCAGAATTATCAAAACAGTTACCTTCTGCAGACCACAGTTCTGCTGGAGATTCCTTTGTTGCTGTCTTTCTCCTTTACCTGCCCCTCTTGCTCTGCCTCTGTTCTCCATCTCATAAGGCACTGACCTCTGGTGCTTTATGCCTTCAGTAACCCTTCTGGGGTTCACTCAGTTCATTATCAAAAGCTGCCAGCATTGCCATGTAGTTGGCTGGCTCATGGAAGAGGGCCTCCAGCTGAGACAAAATTGCCTGCCTTTTCTTCAACAGCTCCTCAATGTTAAACATCCTGGAGGAAAAAAAATATCTTTATCAGAGTAAATTCTGTACTCTGTAATGCCCTGCAGACCTAAATCTTCTTCCTGTTGCTTATAAAATGCCAGATTACCACTTCAACTATCAAGCATGCTGCCTACTGAAGAGAGAGTAGAACCAGGAGATTAATAGTAGCTTTAGCATTACCCCAAATGTGAATCAAAACTCCCATTAAGACTGCGTCTGTTCATGAGGTACTCCTAAGAAGTATATCCCAGCATTTGGGCAGTGCAAGAACTGTGAACTTCTAAGTTTGAAGCTTTCTGGGAACCAACTGGGTGAATCACATTTGGGCGTGTCTAAAACATAAAATGCCACCATGCGTTCACTGCCCACTTTCCTCCCTTGCAACCTCCCTTTTTAACATTATTTTAACTTCTGCTCCCTCTTTCGGGTCTACTCCACATCCAGCTAGCACTTCATCAAGCCTCTACAAACTAGAGACTGACCTTCTGCTAAAGTGGGAAGAATGTTAGTTAGACAGACTTCCAAAAGGGCTGGCCAGATTGAACCATGTACCAACACTGACAAGGAAATCCCTTAACCTTTACACCACTGCAAACTAGCGACTGACCATCTGTGGGTGTGCTTGAATGTCTGCGCAGACAGTCTCATCCATACCCCTGACTTTCTAGCTCAAGCAAGCTGGACAGAACCAACTGATTTTAACTACAACTCTTACAATTTAGACAATTGTTAGCATAACAGTATTGTCTCAGCATGTCCATTCTGTCATTATTTAATGGCATTATTTAATGATTTTCCAGAAATTCATAACTTTTATGAAAAGTATGAAGCAAACAGCACAAACAAATGCTTACATCCTCCATGACTACAGCACCCCATCGATTCATCGCTCCTGAAACAGGCATCATGCATGTCCTCTATGATCAGTGACGACCCTGGGTGTGCATTAGCACGTGTAAGTGTGTGTGGGGCTGACCGTGTGTGCGATACTGCTATTGGAATGTTAAAGTTTACCACTCTTCTTTAAATGAAGCTTCTTTAACTCAATTACATAGCATGTTTTCCTAAGCATATCTGCTTCATATCCCAAGCATTTGACTTACAATATGGATGATGTGCCTTATATATTCCTGCAGAAATACAAATAAAGACTTACAGCAAGCAAATAAAGGCTTACTGCAAGAGCAGTGTTTAGTCTTTAACGCTTTATTAAACAGGAGTTGTGGGCAATCTTGGATCTGCCTTTCACACCTTTGTGCACCGGATGTAGTCTGATCCTTTATACTATGTCAAGAAGAAAGTCTGCTGAGTTGACTCTGTGCTGTCAGGGGATGTCTTCAAGCACATGGCTGACCTTATCAGTGCCTGCTTCCCATATTATTATGATACTAGCTGGTATTACTGAGAAGGGCTGAAAAGCACTGAGTCCTTTAAATGTGCCTTGACTAACCACAGCTGATTGGCTGGATGGTTGTCTCCTATGCTGATCCAAACTGTTGAAACCTCCCATGTGCCATGTTAAGGTTGCAAACAAGTGTGCTTGTTTTAGTGTGTGTGTGTGTGTGTGTGTGTGTGTGTGTGTGTGTGTGTGTATATATATATATATATATATATATATATATATATATATATATATATACACACACACACACACACACACACACACACACAAGTAGTGCAGACCCTTTACTTGTAGTTTCTTGAAGAACAAAGTGCTGTAGCTTTACCTAGTACCACAATGTGGCTGCACGCCTAGCTTAATCATATTGATGCTGACATGAAAGCAGTGTATGATACTGCCTATGCCTTGTACCGTGCAACAATCAAAACTGTGGCATAAAGTTAACCACCCACATCATAAACCAGAGACATGCCCTCTGGCTGACCACAACTTACAACATTAAAACTACCCCTACCTACAAAATGTTGCCAAGTCCTTTGAAACCAGACAATAGAAAAAGCAACCACATGGTGACATTAAATAGAATGGGATTACATGTACTAACCTAAGCACCTAAAACTGGTGGCAAACTAAGTTAAAGACAAACATTAGGATTCAGAGGGTTTAGGTGTACTTCTAATAGGATTCAGAGGGTTTAGGTGTACTTCTAATCCTAATTATTTAAGCAGCCTTACTTACATAAGTGGTAATCACTGCTCTTCACATTACCTAGACTGACATGCATATAAAAAAAATCCCTTTCTTCTTTTACCAACTACCCTGTCCGTGTTTGGCCTAGAATGGTGGCCTTGGGTGCTGACAGCTGGAAAATGGAGCTTACTCTTCAAAGCTGTCTGCACTGAAAGGCTGAATGTAGGTTCCCCCCTCCCACCCACACCTATTAACAACTGCCTAACACTCCTCCCCTAACCTCACAACTGCCTTATATCACTTCTCATTTCCTAAGTGTATCTTGCCAGTAACAACCCATTACTCTCAACTCCTCACCACCACCCTATTCTCCTTTGCTGTACTGCCCACAACCTTCATTCACTAACCGATCTGTCTTATAGCTTATCTCATAAACTAACTTTTATTTATTTATTTATTTATTTCAGTTTGATTACCGGGAGGTCCACTGGGCTTGGGAGCCCATTTTCGGTGGAGGCCCGGGGAGAAAAGCTCCACATTAACAACAATTTTAACTATAAAGAAGAGTTCAGACACAGATAACATTACAATTAACAGTTTTGTACAAAAATAGACTAGAATACCAATATCAGCTTGCTCAAAGCAAAAAGTTTTAACAATTTCAATTAAGTTCAGTGGGAAAAAAATGCCATATGTATAAAAAGCAAAGAAAAGGTAAAGAAGAAAAGAATTAAAACATTAAAAACTTTAAATGTTTAGAAGCTTATGCGATTAGTATTTTTGTTGAGGAGAAGAAGGTGAGGAGGTTTGCCTGGGTAGCTTAAGCAATAGAGGAAAAATGCTTTTTGGGAGGGTGGCCTAATGGTTAAGGTGTTTGCCTTGAAAGCAAAAGGTGCAGGGTTTGAGTCTCACAAGGGATAAATAGCTAGGCTTAAAATGGCTTGCAAGGGCAGTAAGCTTAGTACTAATCTATGAACCTATGAACCTACATTTAGAATTGTAAGTGGGCTTAGAGGAGGATTAGGAAGGTATAGAGGTTAGCCTGGAGAGAAAGGGGAGGATAATTGGACAGGTGTTGGTTGGAGGGTACAGTTGCATATCCTATTTAGATAAAGGTGAGAATAAAGTTGGGTTTTGAAGTTGGCTAGGTTGTTGCAGGTTCTTAGGGAGGTGGGTAGGGCATTCCATTTTTTAGCAAGGGTGAAGGATAAGAGAAGTTGGCCTGCTGGGCGCTTTGGTTTTTGTACTGTGATCTGGTTTTGGTGAGAAGATCTAAGGGATCTGAGGGGAGTATAGGGTTGAAGAATATTTGAAAGTGCAGGACAGTTAGTAAGATGGAACAGTAGTTTATGAGCTGTGGTGAGTTGGAGAAAGTTAAGATGATTTGGGAGTTCAAGCCAGTTTAGAGAGTGAAGGGAGGTGCAGTGATGAGAGGAGGATTTGGATTTAGTGACAAATTTAGAGATTTTATTGTAGCATTGTTCCAGTTTGGAGGTAAGGGTAGATGATGGGTTAGTGAGCAGAGGAGCACCATATAGTAGAGATGGAAGGAGGAAAGTAGAGGCAAGCGTTAGTCTAGTGGAAGGGGACAGAAAGTGGATGTATCTATACAGTAGGCCAAGTTTTATGTGTGTTTTTTTATTTGATTTGATTTGTTTTTTTTTTTCTGTAGCATTTTTATCTTCTCACTACCTCATAACATTTGATAAGCTGGGTACATTTGTTGCAGGTCTTATTTTTGTTGTCAAAAATCAGCTGGCCACTATTCAACATTTTCCATATTTTGCATATATCCATCATATCATCCAGGCAGTCACTGCTCCGTAGCAGTTTATTGGGTAATTTCCTGCTATTATAATATAATTTCCACACTGCTAATAGCTAAAATATGCACATTAGACAGCTATATATTACTACTTGCTTGAGTATCACAGTGTATTTACTAATATTAATGTTCTAGTTCTTATGAAAAAGAAAATCCTGAGAAATTCTAGACGCTAGAATGCACTTTGTGAAACCAAATATGCAGAGATGGGTATAATCCACAGTTTCAACATATGAATAACATGCTAGTGAGATTTGCTGTAGGAAAACAAGTGTGGATCATGGACTACAATACTACAAAAATATACAAATAATAGCCACAATATTTCAAATGGTTTTCCTTGATATATACTGTTGATATAAGGCATGGTATGTGCCTTGTTCCTTGATGTATAATGTTTGTATGAGGCACGATGCAAACAATATTACTTGATGTAAATTGTTGATATGGGGTATGATACAAGCAGTGTTCGTTGCTGTATACTGTTGATATAGGGCATGATATAACCATTGTTTCTTGATGTATACAGTTTATATAGGACATGATACAAGCAGTGTTCCTTGATGTATACTGTTGATATGGGACATAATGCAAGCAGCATTATTTGATGTATACTGTTGAAATGGAGAATGATACAAGCAGTGTTCTTTGATGTATATTGTTGATATAGGACACGATAGAAGCAGTATTACTTGATGTATACTGTTGATATGGGGCATGATACAAGCTGATACGGGACATGATAGAAGCAGTATTACTTGATAAATATTGTTGATATGGAGCTTGAAACATGCAGTGTTCCTTGATGTATACTATAGATATGTGTCATGATACAAGCAGTGTTCCTTGATGTATACTGTAGATATGTGTCATGATATAAGCAGTGTTCCTTGATGTATATTGTAGATATGTGTCATGACACAGGCAGTATTTCTTGATGTATACTGTCGATATCTGTCATGATACAAGCAGTGTTCCTTATAGTTTCATAGTTTCATAGTTTCATAGTATAGTACTAGACTATCTGCCCTGGGCATTTGTAAGCCTAGCCATAGTGATGTGGCATTTGCCACCCCATGAAATGGTACAAAAATGTACAGAATAAATTTAGAATACTGTGTCTAGTAGTGACACAATGAAGGTCCCCTTATATAATAGAATTAGTTTACTGTGCCCCTGTCTAGCAGTGACACAGATGTGACCCCTGTGGTAAACTTACGCTCTCCCATCCATCATCAAGATTTCTCTTAAAGAGAGTCAGTGAGGGGCTCTGCCTAATACGAACTGGGATCTTGTTCCAAAGCATGGGAAGCCTCTGGGTTATGAATCTATCCCTCCAGCATGTCCTATTCATACTTGTGCCGAGGTTTAAGTCTTTACCTCTCGTGGTCCTGATGGACTTGGATTTTTTTGAGGTGGAGCATGTCCGTCAGATCCTGATTGGACATGGCCTTGTACGTCAGGCAGAGATCACCTCTGAGCAGGCGGTATGATACTGAATAGAACTGAAGTTTCTTTAGTCTGGCAGAATAAGACATATGTTGGAGACCCTTGATCTTCTTGGTGAGGTACTTTTGTGGTCTCTCCAGCTGTTGCAAATGCCGGGTGAGGTACATACCAAATGGGGCATTGTACTCAATCATGGGTCTGATGAGGGAGGAATATAGGGGTACAATGACATCCTTGGATCTGGATGTGAATCCCTTCATGATGAGGTGTGCAATGTAGAATGTTTTTCTAACCACTTTGGCAATGTGGGTATCAAGTGAGAGGTCGCTGTCGACTTGGGTCCCTAGGTCTCTGATTACTTTTTCAGTACTCAGTGGGTTGCTGTCTATGTGATAATTTGTGGGTACTTTGTTTTTCCCAAAGGGGATGACTATACATTTTTTGGCATTTAGTTTACGGCCGTGACTCTGGCACCAGTTGTCCATTTCTGTGAGGCCTTTTTGTAGGATGTGTGTGTCTGCTGGTGTATCGACTATGGTGCCTAGTTTGCAGTCATCTGCGAACTTTGTCAGCCACAGCCCTCCCGTGTTTGCTTTAACATCTTGATGTATACTGTTGATATGGCGCACAATGCTTTCAGTGTTCTTTGATATATACTGTTGATATGGGGCATGATACAAGCAGTGTTTCTTGATGTATACTTTTGATATGGGGCATGATACAAGCAGTGTTCCTTGATGTATATTGTTGATATGGGGCATGATGCTTGCAGTGTTGCTTGATGTATACTGTTGATATGGGGTGTGATACAAGCAGTGTTCCTTGATGTATATTGTTGATATGGGACATGATAGAAGTAGTGTTACTTGATGTATACTGTTGATATGGGGCATAATACAAGCTGAAATGGGACATGATAGAAGCGGTATTACTTGATAAATATTGTTGATATGGAGCTTGAAACATGCAGTGTTCCTTGATGTATACTGTAGATATGTGTCATGATACAAGCAGTGTTCCTTGATGTATACTGTAGATATGTGTCATGATACTTGCAGTGTTTCTTGATGTATACTGTTGATATTGGGTATGATGCAAGCCATGTTCCTTGATGTATACTTTTGATATGGGGCATGATACAAGCAGTGTTCCTTGATGTATACTGTTGATATGGGGCAAGATGCTGGCAGTGTTGCTTGATGTATACTGTTGATATGGAGCGTGATACAAGCAGTGTTCCTTGATGTATATTGTTGATATGGGGCATGATGCTGGCAGTGTTGCTTGATGTATACTGTTGATATTGGGCATGATACAAGCAGTGTTCCTTGATGTATATTGTTGATATGGGGCATGATGCTTGCAGTGTTTCTTGATGTAAACTGTTGATATTGGGTATGATGCAAGCCATGTTCCTTGATGTATACTATGATACAAGTAGTGTTCCTTGATGTATACTGTTGATATGGGGCATGATGCTGGCAGTGTTGCTTAATGTATACAGTTGATATGGGGCATGATACAAGCAGTGTTCCTTGATGTATATTGTTGATATGGGGTATGATGCTGGCAGTGTTGCCTGATGTATACTGTTGATATTGGGCATGATACAAGCAGTGTTCCTTGATGTATACTGTCAATATGGGTCATGAAACATGCAGTGTTCCATGTTACAAGCAAAAGACATGTAGACTAGCTAAGTAATGCTCTACATTCTGATGGTCTGCAGCCAGTTCCTAGATAATTCAGCTTTGAAGAATTACAAAATGAAGAAAATCCAACAAAAGTGTTGACTGCCTCCCACCCAGTCCTAGTTAGGAAAATGAAAACTGAAGGCAAGATGGTTCTCAAAGACGGCTGTCTGAACATGCCAATGATGGATGATGTCTGAACATGCTTTTGATTAAAGGAAGATGAGTGATTAAGCATTTTTTGAAAGGGAAATGACTGACAATTTTTACACCCTAAGGGTAATGATGGACTAGATGTTCTGATCTGAGAGGTATGGGTGATCAAATTTGTTCCTCCCCACTGAGCATCCATGATGCTGGAGACATATCTTTCCCAATAGCAGACACCTCCAAATGGCCTGGCCTCATCACTGTCCAAATGTAGTGTGGCCCTACAGACACCAAGTTGAGCACCTGAGGATTTGCATTCTCAAAGGTAAAATTTATGAAATGGGAAATATTTAATTAAACAACAATTGTAGTTGCTCCTGAATGAAGACCAAAAATAGTAGTGATAATGATATAATATATAATATTGCATTAAATAATATATTTGTTTTGTACAGCATCAGTTTTATAGGCTCACAGTTTCTTAATAAGCTTATGGCCATGAAAACCATGGAGAAGCTCAGCCTACCACCTAATACAGGTGGGAAACTAACAGTGTTTCCCATTAAGTAAATTTTCTCCATTTACTCAAGGTGCATGTTTGCAATCAAAATCAAATTAATATTAAATAGTTTATGATTACAATAACTGCCAGGGATGTTGGTTCTCAGGAAATAATGCCATCCTAATCTAGACAATAAGTGTATGCAAGACACATATAATAAAACATACAGTATTAAGTATAGGTGGGTGAGCCAAATCTGGCTAGAGCCAAGCTTGAGTTGGAGCTCATGTTCCAGCAAGTTAATGAGTTGAGAAAGAGCCCAGACACTTTTTTTTAAATATCTGATTGAGACCAGATATGCAAGATATACATGTATTTTGTTAGGTCCAGTCTCATCAGATAAGCACTGTGGTTGGTTGAGATCAAAGTGTGTGTGTGTGTGTGTGTGTCTGTGTGTGTGTGCGTGTGTGTGTGTGTGTGTGTGTGTGTGTGTGTGTGTGTGTGTGTGTGTGTGTGTGTGTGTGTGTGTGTGTGTGTGTGTGTGTGTGTGTGGAGGCCATCAGTGAAGAAGCATGGATGTTTGAAAATTGGCAGCTGGTATGCAGTGGACAATAAAGGAAAGTATAATATTGTGGATACAATTTTACAATGGGGAGGGCAGAAGAATGGACAATCTGTGTGAAAGCAAAATGCAATGAAATATTTTTTAATCATCTTTATTGAGTTATCACTTATGATGTAGGCAATCATACATTTATATAAATGTAAACAGACAATATTGACATATTTTCAGTTACAAACATACATCACATATAATCTTCTGTATAGTCATTGCCAATGAAACCCTACATAGTTCATTCAACTCCTGCCTTCTCTTAAATCTCATTTCTTCTCCAAAACATTATTCTATATGTATTGTTCCCACAATTTTATTATTCCTACAATTCCCATTTTTGTATGTAAGTTTCATCGACCCTTTTCTAAAGATGCCATTTCCACTTCTTGTATCTCTGTTACTATATTTATTACTTCAAATATGGTTGGTTTAGACTTTGATTCCCATTTTCTGGTAATTGATTTTTTTGGCAGCCACCAGAATTAAACTTAGCAAGGCCTTGCTATATGTAGACAATTCAGATCCTGTATCCCAACTAAAATAAAATCATTTCCTTAGTTACATCAATTTGTTCACCCAGTATTTCTGCCATTGTAGTCTGTAGGGAAAGTTTAAACCCTGCCAGCTGATTACACTCCCAAAAATATGTCCCCAGTTATTTTCTTTCTTCTCCATCACACCTCCAACATTTGCACTCTACCTGAGGGAAAATCCTTTGGAGTCTGCTTGGGGGAAAGAAAATACCTACGCAAACTTCCAAGAAAAATCCCAAATCTTCTAGACATTATTGCATATGTCAGAGTCATACATATATCCCCCTGTTGTTTCTTTGTGAATTGCTTATCCAATCTCTCTTTCCCAATCTTTTCTAAACTCTGATTGATTCCTAGAATTATCATGCAATATTTTATATGCCCTACTAAGTATCCATTTTTTCACAGCAGCTTCTGTTCAAGATTCAACTAAAAACTCTACCAGTGCTCCATGAAAACAACTTTCACTTAGGATCCCCCTGTTTCTTTCTCTTTGCCTATGCTCTGCTATCAATCCTTGATAGGGAAGGCAGTCTCTAGCCTGCATTCCAAATATAGTCTTGGCCTCTTCCCATTCTCTTACCTTTCTCTGTCTAATTATTTGCTCCCAATACATTTGTTCCTTTGTCAGTTTTCTCCAGTAAATTCCAGTCCCCTCTTGCCTATTCTGTCTACCCTTAATTGCAGTCAACACTATCAGCGTTGGTTTAGTTCTTAGAATACTTTCTGCTACTTTATGAATATAATATTCTGTGCGGTTATTGTTATTCTCCTTAAGGTTCTACATCCAAAATCCCAGTCTCTCCATATTTCTTTAAATTTCTCCCTGCTTCATCATCGTCCCTTTCCACTTTGAATTTTAGCTTTCTGTTTGTGCTATTTGTAAGAGCCTTAACTGTGTAGCTCTAAAATACTCCTCCAAATCAGGTAATCCTAAACCTCCTTGGGCTGATGAACGATCAGCTTATCCCACTTAACTCTTGCCTTCTTCCCCTGCCAGATAAGATCCTTAAACTTGTCAATGAAATGATTTTTGATAGGGTGTGCAGTGCATGGGGGATATCCTCATTTCCCAAGAAAACAACTTTTTATCTTTACTATGACCATCTTTCATCCCTTCCTCTGTACTTTCCATGATTTGTCAGAATTCCCCAGATTTTACCTCATAGTTTTGGTCAGTGCCTTATAACAATTGTGTTCTTTCTGGAAAATTGTTGAGCATTGCAATGGTTAATGGCAGATATTTCAGACTTCATATCCTTCACAAAATACATGCTAATGTACAACCTGTTATCTGAACAACTTTTAAGTATGTAAGGAAAATGTTAAACTTTCTCCCCCTAATATTTTTGGCATTGTCTTTGCTAAGTTAAGAGATTGGAAGGTATGGTCAACTTCATTGTCAGCTGATATTAGTGGTACAGAGAAGGTGACTATCTTTTGGGTGGGATACCTACTTAAAGGTTTAATACTAATGTATGTATAGAGGGACATTGGAATGCACACATGAATACACATTAAATAACATGCTAACAAAGGTTATTTTAAATGAATTGCAATTACTGGAGTTCATGTAAATCACAGGTAAAAACATTGACTTGTGAATGTAAAATATGTTTTACAAAATACTTAAGTTATTTACCTCTTTCTGTGTTTCATTATCTGATTCAGCATTTGACTAGTCCTTTGAGCGGCTGTGAGAATTGCACTTTAGAAACCCCCAGCTGGGGCTAGTGTTTGAACATGGCTAGTTGGTATTTCTGTCCACATACTTGTGTTGCTGTGGTTCTGTCTGGATTTTGTTGGGTTATTATCTAACAGCTCATTATTGTAACAGCCTGCTGAAGTGTCTAAGTTTTATTTCTGGAAACTCTAATGAATTTAAGCCGCTTGTGTCATCTGGTTCAACTTAATCTGGTGATTCATTTAAGCATTTTTGCTAAATTATATTATGCAATTTGTCTCATCCAAATGACAACCAACAGTGTCAAGCATTTATCAGATATTGTTGCTAACTCAGAATTTCCTTGTAGCTACTCGACAACTGGATTTGCATTACGAGATTTATTCAACTCACCTTGTTTTGTTACTTCAAAAGAAGGATTATACCATGTTGTTATACTTATTCCTCATCCTTGGGAGAACTGTAAAAATGAATGTGCTCAAAAGATCAAGTTCTCTGTTATTCAGAATACATTTTTATGACTATATAAGCTGGATTTTAGCTTAAAAATGGTTCCCAAGAAGATGAGGACTTCAGCTGAAGTTCATTAGCTAAGCTAGCAAGGCATGAAAGAATTTAATTAAAATTAAGTAGCTAAGTAGTTTCAGGAATCAGGTTAAAATGTGATTAATTAACATGGTTAGCATGCCACTGGAGGTTATTTTTCTAAGTTCAGAACACATACATGCCACTGGAGGTTATTTTTCTAAGTTCAGAACACACATAGATCTAGGCCCTAGCCATCTGTGATGTAGTTCATTAACAGAACACACATCCTGTCATGTGAAGTGGCTGCTTCTGTTTAAAAGGAGAAGTAAATAAAGGGCTTAAAGTTGTTTGTAAAATTAGAAAGAAAATAAGTAACTTAATGCAGTTTTTGAAGATTTCTGTATTTCAGGCTATATGCACTCTAAGAACAGAAACTTGAATGTTACATTTAATAAGGGAAGGAATGCCTGGCGAACAGTGCCATGCCATTTAGTTTTGATAAGACTAAACACTTTTATAATGTAAAGTAAATCAATGAAATCAAGTGTTGATGTGCATGAAGAAACTTGTGTACAGGCTACAGTGAGGTAGGCAATTTAGCCTATATTACGCCAATCACCTGTTCTTCCCTACTCTGCCTTTGGTTTCTCCATTTCACGAGAAATACACTGTAAATCTCCTCAGCTTTCTCTTCTTCTCCCCTACTCCTCTTTGCTCACATACTTACTGTTCTTGCTGTTTCTAGATTGTTTTCTTGGTGATTCTACTGTCTCCCTTTATGAGTGTAGCCCCGCTCCATTCGCTCTTGCTACACTCAGGCTCACCAACCGACCCTGACACTAAACTTCCTATTGAAACACAATTCAGCTCCCACTTTGTGAACTCAATTCTATCCCTAGTACCATAAGACAATTCCAACCTTGCTATCTCTCCCACCATAGACAATACTAATCCATGCTTTGCCCTCAGAACACTGACCACCAGCTCCATCAAACGTATGCTCACAAAACTAAAAACCTCATTATCCGCAGCTGACCAACTCCCTAGCTACTTCTTAAAACTCACAGCAGATGCTATTGCTATCCCAATCTCAACACTTATAAACAGATCCATTGCTGAAAACTATATGCCCAAACTCTGGAAAATATCCCATGTATTCACAAAGGGGGGACCTCCACTGAACTTAACTACAGACCCATCGCAATACTCTCCCCCCTGGCCAAAATCTTAGAAAAGTACATTCATACGCAAGTACTAAAACACCTAATAAATAACAATATCATATCCCCTACCCAACACGGTTTCAGACTAGCCCACAGCACCACTACAGCCCTACTCAGCTTCGCAGGCACAATAAACCAACTCAAAAATAATATCCTTCATGTGTCAACTCACTTTTTGGACATGTCCAAAGTGTTCGACACAGTATCCCATCAAATCCTGTTAAATAAATGATACCACTATAACCTGTGAAAATCCACTCTAACCTGGTTCCACAGCTACTTAACTGACAGATACCAGGCTGTGAAATGGGAAAATTCTCTCTCACCTCTGTTACCCATAATGGCAGGAGTCCCACATGGGTCTATTTTAGGACCTCTACTTTTCACAGTTTTCACAAACGACCTCCATACCTCCACACAACATGCTTCTATCATTCAGTATGCAGATGCTACAACTCTAATCTGTGCTGCACAAAATACTCCCACCCTCCTGCAAACCACTCAATTAGCACTCTCAGAAGTAGAAAACTACCTTACCAAAGCCCAACTTATCCTCAGTCTTAAGAAAACACAGCTAATGATTATAACCAGCTCTAACCAAAACATCAGTGACAGTCAATTCACCATCTACTCAACAAATTCCACCCCTATCACACCAGTGGCACAGGCCAAGCTATTAGGAACAACCATAGGCTGCCACCTAAAATTTGACAGTCATCTCAAATTGACCATAAAAAAGTACACGCCAAACTGGGATCTCTCTATAGCATTAAACCATTCCTCCCCAACAATACAAGAGCCGCCATTGCACGCTCCCAACTTTTGTCCACCCTACTCTATGCATCCCCCATTGCAACTAATCTCAATAAAACTGACCTTAGCAAAATGGAAGCCTGCTACAACAGAATTGGCCACTTTGCTGCAAATTGTCCATATAGATCCCAATACTGTACTGCTCTGCACCAGCTCCACTGTCTCGAACTGCCCAACTTACTAACTTATAATCAGCTCTGCCTTTACCACTCTATATATTACTTCCCCAATAAGTGTCCTGCCCTCAATAATCTATTGCAACAGCACAGCACTGAGCCAAAAGGCCTCTTCGATCATCAAACAAATTATTACTACAAGTCTCCAGCAGTAATAATAGTTTTGGTGACTCACTATACAGTAATAAAGTGGCAAAAAAATGGAACACCCTCCCCATTAGCATACAAAACACATCCTCTAATGCCTCCTTTAAAAACCTCAACAGGCAACATCTGAGACAAACCTGGCTGTGCTATGACTGCACACCAGGCTAGAGCAATCAGACAATGCACATTTACTGATGCCCATCTTACTTTACTAAATTCCCACTCTTACTAATGACCCAATCAAGGTAAATGACTACTGCAATTTAAACCAAGACATAAACTAGTGCTATCACTATCCCAGTTACAAATGGTTTACCATGCAACTGTGTAATGACATTTATTACTTATGAAGGTTTACCTGCCTCTACTGAAGCTGTCTTAATTATTACTGTAAAATAATCTAAGGTACTATGTATGTAGTGTACTGTGATTCAATCCATAACTCTATACCATAGAATTTATTTAACTATTATTGTCATTAATGAATGTTCTTTGATTCCCCACATTTGTACTCTCTTAATACCACTGTAAATATGTAATTCCCAAATATTTATGTATTGTGATGCTGTTTAAACACCTTAATGTATCTTTAACTTGTCTTTAATGTCGAGCTGTTCTCCCTGGGCCTCTGGAGAAAAAGGGCCCTTGGCCCAGACAGACACCTACAGTTAACAAATTTAAAATAAAATAAAATAAAATTTGGAGATGTTAACACCATTGGGAGAATGAGAAAAGTGGGCAGAAATGTCTAGTTTGCCTTTGAACCAGTTAAACAATTTAATACAAACTGCTTTTAGTGGCACAAAACTGGAAAAATGACATCTGATTAAATCATTTGACATTTTAACTTGCTGGTGTTTTGGTACACACCACGTGCAAACCAAGATCTAGGCTACCTGTAAAGCAATTATACAGTTAGAGGTCAAGAGTATAATGGGATAAAATTAATACATTGTGCACTGCATTGCAGCATTAAATATCATGGATTCCATAGTGCAGTGTGCCCCACAGCTGCATAGTATGAGAAATGGCATCACATCAGTATTTCAAGGAAATGGTAGCATAGTAAGTTAGTGCTGCTACATAACAGGCAGCAGTCATGCTAGGAAATTGTAGGGAATGGGCCATACTAAGGTACCTCACATGGTGAACATGAAAAGAAAGGTAAGGGAGTATTAGTGAGACTACGCTTGCACATGCATGCAGCAGTGTGCCTTCTAGCTGCAACTTAGGCACTGAGAGCAGGCCAAATAAGGATAGCAGAGCAAAGTGCTACTAGATTTCATCATATGAGTATGGAGGAAAGGGGCCTGATAGAAAAGGTAGAAAAGAGAGTATAGTAATTAGACAGAAATAGAAAAGGGTAACCATATCCAGCTAAAGGTGTTGGAAACTGCCATCATTTCTTGTTTGACAGGTAATGTTTTTGTATATATGAACAAGAAAGGCATGTGGTGAAGATAATGATATGTGTGTGTGTGTGTGTGTGTGTGTGTGTGTGTGTGTGTGTGTGTGTGTGTGTGTGTGTGTGTGAGCATTAGTGAATGAGTGAGTATATGAGTGTGTATGAAGCATAAAGAGAGTAGGGAAGGTAAGAGGGGTGGGCAATCATGAAATGGAGACAATGACTGACAATACAGATGTAAGGCCAAGACCACAGTGGAAGGATACAGACATATAAAGGGTGGACAACTAATGAGAGGAAGGTTTGCACTATAAAGAATGTATAGAGAATAACACACATCAGTCACCTGTATGGCTGACATCATGAGTTTGCTATGTCTTTGGTTACCAGTTGGTTCAATTGGTTGGGAACAGCTGGTCATGTGACTTTAGTAGCCATCCCAGGAGGTGCTCCACTATATCCAGTGTATCTAGCTATGGTGCACCTTGGATGGATGTAGCCTCTACACTTGATGCTGGTTGACCACGTGGAGAATCCACCAGGCCACTGTCAGAAGAGAAGCCTTCATCCCCCTTCTGAGAGGTGGCCATGGAGGCTACCAGCAAGCCATCTAGGCCACCTTCAACAAGGTAACCTCTGTCGCCTGCTGAGAGACAGACTTGGTGGTACTGGTGACCCAGCTGATGCAGACTTGGGTACCTGCTGCTGCTGCTCCTGTGCCACATTCACAGATAGACCTGTAAATGGAAGAGAAAAAAGAATGAGAGAAAAAGTGCAACACGTTAATACACATGTACTGTATGTCAAAATAGAAGAGCCATTGCACAATGCAGTAATGCAAGCAGCAAATCCTTCTATCTGGAGAGGTATTCAGTCTACCTGAGGCAGGCCTGCCTTTTCTATTCACATTCTTCTGGTGGTGTGAATAATGTAGAAAGAACTTAGTGCAGCACTGCGGTTGTGAAAAGAAGAGGGATAAAAGCAACACACAACAGCAAGAAAAAAAATTAATGTACACTGCGTACTGTTCATAGCTGCCACACTCTTCTTATCCCTTTCCTAACAATGGCAATCCTTACTCCTCTGATGCTGTAAAAGAAAGTTGGAAAAACTTGGTACACTACTGAGGTTGTGAAAAGATGAGAGATAAAAGACGGACACAATAGCAAGAAACAAATTAGTAATATACAGTGCTTACAGTACATAGATGGCATGCTTTTCACAACCTTTTCCTTACACTGTGAAGCACTACAGTTTGGTGCAACCAAAGGTCAGTACACTTACTCCAGCACTGCCCACCAGATTGAGTGATCCAGTGGCATCACTCAGAGTCTTGGCAATATGGTGCCAAATACTCACCTTATAAAAAGGGTCTATATAATGGTTCAGCAGGCACTCCTCGAAGGTCCTTTGGAAGAAATTCATTACAATCCTTCTGTTTTGCTCACACTGCTCATGATTTCTATTGAACCCAGTCTGAGGAGGCTACAACTACTTAAAAGTTCCACTTGAGGAGTGCATCAGCAACCCCACATGAAACGTTTTACATTAAGATATCACATAACGCACATCATAGGGCAGTAACATTGTGCTGCTAAAACTATTCCTAGTGAAAGAGTCACTTTACTACAAGCTTAACAGGCTGTCTGCTTGAATATAGTGTGCATGTGTCTCATTAGCCCTTGAACAGCAGAGACAAGCAGGCTGGTGCTGAATGGCTGTCATGGCATGGTGAATTATGGTAGCAATTCAGAGAGGATGATCACTTAATATTTCTTCATTAGTATAAGTGTCACACTTCTTAGCCTTTAAACATGATATAAAGCAGCAGGAGATCATACTATGAAAAGGAAGCCAGGAATGAAGATTTCACAGATGAAGGAGTTGAACTTTGATACAGACATATGGAGGAAGACAAGACATCTGTTAATACACAACTTCCCATGGGTGACTGAACACCAGTAGTGGATACCAGCAACAGAGATGGGGATGCAGGTGAGATAAAACAGCACAAGGGCATGACAATTATATGTCCATCTTTGGAAGGGGAATCTGTGTTACTGAAAACAGCATAACAGCATGAAAATTAGGGCTCCTATCAGATCGACGAAAAATCAAAATCTCGAACGTGCATATGAGCAGAAATGCAAGTAATTGAAATCGATATTGTGAGATTGCAGTACAGTGAAGATTGGAAAATTCGCCCTTTCCTAACTGAAGTGCGATCTTGGAGTTGGAATATATTTTTTTGGGGGGCAGCCTCCCACAATACTGATTTCGATTACCTGCGTTTTCACTCATCTGAGCATTCGTGATTTTGATTTTTGTCTATGTAATATAGACCCAAAAATTACATGTCCGGTTCTAAGGAGTGCACACCATGGCCTACATGAACAGAGGGCAGGCCAGTGTACAGAAAATACAATGACTTTGTATGTCGATGAAGGCAGGGGTATGCATACAGAGCATGGATTTATGTACAGGCTGTGCACAGCAGTACTGGTAGTAAGCACAATGATGCAGGTGTCCACTAATAGCAAGGGTAATAGCCACAGCATGGTAATAAATAAGTAAATTGGCACAAAAGTTGTGCACTGCACATGCATATGAATCAGGCATCTTAAGCTCTTTAACCTTACTCCTTGTCTGTGTCTGCTTAACCATGAATAAATGTATAAACTTATCTTTTGGCAAGCATGGCTTCCCTTGTAACAATCACATTGGCAGCACAACCCTGAAAGTTGATCCCATTGTCAGGGATATAGGAACCTGTGTCAACAATAAACTGTCCTTTGATAAACACATATGCACTATTGCAAAGAAGCCCTTTTAGATCACTCAGCTTATATCTGAAGGTATGGTGTCCAGGCCCAGGGATCTAATCAATCCATTGTACTTTGCTATCAACAGGCCAATCATTGAATATAATGTCCCATTTCATATGTAACTCTCCAAACACTTGTCACATCTGGAGCAACCACTACATTGTCTCACTAAAAAATCAAAACCTTAAATAACAAGAAAAAAAACTATAAAGACCATCTCACAGCTTTGTCCATCTGTTCAGTATCATAGAGTCTAGTAAGAAGTGACCTCTTCCTTGCATAGAGAGTGTCAATAGATCCTATCCTGTCAGACCTATTACACAGTCACAGTATTGTGAATGCCTGCTCAAGAAATCTTGATCTCTTTTGTTACATAAATAGAACATGTTGGAAGGACAGGTATGTTTCACAGAGAATCCCATTTCTATGGAACTCTCTTCCACTCCACACAAAGCTAAGAACTTCTTTACTCTAGTCAAACATCATTTGGATGAATGAATGGGAAACTGCACATTCATCTCATTTTTAGCACCTGTGTCCCTAATGGATATGGACAACAAGTAAACATCCCAACATTTCCTTGTTTTGCTTGCCTCTTGGTTATTTGTATGCAAAATATAAGGACTGAAAACTACCAGTGGAATGTCAGACTAGGCTTCTTAAGATTCTCACAGATTAATAGTCTAGCAAGTACCTAGGAATGTATGAGTGTATTCCTTAATCAATAAAAGTCCAACTTACTATTCCTCATAGCTTCCTTTTTTTGTTTTAATTTTTTGGACCCTCTTGGGGCATCTTTTATCCTGGCCTGGCTTCTAGTGCCCCATGTCTACACTGGCTCTATCAGCTTATCTCCTACCCTCTTAACTTACTTTAGTGTTGCTTTGGCCATTTGTAGATCCTAAGAGTGTTCTGGGTGCTCAGCTGTCCTGTATTTTTTTAGATACCCTACCCACTCCGTGCCTCACCTGCCATGCTCGTTGATTTAAATGAGGCCAGTTCCACTCACTGGACCATGCCGCCCCTAAGGGAGGGTCATAAATTAACATCCTTCTCCTGGGATGGGTACACCCATCTCTCCCTGCTTCTCCATCAGTCACCTGAGCAGCTAATCAAACCTGGGTCATTTGGACTGTAGTTAGGGTTTTATCCCTCTACTCCACCAGAGTGGCTTAGAGTTTTATCCCTCTCCTCTACCAGAGTGGCTCATCTCATACTGATCTTAGTATTTCCATTTTGTTCTTCCTGCTTGTCACTTGTACTGTATTCAAACCTTCCACATCACTGCCACTTTCTTTGATAACCTCTTCACTACACAAACTTAAAATTAGCATTCTCCCATACACACTTATGCATTGACTTGTTCTCCTCTTTGTCATTGTTCAAACCACCCATTTATTGCTCCTGTTTTCCCAGAGACTGCCGGCTTTCATCCTGTACCTCCTTGCATAGCTCTTTCTCTTGGTACCATTGCCCTGGGGGGAATTCCCTAATGTATCCCTTTACTAGGCAGATCACATCTCTCCAGACAGAAGAGACATCTGACATCATAGGCTCTGCAATTCGCCCATGCCCTGGAGAGGAATGAGGGAGCTGGCATTATCATATTGCAGACAGGCTGACGTTTTTCTGCTAGCCCTGCATCCCACTGATATGTGCCTACATTAGCATCTGCCTGGATGGGCAATGAGGAGAAGGACCTTGAGCGCATACCCGACCTTGGCCCTATAGTATGGGACATACCTGCTATATTTTTCTGCCCCCCCCCCAAGCCACAGCCATGTCTTGAATAAATAAAAATATACAAACTTTGTACTAATTCATCTAACTAAAATATAGTTATTATTGGCACATATAACATGCCAAGAAAACAAGTATTAGTAGCTTTTTACAGTGCAGTAAAGATACATTGTTTTCTAGTACAACTAAGTAGGCATATATCTGTTAGTGCCACAATGGTCTTAATTTTATAGGCTATATGTGCCAAGAGGGCAAATTTAAACATTCCTGTCCAAACCCCAAGGAGTGCAAAATTATGCATAAACAGATTTTGAGTGCTATGATTTTGGACTCCCTTCTATGATTTTTGATGGCTCCCTGCTATGATTTTGAAAACTGAGAAGTTAAGAAGTATAGTGCAATAATTTTATTGTTTGATTTATAATATACAAAATGTTACTGCCTTAAATGTAGTATAGAGAAATATGCCCCAATTTCCTTTCATAGGTGAGAGAATTGCTTAACTATGGGCAATATGCTGGTTAAGGTATTGTAAATATATCATGCAGTATGCAAGCTGTATATGGCTGTACAATCATTTTATGCACATAACAGTGTGATGGTATCTCATTCTTAACATACCACAGCATCAGTGAAACTTGCCCAGCATCAATATCATTAGTGTGATTGTGAAGGGACGTTAAACTACCCCTCAAAATCTCACACAGTATAGTGTTGTGTCTTTCTTGTATAAATCTGCTTTGTGGCAAATCATTTACAAACAAAAATACTGTCTTCTTAAAAAAAAGTGTATTAGGCTAGTCCACCATGGGAGTTACAGTACCAGCATCATAGTCTTTTATGCACCAGGTGAGACAAATGTTTGTCACAGATAGCATCACCGTTGTAAAATAAACATTACCAAATGTCATAGCTTTAAGAAGTAGCTGTCAGTACCATGAGCCTTTTTGGTATTTTGGGGGCACTTATGGGGATGCCGAGAAATTTAGGGGCTAATGTATATGCTCAGTTTTAATACATTTATGAATGTTCATGAAGTAGAAATGTTATGCACGAGATGAAACTCGAGCAAGCTGCACCCAAGGAATTAAACTATGCAGTAGGTATTGTAACATTGTTTTTTTTTTTTTTTGTCGTCTTCTGTGTTCTGTAGAAAGCATGCATGATATTTCTTTATACAGAAAATCAGAATTCATCCCCCCACCCACACACACACAGGCTCATTTATGAATCTTTCATATTTGGAGATGTAGAAAAATACTAGGCATCCCTGTATCTGATGAAAACACACTCTTACATCCACTGATCATGAACAGAACACATTAGTACAAGTTTTGAGTATTGGTTATTGCAGAATCACTGTGAGATAAATTAAATAACCTTGCTTGATGTATTTTTGCTAAATATTTTACTTACTGTAAGCCACTGTTCTATTATCATTGAGTAACGAAGTATATTACTAGCAACTATTCATTTTTTCCTCATATAATTACAGGCCATTATATACTTTTTTTCTTTTTGAGACTATTAGGCTTGTCTGACCTAAAGCAGAGTTGAAATCTTAACTGACCTTGCTGCTTGAATAAGTGACAAATAGATGCAGAGATTGTGCTTACAGTGTAATACATTTTTTAATAAAGAGCAGTTCCATCCATATCAGGATAATTAGTGTCATGTAATACTGGATAGTATGGGCTGCTCTGGTAATAATGCCAATAATATGGCTTAATTAACTGGATAGCAATTATGAGGGCAAAAACTTAGGTTTTCTTCTGCAGCTATCAAATGTGGTCCATCACATTCATGTATTATTTCTAAAAGCAAATGAACAACTTGCAGAAAAATTACACACCAAATTCACAACTTTGTACTGTTTTAATGAAAATACAGATGTTTGTTATCTTCATGGGAAAAGGGTTATGCAGAAGAAAGCATCCTGTTTGCACATCAGTAAAGAAAGTCTTCATTGTATTTTAGTGAAAGGCATATTATCAGCTCATTGGAATTTCCCACAATAGGAAAGAAATTTGAAAGCAGCCAGTCAAAGAAACAGGCAACAGGTATTGCATTCATCCTACTTCATATCAAAATAAATTGCCAATAAATTCATAAAGTATCACAGACTGCAGAAAACTAGTCTGCCAGCTAGAACAGTTAGTGACGGTCACAGAATGTATTATAAGGAAAGTGGGGATGGACAGACGCAGTAAGAGACAAGACGGGCAGAAGAAAGAATAGCTTACTTCTTGAACCCTGCTGCTTCAAACGTGTGTCAAGGAAGGAAATATATAATGTATCCAGTAATAGGCATGCATAGACAGACAAGAATACATTGAAGCACACACACACACACACACACACACACACACACACACACACACACACACACACACACACATGGATAAAAGGCAAGGTTATATCTCCCACTCTGCTCACTGAGGAGTTATGAATGTTACTAGAACTCAATAATGATTAAAAAATACAGCAGTTACTGTATATCTATGACTTTCATAATAGTTTAATTTGGAAACCACTTGAAATGTCGTGACCAGCTAGAGTAAGTCCCAAAACACAGAGACTGAATGGCTGAAAGAATTGACTTCATATACTCTTTCTGAAAATATTTCAAACCTGCATAAACTAAAAGCACTGCTGGTAATTCCCTGCTGGGAACGGAAAGTAAACCTACATTTTTTTTGTCTGTGAGTGCTAGAGCTGCTTTCTGTTTTACCTGCTCCACTTTGTTTTCTGTTTTAAGAATTCTGTTTGGCCTGATGATTTTGTTCCATGTGAAAGATAAATAAATTATCTAGGCTGCCTGTTTCACATGCTTTTTCTCTGGTTAAATTGTTTCTTGAGTGATGCTTAAATACAGAGTGAAATTCTGGGTCGTTCTCCTTTTCTGAAAAGATTTCAAGCCTGCATAAACTAAAAGCACTGCTAGTGATTCCCTGCTAGTTATTTATTTTGACCTACCTTCCCCTTCAATAATCTGCTTTTTAAACAAGGTGATTTTAAGTTGCCCATCCCTACTGTAAAATGAGTTTAATAAACTCCTCCCTTTCTACATTGCTGTTGATATCTTGAATTATTAATTTGCCTTTCCTTGTGCTTATTATGAAAAAGTGCATTTTGACTTTCATTGTCTGTTCTTCTGATTTACATGCTCTAAATTTATTATCTAGCTAGCTGTTGGATAAAATAGTATATTTTCACACTCTAGCAACTCTTGTTTTTACATTAAGAGGTCACTGGATTTTCCATCTAATACACTGGGAGGAGATAGCCTGCTCTGTTTATTTTGGGAAAACACGTGAGATTTCTTCATGTAGTTGTATTGGCTGGAGGGCTTATTGATCACCTTATCTTGTTTTTAGTGCCTTTATAAATTAAACCCAGCCACTGGGGATGCACAAGCCAGTGCTTTCTTTGTGCCGGTCCCAAGCCCGGATAAATGGGGAGGGTTGCATCAGGAACAGCATCCGGCATAAAATTTTGCCAAATCATACATGCAGACAACAGTACAGATATACATACCAGATCGGTTGAGGCCCGGGATAACGACCGCCACCAGTACTGTTGGCGAACAGGGTGCTGGCAGAAATTTGGCTACTGTTGGCCGAAGGAGGAGAAGAGGGGGAAGGCATGCCCGAAGGCAGGTAAAGGCTAGAACTGTGATAGTAAGGGTCGGAACTTTGAATGTTGGCTGTATGACTGATATAGGGAGAGAGCTAGCTGATATGATGGACCGAAGGAAGGTTGGTATATTGTGTGTGCAAGAGACCAGATGGAAGGGGAGCAAGGCTAGGTGTATCGGAGGTGGTTTCAAATTGTTTTATAATGGTGTGGATGGGAGGAGAAATGGCATAGGCAATATCCTGAAGGAACAGTATGCTAAGAGTGTTTTGGAGGTGAAAGGAGTTTCAGATACAGTGATGTTTATGAAGCTGGAAATTGATGGTGTAATGATGAATGTTGTTAGTGCATATGCTCCACAAGTTGGGTGTGCGATGGATGAGAAAGAAAAAATTTTGGAGTGAGTTGGATGAAGTGGTGATGACTGTACCCAAGGGTGAGAGACTGGTGATTGGAGCATGTTGGTGAAGGGAACAGAGGGGATGAGGATGTGATGGGTAGGTATGGTGTTAAGCAAAGGAATGCAGAAGGTCAGATGATAGTGGATTTTGCGAAAAGGATGGACATGGCTGTGATGAATACGTATTTTAATAAGAGGGAGGAGCATAGGGTGACATACAAGAGTGGAGGAAGATGCACACAGGTGGATTATATCTTATGTAGAAGGGCCAGTCTGAAGGAGATTGGAGACTGTAAAGTGGTGGCAGGGGAAAGTGTAGTTAGGCAGCATAGGATGGTGGTTTGTAGGATGACACTGGTGATCAAGCATTGAAGGATGAGTGTGAGAGCAGCACCAAGGATCAAATGGTGGAAATTGAAAAAGGGTAATTGTGAAATGATGTTCAGGGAAGAGTTAAGACAGGCACTGGGTGGCAGTGAAGAGTTACCAAATAGCTGGGTAACTACTAGCAGAGCTAGTAAGAGAGATGCCTAGAAAGGTGCTTGGTGTGACATCTGCAAAGAGGAAGGAGGACAAGGAGACCTGGTGGTGGAATGAAGAAGTACAGGAGAGTATACAGAGAAAGAGGTTGGTGAAGAAGAAGTGGGATTGTCATAGATATGAAGAAAGTAGACAAGAGTATAAGGAGATGAGGTGCATGGCAAAGAGAGAGGTGGTGAAGGCTAAGGATAAGGCGTATGAAGAGTTGTATAAAAGGTTGGACACTAAGGAGGGAGAAAAGGACCTGTACCAATTGGCTAGACAGAGGGACTAAGCTAGTAAAGATGTGCAGCAGGTAAGGGTGATAAAGGATAATGAGGGAAAAGTGCTCACAAGAGAGGAGAGTGTGTTGAGCAGATGGAAAGTGTACTTTGAGGGGATGATGAATGAAGAGAATGAGAGGGAGAGAAGGTTGGATGATGTAGGGATAGTGAATCATGAAGTGCAGTGGATTGGCAAGGAGGAAGTAAGGATAGCTATGAAGAGGATGAAGAACGGAAAGGCTGTTGGTCCAGATGACATACCTGTGGAAGCATGGAGGTGTTTAGGTGAAATGGCAGTGGAGGTTTTGACTAGATTGTTTAATGAAATCTTGGAAAGTCAGAGGATGCCTGAGGAATGGAGAAAAAGTGTTTTGGTACCGATTTTTAAGAATAAGGGTGATGTGCAGAGCTGTAGTAACTACAGAGGGATTAAACTGATCAGTCACAGCATGAAGTTATGGGAAAGAGTAGTGGAAGCTAGGTTAAGAAGGGAGGTGATGATTAGTGATCAGCAGTATGGTTTCATGCCAGGAAAGTGCATTACAGATGCGATGTTTGCTCTGAGAGTGTTGATGGAGAAGTACAGAGAAGGTCAGAAGGAGTTGCATTGTGTCTTTGTGGATTTAGAGAAAGCATATGCCAGGGTGCCTAGAGAGGAGTTGTGGTATTGTATGAGGAAGTTGGGAGTGTCAGAGAAGTATGTAAGAGTGGTACAGGATATGTATGAGGGTAGTGTGACTGCGGTGAGGTCTGTGGTGGGAGTGACGGATGTGTTTAAGGTGGAGGTGGGATTACATCAAGGATTAGCTCTGAGCCCTTTCTTATTTGCAATGGTGATGGACAGGTTGACAGATGAGATCAGATAGAAGTCCCTGTGGACTATGATGTTTGCAGATGACATTGTGATCTGTAGTGAGAGTAGGGAACAGGTGGAGGAGACCCTGGAGAGGTGGAGATATGCTCTAGAGAGAAGAGGAATGAAGGTCAGCAAGACTAAGACAGAATATATGTGTGTGTGAATCAGAGGGAGGATAGAGGAATGGTGAGGATGCAGGGAGTAGAGGTGGTGAAGGTGGATGAGTTTAAATACTTGGGATCAACAGTTCAGAGTAATGGTGAGTGTGGAAGAGTGGTGAAGAAGAGAGTACAGGCAGGGAAGAGTGGGTGATTTATGACAGATGAGCACTAGTAAGAGTGAAAGGGAAGGTCTACAAGAGGGTAGTGAGACCGGCTATGTTATATGGGTTGGAGACAGTGGCACTGACAAAAAGGCAGGAGTCAGAGCTTGACGTGGCAGAGTTGAAGATGTTAAGATTTGTACTGGGTGTGATGAAGATGGACAGGATTAGGAATAAGTATATTAGAGGGTCAGCCCAGGTTGGAAGGTTTGGAGACAAAGCCAGAGAGGCAAGATTACATTGGTTTGGACATGTGCTGAGGAGGGATGCAGAGTATATTGGGAAAAAGATGCTAAGGATGAAGCTGCCAGGTAACAGGAAAAGAGGAAGGCCTAAGATAAGGTTTATTGATGTGGTGAGAGAGGACATGCAGGTGGTTGGTGTGACAGAGCAAGATGCAGAGGACAGGAAGAAATGGAAACAGTTGATCTGCTGTGGCGACCCCTAATGGGAGAAGCCAAAATAAGAAGAAGAAGATAAATTCTATACAATTGTGTGGCTCTTGGCTCATTTATGCAAAGCAAAGTACTTTTATTGAATAATCGCACTTTTGTAAGCTGTTTAAAGTACACTGCTGTATCCATATCTTTAAGTTTGTTTGTGGTAGCATTTCATATATTTGAAGTGTGTTTGTGGTAGCATTTCACTCTGGACACTCTTTTATTGTGCTTTTATATTAGGAAGGCTAGGATTATTCATCTAGTGGCAGTAAGTGTTTACCTGGTCTGTCTGAGCTGGAAAGCACATAAAAGGGCTCTAAAGTATTTTTTTTTCACTTTTCTTATATATTTTGACTGTACTTTAGCAGTTTCAAAAAACATGTACTGTTTGCTGCTGCTTTAATTAGTTAATTGCACTGTATTATATTGTGTCTGTTAGTTGTGGGGCTGTTGTGGGTGGTTTGTGTGGTCTTGTTACACTTGGGCTCCAAACCAGCTATTCTACATTAAAAAGGTGTTTTTCTGACCCTTGTGGCAGAAGTGTGCTAATCTAACCTGTCTGAGTTGGAGATTGCTGGTGGTAGGCTTATTGTATGCTTTCTTTGGTAGTTAGCTTAAAACTTGTTTTTCTTTGCGTATAGGTAAGCCATGCATTTGCATGGTGGTGTTCTTCATGCAGTGATGGTTAGCAGACCTCTTTATAGATGCAAAAACCTAGAAGCAAAGTTTTCCCTAAACACCTGTCAGTGAATCCCTTACAAGCTTTTCTGCTGCTCTAGGAGCAACTCAGTTGCACACTGAGCAATGTTGCTTTATTGATCAACAAAGTGATCTAATCCATTCCATTCCCTAACAGGACAGTATGAGCCTGCTATCACTGATGGGCAGTTTCTCACCATCTGTCTCTGGCCAGCCTGATAGACGTGGGCATCCTGAGGCAATGTAGCAATTGTTTCATGTCTACTGACAACCAATTACTCCTGAAACAAACAAATACGTTATATGTGAGAGATGTAGCTACACTACAAAATTGGAGGCAAGACTCTCACATAAAGACAAATCAAATGCAAAACAGGTTGTCAGAACACATACACACACGCACTTCCCACATTAAACAAGGACATGACACACACACACACACATATGCAGAGGTACTCAATACTAGCTTACAAAAAGATCAGAGGCCTCCCAAATGGAAACCACTTGCAAACATAACAATTGTAAAAACAACCACAGCACTTAATAACACATACACCAATGTCTCATTAAATAAGCCCATAAGGCGTAACACCACAAAAACTAATGTGCTGGTCATAGGTGACTCCATTGTGAGACACATGGATGTTCCCCTCACCAGGCTGGATAAGGAGCGGGTTACAGTTAGCCGTCTGTCAGGTGCCAGGATCTGTCACTCAAGCACTCAAGTCCCTTAACCACAAGTACCTGTATGACTCTGTCATAGACCATGTGGGGGTGAATTACTTGAGACATGCCTCACTGGACTATATGAAGAGACATATGACCGAGCTCTCAGATTATGTGTCACAAGCATGTATAAGCCTAGCCTGAAGCAGCATTCTACTTTTTCCAAGGATGATTCCACAATACAAACAAAAAATGATTGACTTTAACAATTGGCTTAGCTTCTGGTGTCAGTCGAAGGGGATCCAATATCTGTCAGCCTGGGAAGACATGAACGACAGGCCACGCTGTTTTGCCGGAGATGATCTGCACCTGTCTCCTCTAGGCTTTTGAATACTGGCAAAGGCATTAGCGACCCCCATTGTGCATTCTTTAGGCAGTGTCAAAATAACTAACCTCTCAATATAACAAAATCATCTCTGTATAAACTCAAGGTACTGCTGCTTAATGCTAGGAGTCTAAACAAGAAACTGCACTCCCTGGAAGCACTCTACACTTTGGAAGATGCTGACACCTGAGATATGGATCAAAGTCACAGAAAGAACCCCAGCTGAGCAGGGCTCTAATGTCGTCCATATGCTGAGACCACAAATTAAGCATGTAAGAACCAAAGGACAAGGTGCATCCATCTTCATTAAGGATAAGTACACCTTGAGACTGGTCAAACAGTATGACTGTCTTGAGCTTCTCCATGTCCAATTAGCTATAGACAAAGCCCCATTACCACATCATATAGATCCCCCACCATGAAACAGGAAAAGCATACCACATACCTGGACTTACTGGACTCACTTGCCATACAGCCCAATACCTTATTAATGGGTAATTTTAATTATTCTAACATTGACTGGGAAACATACATTACCACAAGCATGGTGGCACAGAGGTTCTTGGACTTTGTTAGTGCGAATGCTCTGCAACAGATAGTCGGCACACCCACAAGAGGCTGAAATGTCCTGGACATAGTACACATTAACATGGGAGAGCATTGCACCGCATAACCCCCCCCCCCCCATGTTATGTCCTCTTTGGTAAGATTGGACCATAAATCAGTCTTGTTCAATGTAATTATAAGACTAGATACTCCATCAAGTTCAAAAACACTTAAGAATTTTTAAAAGAAAAATGATCTTCTACTAAGTGATGGTAAAAGAAGTATAAAGCCCCCTCAAACACAGATAACACAAAATCATATGCAGAGGCATACACCAGTGCCCTGTATAGCCACTTAAGGAGTTGTATGGAATCGGCTGCACCTGAGTGCATTAAAAACAGGTCTTGCCACAAAAACAAGCCAGTCCGGTGCACCTCTAGTATAAAAAAGCTATACAACAAGAGAAAGAAACTAATGTCCAAGAACAAGAAGGAACTGGCTCAGCAGAGGAAGAACTCACTCTCTAGCTTAAACAGAGACATTAGAGATTTTGTCAAGTCTTCCAAAGCTAATTATGAAGCAAAAATAGCCTCCATATCTAAGGATAATCACAAGGCATTCTTTACCAACATCCAAAATCTACCCAGCTATGAGCTAAACTGGTTATGGATGGCACCACCCATACTCAACTGAAGGTAATAGCCAACCTGCTAGCTGACAGATTGTGAGCAAACTTCATCCCCCCCTCCAGTCATCCACCAAAGTATACCTGCCACCATTCCTCAGCCTAATATCTCAAGAGATCAGGTTATCTTTCAACTCTCCAAGGCCAAAAGTATGGCATCAGTGGAACCAGACAACATCCCAGGTTGCCTTTTAAACAACTTAAAACATGACCTAGCAGACCCACTTGGATCCCTGTTTAACCACAGCCTGTGAATTGGCTATGTTCCAGCAGAATGGAGGAGAGCAACAGTAATCCCTTTAAACAAAGGGAGACCATCAAACAATCCTGGGAATTATGGGCACATAAGCTTGACTAGCCTCTTCTGCAAGGCCATGGGAAGAAAGGAGAGAAGGGTCTGAATGGAAAGATGATAAGTCAGCAAGCAAAGGAGAGTAGTATTACTTGAATTTAATTCATCCTCAAGTCTTGGTGAGCACTTTCATGAGGTAGACCCTGTAGTTTCATAAAATCTCATCAAGATGACACTGATATATAGACTGTATTTTATATAGCATATACTTACCTCTCAACCTCTTAGCTCAAGAAATCTGGACAAAGCCTGACATAATGGGAGGACAGAGGCCCAAAAAAGGGATACATTTTAAATATTGCTCTTATAGAAAGTTGGTAGAACAACAGGATTTGTGTTAAGAGTGTATTTTCTGAAGGATATGAAGTCTGAAACTCAAATGTATATCAATATTTAGTTACTTTAATCCTTAGATCATCCCAGTGATTTGTCAAAAATCACAATTTGTATGAGGAATAGACCAAAATTATGAAGCAAAAATCTGGACATTCTGCAAAAATCTGTACAGTTGAGAGGTATGAGCATATATCATGGAAATAAGTAGGTTAAAAAATAAAAAAAAGATAGCTGGGTGCACAAGACCCAGGATAAAAAGTGCCCAATTCTGGTAGGTGCACTAGTGTCAGGAATGGACAAAAATAGCAGTGTAGAATCATAATGACATGGAAATATTCCTACAATGGGGCTAGGTCAGGCCCAGGAGGAGGATGGCTCCCCTGTTGTAGAAGGCAGTAACAGTCCACAAAAATCACAAAAAATGATAGGCCAAAATGAACCATAAAGACTATAGAGTGGACTATTGAAGATAAGAAAGAAAGAAATGATGTATTGTCCCTATTATACAAGAAGCCCAGAAATCCCAGGCAGAAGATATACAAAAAGATTAAGAGAGAAATTAGAGGAAAGAAAAATACTTCCACAAGAAAAACTGCCAGAAACCTTAAATAAAAATTTGTGTTCATTAATACAATGGATTTATTAAAAACATTATATAGGCCAGGAAATCTTGATCCATTTGGAAAAAAAGCATCTGAGGAAGTGTGAAAATATAAAGAACAAAATCTAGAGATTTCTGCAAGGTATAAAAAAGAAATATGGACATGAGAAAGAAAGAGAGATCTGATAGGGTGCAATATATATGCAAAGGAGAAACCCAAATTAATCAACACAAAAAAGGGAGCCTCCAAGATATTCAAAGAGAAATACAGTCAAAGGCATCCAGATATGGAAATTTTCACTATATAAAATAAGATCACAAAGAGGGAACATAGATCCGATTATTAAAATATTATTATTAAAAAAATAGAAGTTGAAGTTATAGAATACTTGCAAACTGAAGGATTTCGTGTAGAAAGTCTAACACAGGTTACATCACAGCATGATGCAACAAGTCCACAAAGTAAGGAGAAGCAGGAAGATGAGGAGACATGTGAAGAAGAAATATGGACATGGGAAAGAAAAAGAAATGTAATATGTTGTAATATTTATGCAAAGGAGAAAGTAAAACTAAATACAAAAAGAGCAGCACCAAAGATATTTGAAGAGAAATACAGGCAAAGGCATCCGGACATAGAAACTTTTACAATACAAAAAATAAGAAAACAAAGAGGAAAAGTAATGGGGAAGTTAAAGAAATAGAAACTGAAGTTATGGAGTACCAGCGAAGTGAAGGATTTAGTGTAGAAAATCTAACTCGGAAAACACCACAGCAGAATAGAGCAATGGATCCCCAAATTAAGGAGAAAACAGTGGAGCAAGAAACATCTGATCAGTTACCATATGAAGATACGTTGGAGCCTTTCATGGGAAACCAGTGCAAAGGTTCAGTTAGAGTTGCACAGCAAGGGGAGGAACAAGAAGCTGTGGCAACTCTGACTCAGTCAATGTTGAGGAGTGATAGGCCAGTGAGTTCCCATTTGAAAGAGCAACGGATGACACAGGATGAAACCTAAGAGAATGTGGCACAGGAAGATGCGTTGGAAGTTTCTATAAAATGCCAGCTGGAAATGGAGAACAAAGAATGTGCCCTCAGTTTAGAAGAAAATGATCTAAGAGAAGAGTTGCCTAATTTAATAAAGATGGACAGATATAGTAAGACCAATGAAAGAAATAGACTACAGAAAGTCAGTAAAACCCAGCAAGTTAGATGTTTCATAAAACAAACGAACACAATAAAATAGGACTGTGCATGGAGATTCATGCAATATAAGAGAAGTAAACAGGATATTCTACTATGCAGCTAAATTAATAACAGGTAAAGTCTTATTACCACAAAAGTACAGGGTAGTAAGGGAAAGGAAGAGGAGACATCTAATGCCATCATGGAAGTATTAACTAGAGAAAACTATAAAACAATTAAGAAGTGTCACTGCATAGAGGAGGGAACAGATCAACAAAAATAGCCAGAAAGATAGATGTCATAAAAGCAATGCACAGTATCAGAACACATCAGGATCTATCATGCACTACCACAAATAATAAACTAAAAATATCAGCACAGGCAGAAAAACATAGAAGAAATGCAGATGAATATAAAGGAAAAATACAAAATAGGCAGTTTATTGATGACCCAAAAAAGTTTTATAGAGAATTGGGAAACAAGGCAAAAGGAACTGAAACGCAACCAAAAAAAGAAGAAATAGATTTGAAGAAATATCTATGAAGATCCTGTGGAAAATAACAAAGATGCTAAATGGACAGAAGAAGTAAAAGAAAGAATAAGGAGGTCAAATGTACAGGACATGAAATGGGATGCACTAACAGCCAGAGAGATTGAAACTAAGTTAAGAAAAGCTCCTAACTGGAAAACACCAGGCCCAGATCCAGTATCTAACTTCTGGCTAAACGTATTAACGTCTTTACATGAAGATTTAACCATGAGTAAGAACTATTTATATGCGCTCCCTGAACAGACACCAGCCTGATTAACAACAGGAAAAACAATACTCTTAATTAAGAATGAACCTGCAAGCTATCCTAAAAATATAGACCAATAACTTGCCTTCCGACAACATATAAACTATACACTGGAATTGATGCCGACAGTCACCAGTGGTGTACCACAGGGCTCTTTACTGGGCCCTTTACTGTTCAGAATTTATTTCTCAGAAGTCCAGGCAAACTCATATAGCCTGTGGCTGGCCAAGTTCATTGATGGTTGCAAATTGAGAGCAATTATTGAGTCCCCAATGATGTTAATATATTACAGTTAGGGATAATGCAGACAAATGATTTGTACCAAAGCCATGGATTAAAGCTAAATGCAAAAAAAAAAATGCATTATTATTCCCTTTGGGAAAGCTGACATTCTTACTATTTACATTATAGACAGCACCCCTCCTACATGTAGACCCAGAGGTACATGATCTGGGTACTCAGGTTGATAGCAATCTGAACTCTGACCACCACGTATCCACAGTAGTAAGGAAATCCTTCTATGTGGCTCATCTTATAAATAAAGGCATCATATCTAGATCTAAGAATGTTATAATTCCATTCTACTCAGCCCTCATTAGACCAATAATTGAGTATAATGCTCCTTTTTGCATGCATCTCATCAGCACCTACAACAGCTGGAAAGACCACAAAGGTTTCTCACCAAGAAATTACAGGGTACACAAAACAAGTCTTACATGGAAAGACCGAAAGCTCTGTCACAGTATTCTGTCTCCTACAAGTTGCTAAGGGGTCACTTGTGCCTGGCTTGCAGGGCAAGTCTCTGACCTGGCCCTGATGGAAATGCTACACATTTGTAAATCAAACTGCACAGGGGGGGGGGGGTCACTCACCCCAGGAATCTTAACCTAGTTCATGCTGGAAAGACAGATATATCTTCCAGAGCCACTTACCTGGAACAAGCTTCCAATTTACATGAAACAGAGCCCCCTCCCTGACGCTCTTCAAACGCAACTTAGATCAATGTATGGGTGACAGCAAATTAAATCTTGGGGTGGCGTCCATGTCCTTCCTGGAAAGAGAAAGTCAGTATTAACTACTATAGACTCATACCTCTGCAAACTTCAGTCACCTAACCATCGACAATTGGGGCAACTCGGGATAAATATGGCTAGGCATGTAAGGGCTCTAGAGCCGTTAGCCTAGTAACCTTCTATGAACCTACAAGTCTGAGATGCCATTTCTCAGAGTATTCCCTTTTCTTCAAGGTATGGCTGTCATTTTAACAAAGAAAAATTCCCCCTGGCTTTCTATGTGTGATCAGAGATTAGCAACAAGTAGATGAACAGCTTCAGCTGATAAGGCAGGGGTTGAGGAAATGGATATTGATATAACTGAAATAATGAATTACCCAGCTTCTGTTGTTAAGAAAATGTCACAGTACAAAATTACCCAGCTTCTGTTGTTAAGAAAATGTCACAGTACACAATTATATTAACATGTGCTTCAGGCATCTCAAAAAAAGTGAGTTTCTAATAGAAAATGAATCAGTCTGAGATTCTGACTGTATTTTGAGCCGTTTTCAGCTGAAGTTTGTTTTATCCTGAAGTGAGCTGGATGTTTGTTCTTTGTCTTTTTAGAGATGTGCCAGGTTTTTTTTGCATGTGCAGCTATATACAATGTCACACTCTGAAAAAGATGCAATATTACTGCTGTTTGCCATAATACTGGCATGTCTAGGGCATATGAGATAATTTGTTTTCATACCACTAATAACAGCAAATAAGCTCAATGCAACATCTGCAGCTGTTTTTATAAACTTAGGAACCATGCAATAATGATGCTGTTGTATAATAGCAGTCTGTTTCATTTATGTAGTATTCAGCAGGCAGTAAGCAGAACTACAGAGATCCAGTCTTACATTTTCTCTGGTAAGCTTTTGCCAAGACTTTTGATACCAGCAAACTAAAAATAAGCACAGTAGCCACCCACAAATTAATTTCAAACTCTTTATTGCATTCTTCTAGCTACATCATTTGTTGGTAATTTTGACCTGAAGAGCCACAAATCTAAAGAAAGGATTATTTTTCCACTGGTGGTTGCAATGTTGCATTTAGGTGAACATGTTCTCTTTGGTTTGCATCAAGATTACAGGTCATTTATTCATTCATTCATTTATTCATTCATTCTCTAGTACCCTTTTTATCCTATTCAGAGTCATGACGGAACTAAAACCTGTGCTGGAAAACAATACATGGGAAGCACAGAACCAAGTTTAGTTTGGTCACTAGTCCCACTAATGATGCATACACATACTCACTAACATATATTGCATGCCTAACTATGGGCAGTTTAGAGGACTATCAATTAAATTAGAGGCCCATCTTTGGGATATAGGGAGAAACTGCACCTCACACTAAAAACCTATATGACCACAGGATGGACAGGTGGACTCCACAGAGAAAGCACCCTGTCCAGTATCCATATAGGAGATCCAAGAGCTGGTAGGAATCATTGCTAACCTATGTAACACTGTGCTGCCCAGACAGTTATTTATTTAATGTATTTATAAGGTGAGTGGATTGACTCACCCAGGTGTTCTACATTATAAGCATGACCCATATGTGCCATATGTACTGCACAAAGGAAAATGATCAGCTAAAATTACTTGTCTATAGGTACACTTTATAGAAATCAGTTCAGAAGATTTATGCTATCAGAAATGGCCAGGGCACAACTTTTCTAAAAACTGTTTTAAAAAGAAAATATCTGCATGCTGTATCTTAAATAAAAAAATGTCTTATAGACTATAACAGTTGTGTATGAAGCATTCCCACTAAAGATGTTTGCCCAGTCATTTTCAGAGATGTTATCCATGTCAAGTCATTCTCCATCTACTTTACTTTTTTTCTGAGAAGAAAAGGCAAAGTAAACACATTATTGCAAAAAACACAATTTAGTTAAACTGCTTTCAGTGTCCTTCTTATTTCGGCTTTTCCCGGTTAGGGGTCGCCACAGCAGATCACCTGTCCGCTCATGATTGGCAGTGGAGTTTTACAGTGTCGAGTTGCTAGCCCAGCGCCCAACCTTCCACAGAAGGCACACACACATGCACACACTCATACCTAGGGCCAATTTAGATTCTCCAATCCACCTACAGCATGTCTTTGGATGTGGGAGGAAACCGGAGCACCTGGAGGAAACCCACGCGACCACAGGGAGGACATGCAGACTCCACATAGAAGGCACCCCAGCCGAGGATTGAACCAGAGAACCTCTCACTCCTTATATTTAGGTATTCAAGTGGCCCTACAAAAATCCTTAAATGTATAAATATAAATGAGATAATGAAATAAATATAAAACATTGGGGAAGCACTATTGATGATGCCTGTATGTGTGTCTGAGTGACAGTGCATTAAACAGTATATCCTTAATATATTTTCAAGTTTCCACATTTTAATAACCATAATGTTGGTTTACTCATGGTCTATTACTAATTATGATAAAATGCCATGCTTGCACATGGTTAATGCTGTATTTATTTAAGACTGCTGTGATTTTATCATGGGATTAAAGCCTTATTTATATAATAGAAAATCTGCAAATACTTTAGCCGACACATACTTAATCTTATGGAATTCTTCTGTATTTGTAATTTACTTGCATATCTAATTTATATATTGGTATAAACCTCCAGGTTTACATAATAGTATCAATAACACTAGCATAAATAAAGCTCAACCTAAGAGTAAAAAAACATAGCCTAAGTCTAAATGACAATTACTGATATATTTCTGTCAATGTGCTTAAAGCATGATCTCTGCAGGAAACTTGCAATTATATTACATGTTTTATGAGCAGTTTTGGTTGTCCCGTCCCCCCTTTAAATGGCCACACTACACACATGAAGACATTTGACGACCTTTATTAAACTGTATTATACAATGAACTGTGTACACAAAAACCAACATTAATTATCTTCTTCAGCAACGATGATCTCCGGGCAGCATCACCACTCACCCTGGACGAACTTTACCTCAAGGCAGTGTACCAACTCACCCTGATACCTTCTCCACC
This sequence comes from Protopterus annectens, assembly GCF_019279795.1. Taxonomy (NCBI): domain Eukaryota; kingdom Metazoa; phylum Chordata; order Ceratodontiformes; family Protopteridae; genus Protopterus; species Protopterus annectens. The sequence continues at coordinate 233,396,951 of NC_056732.1, read as the reverse complement.
GGGGCAGCGTACCTACTCACCCACATAAAGAGGCAGCGTACCTACTCACCTCACCACCATACCAAACCATAAACCAATAACCACTCCTTTAGAGGGGGAACAGAAGAGGACAATCCTGTCCCTCTTCTCCGCCACCAGCCTGATCCCAGGCTGTTCCCCCTCCTAAACCCTGGCTGCAATCATATCCTCTAAAAAGAGTTTCAGATGCAAATTAAAAAGATCCAGACCCACGTCATTAAGGTGTACTCTATCTGTTCGATACCAAGACTCCTCTCCATCCCCAAAATCTCTATGGTCAATAGTATGCATCCCCAAAAAACTTAATTGCCTAGCCAACCTTTGATTAACACACCTTCTAACCCTTTCAATCACCTTATAACTATATGCGGCCCTCCAACACAAATGCGGAACCAACTCTGACCACACAATTTCCATACCTGGGTACAATGCCTGTAATCTCATCAAATCTCGCAGCATAATGTCCACCAATTGTTTTTTAGAAATGATGCCCAAGTCATTGCCCCCTAAATGAAGGGCTAGTATACAAGGACAACCCACCTTCAGTTTAGCCCTCTCAAATTCATGTAACAACCCATCCCACCTAAGCCCCCTAACACCATGCCAGGACACTGACCATCCTAAATGTGCTAAACCCAAATTTACCCCATCATCCCCAACTAAAGCACACTTCTCTGCCCAGTGGATGAATGAATGCCCCAAGATGATAATGTGCTTCCCTAAAAGAAAAGAAGAAAAATTAATAATCAGACCATAACTTATCTAATATAAGACAAAAATGCATTTGAAGACCACCTCCCCACTCTTTTAATCAATTCAATAGAACTACCCTCTCTAGCTAAATCTGAAGCCCTACCTATCCTGAACGAGTGAGCTGCAAACCTCTCCACCAGAAATCCCATACAACATAAAACCTTCCTCACCAAAAGTATGAATGTACTACTCAACACCACCTTCCCATCCACTGAACAAAAAATTAACTGATCCACACTCCCCTTTTGCCTCCTCACAAATTCTTTTGCCCACATTACTGGACAAATGCAAGGATTCTTGTCAGTTTTAAGCACCACCACACATCCCCTACCCAACTGATCTGTCTTACTCCTCCTTAATGCAATAGTAACCTCGCCCTCACCTATAATGACATCCTTCCAATATAATGAGCCTAACAACTCCGAAATATAAAAAGCGCCAAAATATAACCATGTACATAACGTACACCACATAAAATAATCCATAGACCCCTTCTGCAACAAACCTAATCCTTTCAACAAAACTTTCAGTATAACCCACATAAGTGGCCAGCGAATATCCTTACATTCCACCACCATTCTCCCCCAACCCCTCAACATACACCCTAATGTCCAAGACTTAGTGAAATCCTGCAACCCCACTACCTTAGCGAAAATGCTAATTGCAGCCAAATCCACCTTAACCATCTGCAAAGCCCTGCGTAACCCCCAAACATGAGCTACATATTGCAGTAGTAATTCCTCTGACCATACCCCTTCCTCCTCTGGCAGCTGCAAAATAAACTGATTAAAATCAAATAGAGCCCTACCATACGCCTTCTTTGTAGAAGGGGCCCAGGAATGCCGTACCAACCACCTGGCTACATTGACCCAAGATTCAACACCTTCTCTGGCAGGATTTCTGGCACCTCCTCTGCCCATGGGACCAACCATTGAAACCTGCCAAACTGAAATCGGGACAAGTTATCAGCGATCTCATTCCTTACGCCAGGCACATGCACTCCTGTAAAAGAAAAATTTATTAGAAGGCTCTGCAAAACCAATTTACGTAATACCAACAATAACAAGCCCAACTTAGCTGTCTTCTTTTGCAATACCCTCACTAGTCATATTGTCACAGTGAAAAACTACACATTTACCCCTCAATTGCTCCTTCCATACCACCGAAGCTGCCCATATAGGCATAAATTCCAGAAAGGCCTCATCCCGCTTCCATACCTCCTTCCAATCCTGAGGCCATTCAGCTACAAACCACCGACCCCTGAAATAGGCCCCCATGCCAGCCCTCCCAGCTGTGTTCGTAAACAACTGAAGTTCCTCCTGCCCCACCCAGTCTGACTGCCAAAAAGATATCCCATTAAATTGTTGCAAAAACCCATTCCATAACACCAAGTCCTCCCACACTAGTTGGGTTACCCTAATCCAATGGTGTTTGCTCTTACCTCCTTTCAGCAAATACGCCAGTGACCTGTAAAAAGCTCGCCCTGGGTGTACCGCTCGACAGGCAAAATTCAAAAGCCCAAGCAACTTCATAGCTGGACAAATCTGAATCTTATCCTTACCCAACACCGAACGTATCACCGACCTCAGCCTCTCTATTTTATTCTCTGATAAACAAAACAGTCCCTGCTCCGCATCAACTGTTAATCCAAGAAATTCTAATGCCCTTGCCAGACCCTCCATCTTATGCTGAGCCAATGGTAACCCTAACTCCTCACACATAATCATAAACTCCCGCAAACCCTCCTGTGCTACTATCCTTCCTTTGCCCACCTACAAAAAGTCATCTAAATAATGCACTGCCTTTTGAGTCCCCACTTTCTGCTGCCAAATCCAATGCAATACTGTACTGAACTTCTCAAAAGTCACACATGCCATTGAACAACCCATAGGCATAGCTTTATCAAAGTAGTACTTATCTCCTACCCGCATCCCCAATAGCAGCCAATCCTCATTCTTAATAGGCAACAACCAAAAAGCTGACACAATGTCGACCTTAACCAACCATGGCTCCCTAAATTCACTAATCACTTTCACTGCATCATCTAAGGAAGCGTAATGCACCGTAACCTCCTCTTCTGCAATAAAATCATTTACTGAATTCCCTTCCGGATAAGACAAGGAATGTATCACTCTGAATTCCCCTTCTCGCTTCTTCGGCACCAACCCCAAAGGTGACACCCTGTAAGCACTAAAAGGCGGATTGTCAAAAGGACCCAATAACCGCCCCGCCCTACTCTCTTTCTCCAGTAAAGCCTCCAAGATGTCCTCTTTACCTTGAACAGATCATAAATTCTTGCAACCCCCCCCCACACCTTCCCACGGTGGACTTAATAGGAATCCCCCCTTGAAAACCATGTATTATCTCCTCTTTGATGGCCAAGCCAGGAAACCGATGAAGCATACTCTGGAGAACCTCCACCTTAATAGGGAATGGCGCCCCTCTCTCTATTGCCTCTAAAGAACCCGAGTCCAAATCCCAGGACCCACGAAAATTACCCCTCCCCCAGGCTGGCTGAAAGCCTTGCCCAGCAAATCCACTCTCGCGACCCATAACATTGGAGTTCTAGGACAAATCCTGCCGACCACAACTAGTGGCCGAATGACCCCCTCCACATCTTGAACAAACATGGGCAAATTTGCACCCCACCCATGAACAGGAGCCACTATTAAATGACCAACACACACCCGCTGTTTCCGGCCCACTCAACCTTCTGTTAAAGCCCCTGTAACTATCCATCATTGTAGCCAACCATAGATATGGGTGACGCACCTTCCAATGAAGTGACTGGTCCACAACCTTCCGTTTGCAGAAATGCTGATCATACCAGAGCCATGCATTACCCGGCCTTAACCGCTGCACCTCATAAATGGTAAGGAAATAGCCTAGCAGTGGCAGAGCCAAGGACCTGTACTTCTCCAGCTGCACTGCCATAAAATAAATAAAGCCAACCACCCAATTATCCCATGTCCTAGGGTGAAGCTTACCTACCCTCTGCCTTCCCAATGCTGCTAAGGCCGCTAACATGTCCTTACTGTTAGAGGACTCTGCTTCCACTAGCTGTTGGACTCCTTCTCCATTGATTAGCTCAAAGAAATCCACATACTCCCCTTTCCAAATTTTTTCCTTAACCGGACCCGAAATGTGTGGAGTCAGAATAACTGCTCCTGTCCCCTACCCCAAAGATTGGATAGCCAACCAGTCCCCAGGCCGCAGCCCAAAATCAGAGTCTACCTCCAAGCCCAAGCCCGAACTGTCCCCGAAACCCACCGCTCCCCATCGTACCTCTAACTGGGCTAGCTGCCTCTGTGCCTCCTCTATCCCTTGCACACCGCCCCTGAGATCCCCAACTGACAAGTCGTCATCCCTCCCCACCTGACAATCCTCAACCCCTAGCTCCCCCAGCAATGCTGCCATAATAAAACCATTACCTGCACCTTCATCTTGCGATGTGCTGGGAACCGATGTCTCCCCTGCTATCACCTGCTGCGATGCCTGTTGCTTCCCCCCCCCGGCTGGGGTTCTCACTGCCATGCGTCGCCTCTTCCGACCTGGGGTCTGTTCAGGTTCCTGTACCACCTCCGATGTTGCCGCCTCCTGGAACAGTTCCTCCGCTTGGGCCACAGTTGCTTGCCACCTCTGCCTTAGCTCTGGTAATTTGGCCATCTGTAAAAAAAGAAACAAAATATTAGCACTATTCTATAAGCCCGACTGCCCTACCCCCCCAACCCCTAGTATTGCTTTGCCCTTACACCTTAACTTATCCCTGTCTGCCCACCATCACCTTTCACCCATCCTGTCAGCCACACCTCCTACCATTAGTACCCCTTCCTACCCTAGCATAACCCCTATCCATATCCCTCCCCATATGTATCTATGGAGAGGAAAAAAATAATAATAATAATGAATTAATTAAGTCCCTCTAACTATCTCCCAATCTACCAGCCACCCAATCCCATCACCATTCACACAAACAAGCCTAAAAACACTTACCTTCCCTCCCAGCGTGATCCTCCATATAGGTAATGGCTAATCAATGCATTGCGCATGCGTGAATTGGTGCTAGGACCTAACGGCCGAAAGAACGGCAGAAGCAACCTGCTACACCACCAGGGAGGACAGAGAAGCCATTTCACCATCACCAAAATCCAGGACGGAGGGACACCCGATCGGCCATGACGTCATCCTGAAGACGGGAGGACCGAAGAAGACTGACTGACACTCACGAACCCACCAGGGTGCATGAACCGTAAACCACCACTATACCACCGATGAAGAAGCATGATGGACCCCCGAATGCATGCCACAACCCCCGGGATAGCAACTACAGACACAGTGGCCCACAAACCCACCAGGAAGAAGATATTCCACCACCACCACTGAATCCCAAGATGGAGGGACACCCAGACGACCGCGACACCATCCTGAAGGGAAACCAGAGAAGACAAACGGACACCCACAAAACCCCCCAGGGAGCGCGAACAGAAAACCTGCCACTACACCAATGAAGATGAAGCCAGATGCAACGATGGACCCCCGAGGAGATGATCCACCACTATACCCCAATGCTACCACCTACCACGACCACCGGGAGAACATTTACCCCAGAAATGGACACAACCAGCCCACGAACCCACCAGGGAGCACGAGGGGATGATGCACAACTACCCGCCAACCTAACTGGGACCAGATTACACCGATGGACCCCCCTTTGCCTACCATGACCACCGGGAGAATGCCTTTCTTTATTTTTTTTTTATATATACCCTGACCGCATGGCTCAATGGCCTACTACACGAAGGAGCTAACGACAGGCCCAGCCTCCCCCATGGATGTCACTTGACCGCATGGCCCCACCGAAACAAGGCCCGACGAATCCCCAGGAGACCGGCGGACAACAGGGAGCAAAGAAAAAACTTCAACACACACAGGTAAGCCTAGCACTACTCCCATTCACTTCATTTTATATATATATATATATATATATATATATATATATATATATATATATATATACATATACATATTTTTTTTGTCCACCCCCCCCAACCATTCACCCACGCACACACACACCCACACATACAGTACTCTATCACCCTTTCCTACCAGTAAGCTCAAACTATATTTCCAGACTCCAGCCCCCCCTTAAATTAACCTCTAGAAAACACCAAAGGGGGGAGTGACCCAGACCATCTAACCCCTTCTCTCCCCACCATCCAAGGCCTACCTTCATCCACAATACCTACAGGTCGTCTGGACGTAAGCTAGTTGTCACTCCACCAACTCATGCCAAATGTGCCTACTTCCTTTAATCCCAAACCCTTAGTACTGTCAGAGGTCCCACTTACTCCTACCTCACTTCCTTTTACATCTCCCTCTCTCCTTAACCCTTTCGCCATCACAAACCCACTATCCTAACCAACTACAATCCTTACCTTCCTTTCTACCACTATACCCTCCCCACACCCCTTTACCCCCTTACTCGAGGGACCGGGACAACTTAGTTTGTCCCAAACTGCATTTGTCAGAATGCAGACTTGGCATTTACTCTGCAGAAGTATTCAGTTCTGTAAGCTCAGTAAAGAATGCTTATTTGAATGATGAATGCTAAAAATGTTTATCACAGGAGCTAATGTTAAAACATTTACTTATAAAAGTCACAATGCATTCTTATAAAGGGCATTTATCATAAAGTGATCAGGTTATCTAATGTGGATGCAGAATATGCATTTATCCTTGTTACAATTTTTATGTCAGTCTGAAATCAATAGTAACTTTTCTTCAGTACAGAAGAATTTGTTTCCAGTAGGTAATCAAATTTTAGACAGTATGAGATATATTATATGTTCAGTGCTTTATTAATACCATTCTAAATCCACTTGATTTCATATACAGGTCTCTAGCTTGCATATTGTATGAGATATGTTCCCTAGAACATGCATTCAGTGGACACAGTTTCTTGACAGTTGTTCTTAAGATCGTTGAGGGTGAGACTCCATCACTGCCAAGCAGATATTCACCCAAGCTAAACAGTATAATGCAAAGGTATGTTTTTTTTTTTTTTGTGGTAGAATTTCACTTATTTTTTACTTTCAGTTAGCTGGTTGTTAATAGTATTTACACTCTCTTTTTATTTCAGCATGCTTCATAAAGATCCATCAGACAGGCCATCAGCTTCAGAACTTCTGAAAATACCATACATTGCTGAAAAGCTTGAGGTACGATAACGGAAAATACATAAATAAGGTTTATTTGCCTATGAAGTGTGTATTGATATGTATCATTTAACAACTGGCCTTCACATTGACAACTGCACTACACCTTGTGGAGCTTAAACTGGATGAGGTGTTACATCAGTGAAACAGAGTTGTTTGATGACTATTTTACATAGGAAATCACTACTGTTGTGTGTGGTTTCTAAGTGCAATGGCATTGATTCCTTATTTTTAAGAGATCTATCCTTTCTTTATGGTTGTATGACTGTGGAGTTGGCATATATATAAATTTGAGGTGGGGTGAGAGACTTATTACTAACCCCCATATGGGAGATCGGGGGTGAATTAATTTGTTTTTCATATGGACAAGATTATTACTGATTGGTGTCATCTGGTTATAACCTCATGCAGATACAATTCAGTAAGTCATAGTAAAAACCCTGTTAACACCCATGACTTTAGTAACATAGGAACATAATAAATAATGCCAGACAAGTGATCACTGGAACCATAATTTGCTTAGTTGTATATGCCTTTAAGTAGCTGCACTACTTTGTAGTGTAGTGCAGATTATGACGGACAAAAGACCTGAGTGAGTCAATCCACTCACCTTATAAATACATTAAATAAATGAATAAATGAATGTCTGGGCAGCACAGTGTTACATAGGTTAGCATTAGTTCTTTCCAGTTCTTTCTACCCTTTTCAAGTATTTTTGGTGCTCACCTCCCAAATCGAGTAGGTCTGCACACATTTTTATTCTGTCTGTAACTTTTAACTTTAATCTGACAGATCACAATCACAGAGTGTTAACTCAGCTGTAGACCTCAAGGAAGGATTATGATGCCTGTTTGGGATTAGTCCTGTCTGTATTATTTATTTATTGACATTTGTTTACCAGGAAAGTTCGACTGGTCAAAAAGTGCCCCTTTTCATTAGAGGCCTGGAGAGAAGAGCTGCAAGGTGTCATATTTAATGCAATCAATATTTATAATACATTTTATAATGCAGTTTTAGTGAATACATGGGATAATAGTCAGCATAATAACATTTGTATTGATATTCACAGATATTATACAAGCTTTGTATAGAAATAGAAAAGTGATGCATAAGATAGGTAGAAATGATTTAAGAAAAACAATAGAATGAGGTGTTAGAAGAGATAAGCAAGTTTGAGTGTTAATAGAGAAGTACTGATGGAAAAGTAATTTGGTTGTGCTAATTAAAAGGAGGTATAGTAGTTTAAGTAGTGCAATATAGTGAGGTAGTAAAGGTAATGAAGGATGTTAGAGTGCTAATTCTCAGATAAAGAGCAGGGACAAAGCCAGGAGGCAGAGAGGAAGTCTTTTAGTAATTGTTTGAAAATATGAAGGTGTGTGATGGACCCAACTGATAGAGGAATTTTATTCCAAGTTCTAGCTGCAGTATTGATATAGAGACTGACCCCAATAGCCCTTCATGGTTTGTCGATGCTAAGCAGTCATTTATTATTTGGCCAAAGGGTACGATTTTGAAGATAGTATTAGAGTAGGTGTCTAACTGCTGAGCAGATGGATGGGGTATGAATGATTTAAACCTAAGACTTATTGGGAATAGTGACCCATGGCATTTAGGAAGGGCTTATCAGTTCAGAAACAGACAAATAACAGTCACATCAACAGAAAAGATGCAGTTTATTATGCTGGGACATATAAAAAAATACTCTTTGCAGATTGCTTTTCCTTTGTTTGGGGGCCTTTTCAAGAGAGAAGAGAACAATAAAATTTGCAGCAGTTCTTTGTAAATACTGAACGTCATATTGAGATCAAAACTGCATGATTTGATACAGGGTTTCTGTGTATTATTAAATGACAGAAGGGAAATATTTCATCAACCATTTTATTTCATTTATGACCTGGTTTTAAATGATTAATCCTACGTGCCCCTTTCCACATTCGATACTGCTGGATAATATATGTAGAATCTGACAGATGTACCTTTAGACTGACAAGACTAAAACTTGTGTCTACATGGTATTGCTCTCAAGATGCCTGTGGTCTTGATGCATGTGTACTGTATCACCAGAGACACTACATTGTGACCCTAGTCCGACAGTACAGGCTGCACTGCAGTCGAGACAACTTATATTCTGTTCACTGTGTTCTAAACTACTGGCACATTGTCAAATTTGTTTGCAGAACAAATTACACAGGAACATAGCAGTGATATATATTCTTTACTGCAAGTTATATGCATTGGCATATATAAGTCTGGGTGGGGGTTCTTCCACATGGAAAGTTCAGGGTAGAAGAATACATTTTTTTTGTTTTTTATCTGCACAAAGTTATGACTGGTTGCTTTCATCTGGTTGTAACGCCAGCAATAATTCCCTAATCTATATCAGTGTTATTTACACTAAACATCCAACTATTTAAACTTTGTAAACATACTCATTGTCATTTTTATGAATGTTTATATTGTGGTTTTGTTTTATATCCTGGCATGTGCCTGGAAGACATGCAATGGGAGTCTAGTTAAATTAACAAGATGGGGATTGAAAGGTTTTCTACCATAAATAGAGATTCAGACACCGAGGGCTAAACAGTTCTGATGTAAGATGTAAGGGACATCAGAGAAAACATAGTTGGCTGCCATGCCATGCAGAAATGTTGTTGGCATAGTGGAATCATTTCACCATATGCTGACATTCCAAGCAAACACTGTAATGTAAATGTAACATGCACAATCCTGAAAGTGGGCAGGTGCTTGATGTAGGATAGGTTTGTGCAGGACAAGATTTCCAGTGAAAGTAACACCTACCTAATCGGTTTGCAGCATTCCACTTTATAGATTGTATATGTTTTGCAAATATCCAAGCACAGTGCTTGCCTGTGATCAAAACAGTGTCTACAGCAGTATCCTCATGATTATCACATTCCAAGGTTATGGTTCAAACTTAAGCAAACATTTTGCTGTATGGCACAGCTGCTGTCCATTCTTACATTTCCTAAGCCTAGTTGAACAGGGTAGACCAAATATACCTCTGCCCAGCTAAAGATCCCAGATAGTCCTACAGGTTCCATAGGCATTTCCAGAAAAGCTGAGAGAGATATAATCTCTCCAGCGTATCCTGAGTTTGTCCTGTGGACTCTTCCCATTGTGCCTTGCCTTACACATCCCCAAGGGACAATCCCCAACATGCATCTTTGCTAGTTCCCAAACAACCTCAAACAACTATTTTTTACCTGTTGGAACAGGGAGTATTCTCTAAGATTCTCATGTATTTCACAGATAGTGAACCCAGCCACCATACAATGGAACCTGATTTGTACCCTGTGTATCCCTGATTTCATCATTATAATCACTACCAAATGCTTGTGATCACAAATGAAGTCAGGGACATAAGGACTTCATTCTATGACTTGAGGTTCACCATCACAGTTCAGTACAACTGCTATGTACTTTCAGATAAACATCCAGCCTGATTGCTTCTCCAGTACCTAAGGGTGCTTATCTGGCCATTGAGATGCACTGTTTCATCCTTGTAGCTCTTAAGTAACAACATAAAACCAGGAAATGCAGACTACTGCCAGTCATTAAAAATATCCAGGATGTTCTAAAGAAAGCCCACACTTATGGCAGCTGTGAAATCTCAGGAACAATACTGTTGTGAAACTGGTCACATGATCTAAGGAACACACAGGTCTTGCTAAAGCACTAGAATTACAATTTCTGCACCATTTGAAGAATGGTGTCTACTAGCTGTAGGCTTACATCATTACAAGAAAGCACACTTCTCATTGAAATTGTCACTGCTTGGGAAGCAAGCAGCAGAAAATTTACATAAGGAAAATAAAAGTAAATAATCAATGTACACATCATAAGCTAGACATTAGAAATGATGAGACTGGTACAGTGTAATGGTTATGTAGCAGTGATCTTCCAGGAAACATTGTGGAAGATATATAAATTCCCATATGTGGGCATTTTTCTCATTAGAAATAAAGTATTTCTTATATCAAGCCAAAACAACTGACATGTTTCACATTCCCATTTTTTCCACCCAATGATACTTAAGAGGTTGCCAAGAATGAGGAGCATGCAGATCACAGAATTCTGTTAGGATGAGAGATGTGGAATAGAGGTGCATCTTACATCTCCATAATTCTTAAGCTGTCCTAGTACAAATTGGTTCCTCTGTGGAGGCACTAACAGTGGAGTCAAAACAGAATGATTGGTAATACCACATCAAAGGCTCACAACATGGTTGCACCAGACTCCGGAACTGAAGTAAAGAACTGCTGATGGGGGGATTCCATAGTTAGGAAGATAGAATTAAGGAAGGGAAATGTCAGGGAGTTAAGGTGCCTGCCTGGTGCCATGTGACCAAACAAATTCTTAGGATCATGGGGAGAATTGCACATGAAATGAATATGATGTTATTCTCACCTACAATCAAATGGCCTGACTAGGAAAGAAGCAGAGGTGATTTAATGAGATGTGTAAACCTAGAGAGAGTCCTCTGACAAACAGCATGTACAGGCATGTTCTCCAAGGTTTTATTGATCCATGATGTGGGTAAGGCTGAGGTACACTGTACAACACTTTCAATGTAAGACTTCATTGTATAACTGTACCACTGGTGCAGAGCTCACAGTTTTGATTTCACTAGTGACCTAAGATCAAGTTTTATGGATAAGTGGTTATACGCATATAATGATCTGCATCTGCCTGTAAACGAAGAAACGGAATTCTTGTTGATATGTTTAAGTGTTTCATCAGTAAGTCATTAGTCATAAGGAAAATGTATGCACATGCACACAAACACACACAGGGTCATATACACACAGACAGACAGACAGACACACTAAAAATATGAAAGTCTTTCCTCCATCCTTAAAATATAAAATTAGATAGTTATAATATTTTGCAATGTGGTTCTCAGAACTGGTGGTATCAAAGTTAATGGAGAAAAGAATAAAGTAAACAAAGTAAAGTACGTAGCACATGTTAGAGGACACAGAAGGATAACAATAGATTCAACAGTTAACATAGTAACAGATATAGAATTGGCATGCTGTGTGAAATAATATGTAATTTATGTATTAAGTACAGTAGCTGTAACCCCTTTCTCACACCTCTGATAAACAATGATGTTACACAACTGGCATTACAGCGACTTTTTGTGTGCCCTCCATACCACACCTCTCAATTGCTTAGTGTAAGAAATCTGAACAAAGCCTAAAATAATGGGGGGGACATTGGCCTAAAAACAGGGACAGATTTTAAATACTGCTCTTATAAATATAGAAATTTGCTAGAATAACAGCATTTGTGTTAGCATGCATTTTCTGAAGGATATGGCATCTGAAACTCAAATGTATGTTATTTAGTGACTTCAATCCTTAATGATTTGCCAGAAAACCACATATTTTATGAAGAACAGACCAAAACAAAGAGGCAAAAATCTGGACAGTCTGTGAAAATCTGGAAAGTTGAGAGGTATGCTACACACACACACACACACACACACACACACACACACACACACACACACACACACACACACACACACAAAAGAGAGTTGACTACAAATACTGTCCCAGAAAATCCTTGCAATTTAATTTTTTTTTTTCTTATGGATAGAATTTGCCAGTACCCTAAATGGTTTAGTCACTACATGACTGATTCAATTTCTTAAACCCAAAGGGATGAAAATACTTATCATTTTTGCATTATGGCCTTCAAATAATATATTTGCTTTTTTGCCTAATAATTCTTTCATTTTCACTGGAAAATAACCATTCCATTCATAAAGTGTCATTGCATTGATTTTGCTTGCTGTTTAATAGCTCCTACGGAAATTATCAGAGAAGTTTATGCATATAGTTTTCTTCCAATAGTATGAAAGTCATTTAAGGTCACTGGAAATTTTCTGAAATAACATACTTACTAACATCGGAAAATCATAATTAATAAACTTTCAATGTATACTATAAATTATCCACACTCTTTGAAGTTAGGTCAGTTATCTGGAAAGGCATTTTGCAAACTCATAATGTTAGCTTACACTTTGAACTAATGCTTCCACTAAAAATATATGTGCTCTCCAGTTCCTTTCCAATAGAATATTGGTATTTATTCTTCACACTTCCAGAAGAGAAGATGTTGCAACTTGCTGCAAGAAGCAGTTGGCTTCCATTTTAAAGAATGCTCCATCTCCTACTCACCTTAATTTTTAAGATACCACAATGTGGTCACTCACTAGATCAAGACTCTAAGCTGAGACCTTAATGACCCCAAACTCTGTCTGCTCAATAACACCTTAAATGTTACCCTGTTTGTTCTTGCCCCAAACATTATTAATGTCTTATTTACAGAAATTAGAAACTGCATATATATGAAAATTAAATTATAAGTTACTGCCCCACCTAAGAGAAGGAACAGTATGTAACTGTTTTCTGCACCCACATTAGTTTACATTTATGCTGTCGTAGAGGTTCTTTACTACCACAGAGTTAATCATAATGCTTTGCAGCAGTGCCGCAGTCCTAGTTATAGTTTACTGAAATTGTATACTCATATTTTGAATGTGTTTTTATCAGAGCCATACCTAATTCATTTGGCACCCTGTGCAGTTCCCTGACCTAGTGCCCCTATCTCAAAGCTGAACACAAAATAGTTATTCTTTCCTGAAATTGTAGGAGCATATAACAGCTTCCTATATTTTTCAGTACAAACTGAGTGCTTCAGCCGTGATGACAAATGTAGTTATGCCTTCATTTATGAAGGTCTCATCAGATAAGCACTGTGGTTGGTTGAGATCAAAGTGTGTGTGTGTGTGTGTGTGTGTGTGTGTGTGTGTGTGTGTGTGTGTGTGTGTGTGTGTGTGTGTGTGTGTGTGTGTGTGTGTGTCTTTATAGCATGTTAAGTATAACTATAGTTCTCTTCAACATTTTTTTATCTTTAAGGATGTGCCTTTAAGGCACACTGTATAGAGTATCCCTAGTGTCTAGTGTTCCCCCAACCCACCTGTTTAGTGTCCTCCCTGGTGTTCATTGTTTTTCCCATCCCTGTTATGTGTTAAGTGCTATTATAGCACAAGGAATTTATCCCTGGTATCTGGTGTTTCCTCCATTTTGTGTAAATGCCTCTTCCACACAAGAAGTTATTCCTGGTGTCTAGCATTCCCAAAACCATATACGTATAGTAATCCCCAGTGTCTAGTGCTCCTCTGTGTCTACTGTTCCTCCTGAATATATTGTTAGAGTTACCCCTGGTGCCCCTCCACCCACAAAGCTTGAATGATCCCTGGTTGTTAGTGTCCCTCCCGACCCAATTTTGCAGGACTTGCTTGTTAGTCTAAGGGAGTGTAGAGATGAGACAGCTACCACAAGCCACAAATGCTCACACACACACACACACACACACACTCATTCCTCTTCTCACCCAATAACACTAACACTAATCCATTCTCCCATACACACACACTTACCTAACTAACCTCCTCACTAACCACTCCTACTGCAACCTCCCATATAGAAACATGCTCGCACATATACTCACACATGCAGCCCCTCAGGAACCCCCCCTCTAAACTCCCCAGCAATTACCTTTATGATGATGGATGTTAATGACCTTTTGGCATGTTCATTGCCAAGAGTGGTCAGGAGCAGACATGCTAATTTACTCAACTGAGCGATTCTGTGAATCATTTAGCTGAATAAATGCCTTACTGCAGGCAGTTTCAAGGGGAAAGCACATGGCTACATAGCTTATGCCACTCCACCCGACTGCCTCATTAGCATTTAGCATGGCTGAAGAGACAGTCCACTGCAGTTCTGCACATCTTCATGTTGCAGCACCATGGTAGGATTGTCTCTGAATCAGAAATGTTTAGTGTGAGGCATACACATTGTGTGCATCTCACAGTAACCTTTCTGAATCATGCCCTTTATGTTCGCATATGTTTATAGCCTGCCTTTGATTTGCTCTGGATATTTTCTTTGAGGCAGTGGTATTGAAATGGATCCCTGCGGATGAGTTCTTCACCTCTCTGAATAAACAAGCAGATAATTAAGTGAATATTTCTTACTTTTATGATTAGCTTTAATTCCCCTAATAACGTGACCAAACCTTAAGGAAAAGATTATGTATAAGTGTAGTCTTTTTATATGTATCATTCCTGGGACTTCTCATATACTTGTTGTAATGCCTCCTTTCCCAATACTTCTGAAACAGTAACAGTTTGTTCTAAAAAATTATACAGTTTAGTTCTTTATTCAGAAAAACATTTTGTATGTATCTATCCTAACAATGTACATTAGGGTACATGTAACATTCATTTATGTTTTAATGATATAAATTAGGATTTTTTAATTGCTTTATAATTCCTTATGGTTGGTCATTTTAAATTTAAACTTTAGTACCTTCTACCTAAATATTTATTTTTAATTTATAATCATTTTTATTAGTAAATTATAAAAGGCCACTATGGTCTTTGATGATAATCTATCAATTTTTTTTGCAAAGACTCTCAAAGCAGGTTCAGATATTGGAATCATGTTCACTATCCTTATTGCATCCAGTTAAAAATATTGGCACCTATATTTGTGAAACAATATGACTTAATCACTGTATTTTCCCCTGTGCCTGAGTTTTTGGACAGGTTCACTGGCACAGATTCACTTATTTTCCATTGCTTGCACTATGCGGGCATCCTCCTTTTGTGCTGCCATCAAAATTGAGTGCTCGTGCTCAATTATGAATGAAACGAGATGGCTTAAGCCATAAATATCTGTGAAATACATTCTGCTTACTCACCATAATTTGGACCAGGACAATTTTTTTTATCTGCTTTAGACCTTTTCCATGACATCAGTAAATTCCATCAGTGCCTGACATTTAACAGTACTATTTAATGCCTCCATCAGTTAAGCTCAGCTCCCCCCAGCAGATTGCTACATTGTGGAGATGGAATTGGGAGTCCTTCATAAAAACAAACACTGAAAGGGACATCTGAAAAACTGTCAGTCTAGGATTTCTGATGTCAGTCTGAGATACCTAAGAGAAAGTATTAGGAATCCATGCCTAATATCTCTGGGTCTTTTTTGAAATATAGAAGTCAGTTTGCAGCCTATGAGGTCTTATCAGTCACTTCAGCTTTTATTACAGGAACATTTTTGACTTTGCATCCCCTTATAGATAAGTACTAGGCAATTACCCTGCAGACTATTACTAGAGTAGCCAATAACTCAAGGGCAGAATCAAAATCCTATACCTTGTACATGTGAGGTGAAAACCTTAACCATTATGCAAACCCTTTCAGCTACATACTCTATTAAGAAATGTATCAGAAGGGGGCTTTGCCAGCACTTGTTTTTGGGAGAAGATTTGGGTTGAAAGTTGACACCAAAGCCCCATGTTTTTCTCTCAGTGAGATTTGTAGTTCTGATAGAGAAATTGAGATGCAGTTTCCCCCAAAACATGTATATGTTTTAATTCTAATCCATATTGTTCATTTCATAGGTTCACAGGTTTATAGGTGTGTACTACGCTAACAAATGCGAGGGCCTTTTTAAGCCTAGCCATGCATCCCAAATCTCTGACATGTTCTGGTACCCTTGATAAGTGTAAGCAGGGGCTTGGGAGATGAAACATTTACTAGCAGAGTGGAGGTCTGGGAGATGAAACATTTACAAGAGTGTGCCAGGGAGATAAAACATTTATAAGCAGGGGCCTTGGAGACGAAACATTTACAGCCGAGGGCCTGGGAGATGACTAGGATTAGTAACACTGAACTGCCTTGGAGATGACTTTACAGTTCCTGTCAAGCATTTATTGGTGCCAACAAGAGTGTGTATCCTGCATGATGGAAATCTGAGTATATGCAAGAAAACATCATGCAGCTAGTATCTTGGAGGGAGAAATATTCAGATTTTTCTGACTCCAGATCTATATTAGTCCCTCAAACACGAGCCTTCCTTCCTCTCAACCTTTTAGCACAAGAAATCTAGGCAAAGCCTAAAATAAAGGAGGGACAAAGTCCCAAAAATATTACATTTTTTAAATATTGCTCTTATGGACTTAGAAAGTTGTTAGAATAACAGAATTTGTGTTAGCTTACATTTCTGAAGTATATGAAGTGTAAAACTCAAATGAATGTCATTGTTTAGTGATGCCAATCCTCAGTTATTTGCAGGAAACCACAACTTTCTAAGGAATAGACAAAAAATATGAGGCACAAATCTGGACATTCTGTGAATATCTGGACAGTTGAGAGGTATGCTTCGAGCTGATGCTAGCTTTCTGGTATCTTCCTCCCTGGCACACTGCAAAGCCTTCACTCTCTCATTTCCCATTTTCTAGTACTCAGTTCTCCGGCCACTCCTGGTTCTGATCACTAGTCAGTCACCTACTGTGCAGGATGATAAGATCTCCCCTCATGTTCTGCATTATTTGTGGTAAATACAAATGCAGACACATAAGTTCTTTCTGTATAGGTTGACATGGATGATAAATTCTATTTATTCTCTATTTTCCCCACCAAAGATACTTATTTGGGAGGAGAAAATGAATAAATAAAGTCTTCCTTTACTGTCTCTTGGGGGATTAATCTTATTTATTTACAATTCCACCTTGAAGACACTTACCTCAGAGGCCTTCAGAATAACCACTGGTGCTTATATGTTGGATATAATAGTTTCTATGAGTAAACAGCTGAATGGATACTTTGGTCACATGACTACTGTGTACAGAGCCATCTCTTCTTTGAAGTTCATTCTGAGAAATACCATTTATGTATCTGGGAAGCCTTCTGATTTACTTTATTCTATTATGATTTCCTGGAATTTTCTAAATTTCTTTAATGAAAGTGTTAATATTTTTCTCTTGCTCACAGAATGAAACACAACAAATTCTGGTTTACCTTCCTGCTTCCAAGGAGTCATTCTTGCTAGATGAGTTTAGTATGGCTAACTGCTCCCAGATTGGTTTAATCTGAGGAAACTACTCCATCACAAACCTGAAACATTGCTCTCTCAAACACCTTTAATATTGCCACTTCCTCTGTCGCTTCCATGACTGTAATGCAGCTGCAGCTTGACGTCTTACATTTGGCCTGTGAAATTTTGATTCCACCAGGATTGCTGCGAGATGTGCACATGTAGCATGATATGTGAACATGATGGCTCATCCCCAGCTGTCCTTGACCCCTGTGATGATTTTATTATTGGCAAGATCTTGTCTTCACTGGACACTGATGATTATGTTGACCCCAGCAACAAAGTATAGCTTTCTGCACTATAGATGACCTGTATGCTTCTACCTCAACACCCACAACTGTAAGCACAAAAGTCCCATAAAATACAGTCTCTGTATCCTGAACATGAGATTGACAAATGTAAAGGAGCTTTGTAGGAACATAGGAACAATACTATGCATGCAATTGCAGGGACCATAAGAGGCCTAGCCATATATAACTTTAAACAGGTATCACTTAAAAGCTCTTTCCACCTTTACGTTTACTTAATAGTGGCTACCTCCTAAATCAGTCCTCATGTTTGTGGCTTGAAATGCTGACTTTTTGTAACCTCTTCAGGATCTTTACAAAATCTGTGACAGTCATCTTATTTTCACTATGATGGAAATGAAGACCAGCAGCTGCAATGGGACAATATGATTGGCTAACTGTGAAATTAATTTGTCTCCAAGAGTCTTATAGCAATAAGTACTGACATTTATTTATAAGAGTACCTGACTGTGGAGGTTGTTTCAGGAGTGTATTTGCAGAGGGTATCATTACTAGAGGAACAGTGCAGCAATTTATATTAACTTAAAGAGTTTTTGCTGGGAACTTGCATTCTAGGCACAGAGCCTCAGTTAGAAGAAATGTTTTGCAAGGTATGCTGGACTATCTGTCTAATGTTCCTGCATATTTTGCTGAACAGACTGGCTTCTGTGCAAAATTCTGGACCTGTTTAAAATGCTTCCTTTTAGAATGATTTATCAGTGTTTATCGTACCTTTTCAGGAAGGAGACCTGAACCATATTTTGTTTGTGACGTGTCCTTTGAATACAGCTGAATCTTGTGGACTTTTTAACCTTAGTACATAGTTACAAATATGCATGTTAACAAAGACGTTGTAGAATGAAGTAAATCTTCCTAATGAAAGATATGTTTTATTTAAGGAAGACATCCTGATTTAGTTGTAAAATGTAGACTGTGGCTATCAGTTCACTACCATTTATCCCAGAAGCAGATGACAACAGTGGCTCCTTGAATGTGGGTACGGAACTGTATAAGTATCTGCAGAAGAGTGAAAATAATTCCAAGGATAGGTCCTGTGTCAGGAATCCTTCTTGGTGATCTATGTATATATTGAGTACATCTGTATCATCTGGTAGTATAATTAACATCCTGTATGCTATATCCATTTCACACTGTGATGTGTTGATCCTTTATGCATTTTTGTACAGAGTGTCATCCTTAGGATGTGATTTTAAACCAAGGTGCCATCTGCTTGAGCTGGTGGTAGCTAAGGTGGATGTAAACATATCCCGTGGCATCTATCAAAAAGAGTATAGGAAGTTCATTGATGTTCTGGCCAAATTTCCTGTAGTTGTGTGTATACTATCTCAGGTCTTCCCTGCAAAGAGGCCACTAGCCTGGTGGGACTAATCTGATGAACAAAGGATAAATTAAAAAAAAATAATAATAATAAATGACACCCAATTTGCACACATTTGTATTTGTGGATGTCCTCTATAAACTAAGTATGTTATTTTAGAGACTATATCGTCCTTAACTTTTATGTCTAGTTTCTTAATAAATTTTGTTTCTCTCTAGTCTCCTTTGATATATCACCACAAGGAGTCAAAGTCATACCACTGCCGGCTCCCTGTGCTATTGATAATGTAAATCATGTTTCCTACTACCCCTATGTAGCTATAGTTTAAAACAGGTGCAAATAGTTCAACTTCAAACTTAGATTTATTGAATGCACTTATTAACTAAGTGCATAGCAGGACTGAAAACAGTAGTTCTGCATATGCAAACAATACAGCAAGAAGGATGAAAATCCCATTGACCTGTAAGTTAAAATTCAAAAAAAGAATGTTAGTAAGTTGTATTAGTAAGTATTATAAACCAGATGAAACAATACTTTCTTAGTGCCTTTTACCAATTTGTGGAGCAGTAGTGCTGTTACATTAGGGTACAGGGAGTGATGGCATAATGACACAGCTGAAGTAACAAAAACCTGCACAATGTGCATTGTGCATGGCTGAAGTAATACAGCCTGCACATGTGAATCTGTGATGTGCAATTTCACAGCTTAACATATGGAGACTGTAGTCATACACAGATCAGTTTAACAACTGGAGAATGTATTAATTATTTTCTAATGAATCACTATTGCGCAATATCTAGTAGCTAAACATTATAGCAAAATATGAGGAAAATGAATATTTCACTTTATTTTATATGTTTGCAAATGTTATTTTGTGCACCGTGTAATGGGGAAGCAATATACAGCAACAATGTATTGATTGCTCAACAAGTGCTAGTTTGTGATACTTAATAATACATTAGCACAGTTATAATCAAGATAAATATTTTGTGTTATTCTACTAAAATATCATTTGGTGCTCTGTATAATGGGCAAGCAATGTATAGTAATGAGTTCTTGATAGCTTGAAAATGGACAGTATGCAACAGGAAGAAGTTATAGGCAAATACAAACAAGAGAAATGTTAAAGTTTATTTTGCATGCTTGCAAATATCATTTTGATACACAGTGTAATTAGAAAAAGGCATGCAGAGATATGGTCAACTGGCAAATAATCAAGTTTATGTTGCTGTGTATTGGTATGTATGACTGAATAATCCAACCTCTGGGTAGTTGCATTTTGTGCAGCTGAATTAATAAAGCCTGCAAGTGCTGTATAAAGTCCCACATGCAGAGAGTTATAAAGGGTCAGAAAACTGCATTAATTTTACTATACTAATGCACTTGTGGAAAAAAGATCATCAGTTGGAAGCCACATACAGCATTATGGTGTTTGTACTTTGAAAAAAAAACACTATTGTCTGACACCTGAAGCTCAGACATAACAGCTAAATGTAGGTAAGAGGAATAGTTCACTTTCTTTTACATAGTTACAGGTATCATTTGTTGCACTGCTAACAAGTGGATGGTACAGTGCTGTAGTAATCCTAAGCATTCTCAGGGTATATTAATTCTGCCATGAGAATACAGTTGTGAAAGAAGAAATATTTATTTGTTTATTTGCTTACTTATTTAAGGTTAAGTGGGAAGTCCACTGACCTTTTTCAGGATCAGCTCCAGTTTCAGAAAAGAAAAAGAGGATAACATTACATTGCAAAAATCAAACAGAAAACATATAGCAGTTTGTGTTCAAACTATGAGATCACCAGCAAGCACAAACAATAGGTACAGGTAAACAATATGACAGTGCTAATTCTACTATAGTTTAATAATCTGGCAGATTATTCTAACGTTAATTCATGAAGTCATTACTTATTTACAATTACAGTAAATCACTCCACTCTTTTTATCTCATGGAAAAATGTTTAGCTGCTCTAGATTGTTTGACGAGCACTAATTGGTATTGCCTGAAATATAGTAGCCAAATACAAACAACAGGAACATTCCACTTTATTTTAAAGGTTTTCAAATATAATTTGATGCACTATATGATGCTATATTATTTTTACTGCAGTAATGATCTTATAAAACAAGATAATTGTATGGAAACAATATGTAACAACATAATCTTGATTGTTTTACAAGTGACACTACGTGATACCCAGTACTGAGACATTGCAGCCAAATATAAGAAAGAGTAACATTTTCATGCTTGTTGTATTGGTTGAATTACTACAGTTTGGGTATGTATGACAGAAACAGGTCTTGAGACTGTCAGGCATGGGAGGAAGTGACCAATGTGGTTTCCAGAGTATAGAGAAAGGCACATTTTCAGGTCCACAAAGGCACCGATAATCTTTCACTGGAGACAGCTGAAGTATTTGCAAGTAGGGTGTGGAAAGTAACACAGAGGTGCTAACACTGGGGGACAGAGGTAGTATTCTCTGAAGTTTTATCTATATCACCAGTATTGTGGCAGAAAAGAAGCAGGGAGTATAAGGAATGAATGTGACATTGCTTAAGGGAAAAGCTTTTTGAGCTAAAGGAGAGAGAGGATAAGCAGGGTGGAGAGACCACCTCTGTCATAGAAAGGGTGCATTTTATACCCACTACTTCTCACCCACCCCAGACTGCAGTACACTCACTGTCTCCTGATTTCACTTCTGCAGATAGTTGCTAATGTTCTCTGCTGAGTCTCCCAACTCTTAGCGATTGCATTTCTGTACTAACTCTCCCTCAGCAATAACTATTCGATGCATATGGCTTCACCAAAGTCTTATTTCATTGAGCGGTGCAGCCATTTTCCACAGCATCCCTGACACTGGTGATTGGTACAGACCTATACTATTCTTCTGCTAAAATATTTTCTTTACTTCAACTTCCTATTAATGTTTTAATACCATTTTTCCTTCTTTTATTAATGTCCCATCCTCACAGCATTCCATCCAAATTGCAAGATGATCTGAAAAACCTGTTTTTCCACTGTCTGCCTCTTTCATCCTTTCTGACATTACAAAAATCCTATTTCAGTTTTAAGATTTTCTCTTCTGTATGCGTATCCTGTATCCTTACTGATTAACAATGTTCCCTACTGCATTATCTCTCATTACTTTTCCGTCTCTATTTGCCTTTCTACCTTTCCCACATATATTACAATTAAAATACCCTGAAGGTATAATATCCGTATTTATTGTGATATACGGTTTAACTATGTCAAGCCAATTTTCCATATCCTTTATACTAGTATGTGCATAAATTCCTAATACTGTAAAAACTCCATTTTCCAACTTATATCACCACTGTCACACTGCCTGACCGAACTATGCAATAATCCAATATTTTGACATTGTTTCATAAAATAGCTATCCCTGAACATGTGTCTTCCCCTCAATCCTACAAGATCGTATTCCTCCAGAAACTTCACATTTGAAATTTTTTATTTCCATTAATAAGTCTTATATCTAGCAAAACTATCATATCTGTATTTAACTTCTTATGCCATTGTATTATACAGATTCTATTAGTATCATCAATAATGCTATTATACTCCACAAAATTACTCTTACACTTTTCCTTTCGTTTCTTTTTAAATTTTGATGAAAAATGTTTTAATTTTCTTTTCCTCACTTTAACTTGTTTAGGGTTGCCGGCTTTTCAAATGCTCAAAGAGGGACATTTTTTTAGAAATATGAGATATTTTAGGAAAAAAAACATACCCACAGCCAGAGCAAAGTACAGAACTTCACTTTTTTGCACAAATAAAAGCTCATTCTTATATCATTTATGTTGCTTATGCTATTTCATATAACATTTAGGTGTTTCAGATATAAAATAACTATTTTATGCAACTATTAAAGAAAACTTAAGAAATATTTTTTGTCCTAAAATCTCAGGACATTTGCCATTTTTTATTTTTATTTTTTGCAGGACACAATTGCCTTGCAAAGAGGGACAGGTGGTAACCCTAAACCTGTTCCCCTACTGAATTCCTTTTAAACTGTGCATGGTCTCCCTCACCATCATTTTTTGACTGATCCTCTCCCTTCATAGTATCATCTGAATCTACTTCCCCTTCTTGTACTCCAAACTGAATATTCTGTATTTTTCTCTATAAAAGACTTTCGCTGGAACTTCATATACATGTACTTCTTGTTGAGATATCTTGGCTTCCCCCACCATCTCCAGTATTGTTTGTGTATTTTCTAGAACATTCTCACTTCTTTCAGTTATAACTTCTAAATTCGGCGTTGCATTTATTTGTAGTATATCCTTTCCTCTACACTGATTTCATCTTACTTTATTACAATTCATCAATAAAATGAGGTATAAATCACAAAAATAACATGATTTTGGTTGTCTAAAATATCTTACAGTACACATCTCCTCTTTAATATAATATGTTTGGAAGATGTAGTAAATTATTAGTCTATTTTCAGTATTACTTCAGTTTTCCATCCACAATTCCACAGGTTTCTATGATCTTTACATTTTTCACATTTTTTGTTATTTCACATACATTTCCTAAAGATGGTATTACATCAGTCTCATCGATCTCCTCAGTTTTGAATTGTGTAAACACCTTCTGATATAGTCGCATTATTTGCCCTATGAAAATGTTCTCATTCTGTGGAACATCATCTTTTCTTTTTCTTTTTTCCAGCTTAAGCAACACAATTTCCATTAAATAAACAATCTTTTGTCTATAGCATATAACCCAACAGTGCGTTATCAGCACATACTGTGTTCTACTCAGAGTCTGCTGCCTTACTTTCCATGTTTTTGACTTTTTTTTATTTTCTTCTTCTCCTTCCACTATCATCCTTTCTTACTGCACCACAAACTACAGTGGTGCTCCTCCTCTCTCTTTTCCCATCTAAAAACACCTCTCAGCCCCACCTATGCAGTAATAGAAGTAATGTGTGTTTGCATGACACAATTCCATTACCGGAAAGTCCACTGGGTAAGAGTCCATTTTCAGTGGAGAGGAGGAGAAAAAAAAAAGGTTAAGAATAGGTACAAGTTATATGCAGTCATTTAGCACCTAGAGAAATTTTTATATAGTATATAAAAAAAATAAGTAGTATAGATAATAACAACAAAGGGATTGCAAGGTAATGAGAAAGAGGAGAAAATTATGGTATAAGAGAGGAAAAAGAGAAAAAAAAATAAAAAAAGTAGAGAAGAGAAAAGGAGGGTATGAGATTTTTATTCTTGGCTAGGAAGTCTTTCAGAATGTTTTGAAAAATGGGGGAGGTGATAAGAAGTCATGTATATGTTAGTTGGTGGGGTAATTACTAATAATTTTCTATGAGAAGTGACTTTAAGCTGTATAGAAACAATTTCTGGGTTTATGCAGTAGTGTTTGCACAATCCCACTAATTTCAAGGAGGCCAACATCTCCTTCATACTGAGTGATATATAATCTTGGCAAGCATAGTTTTTTATATATCATTTGAGAGTCTGTTCCATAGCATGGGCAGTCTCTGGGTTATGAACCGTCCTCTCCAGCATGTTCGTTTATAATGGAGTGGCAGTGAGGAGTCTCTGTGTGGTGTGGAGGGTCTGTCCATAGAGGACAAGTGTTTAAGGCCTAGGATCCTCTTTTTAAGATACTTTTTGCTCTCCTCCAGTTGTTTCCTGTTTCCAAAACCCTAGTAATGAGATGTTCCACACAAGGACTTTCTGACCACAGTGTGGCAATGTGTGATCAAAATAGAGAGCTGCTGCCAGCTGTATTCCTGTTATGTGGACTACCATCAATGTGGTAATTCATGGGAACTGTTTTTTCCCAAGGGATGATGTTAAGCTTAAGGCCATGGTTCTGACACAGTCGTTTGTCTCAGTGTGAAGTTCTTCTGGATGTATAGCTCCCAACTTGCAATCATCTGCGAACTTTGTCAGCCAGAGTCCCTTCATGTTGGCCTGGACTTCAGAGAAGTAGATACCAAACAGGAGAGTACCCAGGACTGAACCCTGTGGGACTCCACTTGTGATTAGTTGGCAGTCTGACTTGGAGTCAGCTACTTTCACATTGTGGGTTCTGTCTGTGAGCCAGTTTGCAACCCACCTAGTGATACAAGGGTTGATGCCTAGCATAGTGAGTTTTTCTATGATTCCTGAGTGGGGAATGGTATCAAAAGCCTTGGCCAGATCAAGGTAGGCTGTATGACCCACCTTGCCTTCATCCACAGCTCTGATGACTGACTCAAATAATTCATCCAAGTTGAGGAAGTGTGATCTACCCTTCACCAAACCAAACTGTTTGGGATTCAACATTTGGAGATTCCCTATATCCTTGTTTATTAGGTCCATGATGATGGGTTCCATAGCTTTTCATATCAGGCTTGTCAGGCTAATGGGGAAATAGTTCCCAAGGTCTGTAGTCATTCCTCGTTTGTGGAGAGGGATGACTGTAGCAGTGTGCTATTCGGTAGGGACAAAGCTTGAGGTGAGGCTGTAATTGAACAGAGCACACAGGTGAGGTGCCTGTTCACTCTGTAGTTCATGTAGAACACAGCCAGGGATATTGTCAGGTCCCATAGAAGCTGTATTCTTGGACTTGAGCAGTGCTGTTTTAACCTGTGCAGCAGTAATACTGGGTGCCTGGCAATCTACTGGTATTGTGATTGGTCCTTTGGGGGGGGGGAGTTGGCACTGAATTTGTCGGCCAATATACTGGCAATATCTGTTGGCTCAGTATAGGAGGTACCATTGTGCAGTAGCTGAGAGCAAATCTGGGTATTGCCGTGGAGATTCATTACATAACTATAGAAGGCCTTGTGGTTGTCTTTACTATCTGCTGCAATTCTGTTTTCATAGCTAGCTTTAGAGGATTTGATGAGGGATCTCAACTTTTTGTTGGGGCTGATAAGGGAGTTTTTACAGTCTTGGGACTTCACCTTATTCTGCATCAATTTCCTCCTTCTGTTGTAGAGTTTGTTTATGGCAGGGGACAACCAGATTTGCTTTCTTTTTTGGAGGAGAGTGTCTTGGTTCTATTGGGTATGGTGAGATCCATGCATTTGTGTACATGTTCATACAGGGATTGGTGCATGATTCGGCGATCATGCAACTATTCTCCATTTGCATGGGTGCCATGAATTTAGCCACCTCTGGTTTTAGGAGCCCAAAGGTAGCATTGAAGAAGTTTCTCATGGTGGTTACCTTTGTGGGGGTGGGGGGGATGTGGATTTCCAAGGTGATTAGTTTGTGGTCAGATCTAACCAGGGAAGAGCTGACTATTGGTGTAGAGCAACAGTCGCCCATGTTTGTAATGACCAGGTCAAGGATGCTGGTACCTATAGTGAAGGTAAGAACAAGCTGGTCCAGGGCATTGGAATTAATGAACTCCAGGAAACGTTGGGCAAGTGTATTGGTACATGACTATTTTTCCCAGTTAATGGAGGGGTAGTTGAAGTAGCCTAGTAAGAGGTGTTAGGTTGGACCCTAATATTCTCCAGGGTGCTTAGGAAAATGGAGTGTGAATCTTGGGACATGGTTGGGGACCTCTAGCAAGCTATGACCTGAGTCACTGTCTTACCCAATGTAAGCTGCACCTGAAGTATCTTTGATGCATTATGTTGGGCTACCAGTCTGGAGGTGTGAGCATCCTTTATGAATATGGAAACACCACCACCTTTGGAGCTTCCGTCCAAGTTCTGTGGCCGAAAAATGTGGACTGAGTTATAGCCTGGTAGTGCAGGGGTGCTTTCTGCTGCCTTGAACCACGTCTCTGTTACAGTACAAATGTCAATTTTCTCCATTTGAAGAAGTTTTGATCTCTTAAATGTAACTAACTTCCTGTTTTATTTGGTTTATTAATCCTTTATTTACCATGTAACAATATTTTTATACTTTTGTATATCTGTGTGGAGCTTTTCTCCCCGGGCCTCTACCGAAAATGGATATATATCCAGCTAGACTAGCCCAGTCAACAAATGTAAAATAAATAAATAAATAAATAAATAAATAAGAAGTGCTTTGAGCGAATGCATTTTGAGATTTAGACTTCTAGCATTGAGCAGCATGACCCTCAGATTGCATTTGGTCTATGGAACACCATCTAAAAAAGGCACTATAGCGGTGGCAAGAGCCTTGGCCAGTATCCGAAAGCCCAGGGGTGATATGACAGGTGCAGGCCATCTCTGGCAAAACATCGAGTTCTGTCAATCATGTCATCCCAGGCAGACAGATACTGGATCCCCTTAGAATGACACCAGAAACATAGCCAATTGTTGAAATCAATCATTTTTTGCTTGTACTGTGGTATCATTCTGGGTGATGGTAGGATGCTGCTCAAGGCTAGGGTCATACCCACCTGGGTTACATAATCTGAGAGCTCCTCCATGTCTCTTTTCATGTAGTCCAGGGAAGTACGTCTCAGATCATTCACACCCACATGTACAATGACAGAGCCATATTTGTACCTGTTGTTGAGGGACCTGAGTGCATGCATTATGTGATGGATCCTGGCACCTGACAGGCAGCTGACTGTTACTTTCTCCTTATTCAACCTAGTGAGTGGGACATCACTGTGCCACACTATCGAGTCATCTATGACTAATGTGTTGGGCATGCTGTTTAGCCTTAGAGACTTTGGTTAAGTAGCACACTGTTTAGGAGAGTTATGTGTCTTGTGATTAGTGTTGTGTTGCAGTGGCTGAGTGCATTTCTGCCTTGGAGGTCTCTGCTGCTTGTGTAGATTTTTATTGAGAGCCTCTGTGAAGGTGGGTGTGTGGTTTGTGTTTTTATGTGAAGGATATACTGGAGTGTGTCCTGGAAGGCTATGTGTTCCATGTGGTGTGGTGCAAGTGTTGACCTTCTCCACTTGTCCAGCTATTCCGATCTTGGCTGGAGAGTGTGTGGCTTCCAATTTGGATATACAAGTGCATCTCTTGCAAGTCTGAGTGTTGGGAGGTAGGAGGAGAGGGTTGTCAGTGTACATGATGCAGTTTCTACATTGCTTCAAGATGCCCAAGTTCACCAGTTTAATAGGAGAAAGCACAGGGAACTGAACTTTAGAAATGACTGGAGGGGTGGGCATTGATAATAAGTACTGGATCTGTTTCCTTGTAGAACGTTTAGCGCTGGTAGCACTTTTGTGTGCTACAATAATTGCAACAAGAAGTCTGGTAAAGTGCTAGACTAATAAGCTAGTATAAGTGCAGGAGAGGAGAGAACTAATAGATCTAAGGGATAAATTGAAGAGCAGACTTTGGCACTGCTCAGGAGCTTACAAACAGTCCTGGATACAGCAAGTCTGTATCTGGACTAGACCAGTTACAGGAGAAGCAGGAAACAAAGTCAAATGCGGGCTTTTACACCAGAAAAGTTGAAAGAGATGGAAAAACTGCCCAAACAGCCAATAACTACAAATTTCTGGGCCAGAAACCACTCCTCTTGTGGTAGATAGGCTACTTGGTGCTTACCACTCCCACTGATAAGCTAGAAGCCTTCCTTCCAACACAGAAAAGCTTGTGGGGCTCAGAAGCTTACAAACAGTCCTGGATACAGCAAATCTGTATCTGGACTAGACTAGTTATAGGAAAGGCAGGAAACAAGCTTAGAATTATTTTTTTTTAGTAAAGTGGAAAAGGAGAAAGCAGGGATAGAAGATAATTCAAGGTTAAGAACCTAAGTGGGTTGGCCTTCTCAAATGTTCTGTCTGTATTAGGTAGAATGAGCTAATGACACTAGACTGGGAGGAGTGTCCCAGATCAAATTTACAGTATGGGTGGGCAACTGCAAAGCCACCAAGTATAAGAACAAGATGCCAGTGGGGAGAGTGGGTGGGAAACTATTACAGCTTCTAGCTGTAGCCACTAAATGAAAGTTTTAAACAGATAAAGGAGAAAAGGAGACTCTAGAGAATGCTTTTAACTGCAAACAAATCAGTTATATGATACCTGACTAGAACACATAAACCTCACAATAAAAGCACAAAATCACAGATAGAGCACTCACAAACAGAAAATACAACTCTCAGTATGAAAAAGGAGTTTAGGGTTAAGCAATTCAGTAAAAATGTGATTAGAGTAGTGAAACAGTACAGTATCTAGCAATGGAAAATATAGTTAAAACAGTACATAAATACAGTGAAACAGTAAAAAAAGCTTTATAACAGTACAAAATGTAGTAGATTAGCTGTATAGCACAATTATAAGAATTACAGAAGTGCAGTTCAATGAAATAAGTGTAAAAAATATCTTATTCTGCTCTTGGAATCTTAAGGAATTTCTGCTTAGTCCCAGTGATGAATCACCAATTCCACAGCCTGGTAAATACAAGCAAAGCCCCTTACAGAAACAAGGTTTATATACCAGAAAGGATGGAAGAATCTAGAAGCTCAAATTACTACTCCGTCCTACTAGCCCCTGCTGTTACACCAATCACTCGTGCTAGAGAAGGTCAGAAAACCCTGTTACTCTCAATAATAATGAAAAAAACATGCTATCAGCAGAAAATGGCTGCCAGAAACACAGGAAACTCAAACAAAACTATCAGGCCTGGACAACAGCAGACCTCTATCAAGATTACCTGAGTGGAATGGAACACAGACACCTCACAATAAATGCACAGGGAGAGCACTCACAAACAAAAAATACAAGTGTCAGTATGAAAAAGTAGTTTACAGTTTAGTAATTAAGTAAAAATGCAGTTACAGTAAGGCACACTATTACAGCTGCTAGCTATAGCCACTAAATGAAAGTTTTACACAGATAAAGGAGCAAGGAGACTCTAGAGAATGGTTTCAACTGCAGACAAATCAATTATATGATACTTGACTAGAACACAGAAACCTCATAAAAAAGCACAAAAGCACAGATAGAGCACTCACAAACAGAAAATGCAGCTCTCAGTATGAAAAAACAGTTTACAGTTAAGTAATTCAGTAAAATGCAATTAGAGTAGTGAAACAGTATCTAGCAATGAACAATAAAGTTAAAACAGTATAAAACAGTACATAAATACAGTGAAACAGTAAAAAAGCTTTATAACAATGCACAATGTAGTAGACTAGCTGTATAGTACAATTATAAGAGTTAAAGAAGTGCAGTTCAATGAAATGTGTAAAAAATAAAATGTTCTGCTCTTGGAATCTTAAGGAATTAAACAAGGTTGGTTTGATGAGTTAAAGGCAAGACAAAACAGCAGTGATGACAAAGAAACACCCTAGAATATCCCCCTTTCAATTTTTGTCCATGGGATAATAATTTGCTCTTTAACTTGGCTCACCTGCAAAGTAGTTTGCTGAAGTTTCATAGTCACTGCAGTGTAATTGGTTGATACAGAGTGCACCTTATACATCTGTAAGCATCGCATTATTCAGGAATGTGGGATGCTGTCAGCTGCTTTTATGTAATATAGCCATGCCATACATTAGAGTCTTCTCCTTTTTACAGCTTTCTACTACAGCTTTATTTTACAACAGATTATCTTTTCTATCACATGATTTTATTTTATTACCTTATTGTTGTATTGCCATACTGTGGTGGTGGTGCTGTTGCAGCGTTGTCGCCTCACAGTTAGATGCCCATTCGATTCTCAGTTAGACCGTCTTCAGTGTGGCGACATGCGTGAACGGGCGTTCCTTCGTTGAAGGTTGTGCGTTAGGCCCGGCAAGCCAGCACATAAAACTCTACTGTCAATCATTAGCGGACCGGAGTTCTGCTGTGGCGACCCCTAACCGGGAAAAGCTGAAAGACACAAACAAACATTGTCATAGTGCCATAATTTAATTTTTTTCTAGATGGCTATAAATTCTGTCTACATCAGTTCCGCATGCAATTTATATATTGTCAGAAGACATGTTATTGGTTTACAGTTCTTAGGATGACTTACAGGTTCTCTCTTAAGGAAGAGTATTGTTTTTCAGGTAGCTAGCCAGTCTGGTGTCTGTTTGGGATAGTATGTATGTAATTTATTATGGAATATTTATGTAAAGTTGTTAATACATTTAGCAAGGAGAGGGATGCTGCATCTGGACCTGGTGTTTTCTAGTCAGGAGCTTATCTCAATTTTATCTCACTTTTTCTGGCTGTTACTTCCTGCCACTTCATATCCCAATTTCTCTGGTTGTTACTTCCTGCCATTTCATATCCTCTATATTAGAGCTGCTTATTATTTTCTAAACCCTTCTGTCCAGTCCACATGTCCTTATGATCAGCATGGTCTTCATACTGCTTCTCCAAAGTGGTATTTCTTTAGCTTTTGCTTTGTTTCCTAATTCTCTATTAAATCTTTCTGGGTAAACAATTCATTGTGTATTTTGTGTTTTACTTTATATTTATCAGCACACCTTCTACATATTGTGTTTGTGCTGACATTTTTAGTTTATTATCGAAAACAGTGTATGATAAATCCACTTTGGTCTCTTTTGATACTGTATGCAGATTTTACCAGATACTTCCATGGTGGCATTCCACATGCTTATTTCTTTTCATTTGTTGCTGTGGTAAACTTTATATGTTAATAGCTTAGCTGTACAATAATATATATTATTTATTTCTGTTATACTACATGAATTTATCTTAATTGTCCTGATTATAGTGTTCATCTGTTTTACTAGAGTTCTAACATTTTGGGTCTTATTTACTATCTCATAGCTATTTCTTTCATGTATCTTAAATATGTATTTCTATCTCTATTAAATCAACTAGGTCTTCCATTACATCCTTACTTATGAGGACCTCCACTTTGCTCTGTTTCCTACTCTTTTCCTTGCTGTGCTATTCTAATTGAACTTTCATGCAATTCTCCTGCAGAAGGTTCTAACACATCACCCTGTGCTATATCTTCTACAGATGTATCCTACTCCAACTATAGCTGTTTCATCTGGGGACTCATAGGCCCACCATGTTGCAATATTGCCTGTGTCAGAGTTTCCATACTAAATACTTCACTTTGCTGATGGACTATTAATTCAGTTTCTATTAGTTTACTTTTTGTCTTGCTAAACTTCTTTTTTCCCGATTATATTCCACCATTGTGATCATAAGTTTTATTGAGAAACTTACCATATCTTGGTAGCTCTGACTGTATTTCTCTTTAAATACTTTCGGAGATGCCTTTTTCATGTTGATTAATTTGGCTTTCTTCTTTGCATAAATATCACACCTTGTCAAATCACGTTGTTTTTCTCCATGTCTATGTGTCATTTTTTTTATAACTTTCAGCAGCCACTGTTTTTTTGTTCTTTTCCAGGTGCCCCAATATTTCTTCATGTATATCTTTTTTCTTGTCTGTTATATTAAGGATCTTAAATTATTATCTGCAGGCTTTAAACATTTTTCTTGTGCAAGTATTTTTCTTTCTTTTAATTACTTACTCTTGCTGCTTATTAGTTTTCTGGAACTTCTGTTTTTTTGGGGAGGGCTTACAGTAACAATATATAACATCTTCAATATCTTCAAACAGTCCACTTTATTGACTCTGTGGTGTTGCTTGGCCTATCATATTTTTTTTGGGGGGTGCATACTAATTCTTCCTTTTACCACAGGAAGACCACCCTCATCCAGAAGTCTCACCTGGAGCTGTGGTAGGAATGTTTCCATGTTCTGTCTTTTTTAAGTCCTATCAGTGTTTTTGGCTCATAAGTCCCAGGTGAACAGTACAGACTATGAGATATGCATAACAGCCACAATGCATATACTTACCTTATTTGACTGCTACAGTAGAATAACTAAGATGTTTCATTTAGTTCAGTCAGTTCTTAAAAGGATAGTGTATGCAAGGTACTGACAAGGTTTTGCATAAAAAAAATACACACCCATTTTTTTAGTGTATAAATGTGTGTGCATGTATGTATATTTATATGTGTCTTTTTATTGAGAAATTGACTATATTCTCTTATTTGTACTCTGACAAAAAAAAAGATAGTGTTGAAACAGTACCCAGAGAAGTAGAGAAGAAGAAACTTGCTTATGCAGTTTTCAACTAATGATATACAGTCATAAAAGGAAAGATTTGGAATTGCTCATAAAAGAAAAGAGTTATTTTATTGGATTGCTCCAAAACATCTAGCTCCTTCTCAGCTATTGAATTTGCAGTCAGGAGACCACAAATGGACATTCACCAAGTACGAGTGTTGGGTAGGGGGAAACTCGCTGCCCCTCCCTCACACTGCTGTTACTTAATGCAATTGTCTCCAAAGTCATAATTTCTCTGATCAAATGCAGATTTTTTTTTTATTTTGCAGAAAACGTCAAGTATTCCTCTTTCTCCTTTCTTCTGGGAACTGGGAGAAGAGCACCAAGTTCAAAATGCAGTGCTCAAGTTCATACATTTCAAGCAAATATGTTTCAGCAGAAGAAATGCATTTTATCTGTTGCTATTTTACTTGTTCTAAGAATTAAGACTGAATGCAAGAAAGAACATATTTTGGAGTATGGTGGGAGAGAGTCCTACCCAAGAGTGATGATCATTTTGCTGGGTGGTATTATGTAAATAAAAGAACTGAATCACACTCTCATTAACATGTTTTAATCCTTTCTGCTGTCACGTTAAGTGACAGTGATGGCTAACAGCATCTAAACATTCAGTGATTTACATGTTCCTATGTCATGCCATGGATATATGTTCCAACACTAAGACTGCAAGAATGATTATTAGAAAGACTAAAGTGAATCATACTGCATACATTTAATTTTTTTCTGTGGTTTGCATTACCCACGCCCCAGTGCATGGTAAACTAACTGCACGCATTTAATTTTTAATCAATTGTGAGGATACTGCATATTGGGAAAAGCAATGCAGCTACTTCAGAGTGTAGTCATCGCTGGCAACTGGCAACAGTAAATTGATATTTGTAGAGTTAGTCTTTACACAGCCTCATCAGTCCCTCCTGGCACATCTTATGTCACAAGATTTTTACTTGTAACTGGAAGCTAATCTTAGAATAAAATATTGTACTTTCTAAGAAGCTGGTCATGTTGTTTAAAGACAAACTTTTCTGATAAAATATACATAAAAGCATAAGTAATGGAAACATAAAGATATGAGTTAATACAGTGCAACATTTCTGGAAATGCATTTAGTTTCAAGATCATTATGGAGACCAATAGCATCAGTGTGAAGTGTGCATAGGTTTTCTGCAGGTGCTCCAGTTTCTGTCTACCTCATAAAATCATGGTGTTCGACTGGCAACAGTAAACTGTCAGTATGTATTGCATTTGTCCTGCCCTTGTGGCCCAGGCTGGAGATGAAAAGGGCCCAAGATGTTCAGTTCTATAGTTAACAGATAGTAAATAAAATGCACAGGCAAGGATAACCTTTCCTCTTCAGGCATGTCTGCAGTAATACTACTTAATGTTACTGTATCACAATTACGAGATTTACTGAAACCTGAGAAAACTTGAACTGAACACGGTTTTCTTTTCTTTCCTCTTTCTGTGGAGAGTGACAGCCTTAATCCATCCAGGTATGAACAAAATGTTCTTTAGGCCATGAAAATATCCATTTGATTTATCAGAAACAGAGGTGGATTGTTTTATTTTCATTTAAACATTGTGAAAATTGACAGGTCTTATACAGCTTTTAAAGACAGCGACTTGCAATATTTTCAAATAAAACAGACAGCATGCATGCATAGCATAGCACTACAGTAACTTTAGTGTATGTGCTCCTTCAGATCACATGAGATTAAATATGATTATCCTTTAATATAGCCATATTAAAAACTCAGTTTCCTATACTCCTGAGCAAGTACTGTTTGAAAAGTGCTTTCTTTGTTATTGTAAAAGTAAGAGAAATATCATGTCTATGTATGTGTTTTATTCTTCAAAGCCGCAATGCTTGAAAAAGGAGATAGCATTTAAGAATTGTCAGTATATCCTAACTTTTGTGATGATAATTAATTGTAAACAAACATGTTCTTTATTACAGAATATAAAAAGCAGATTTTCAAATATGACTCTGAAAGACAAGACTATAAATATCCGCCAAGATTCAGAAGAAATTTTTGATGCTCTGTAAGTATTTTTGTTTGAAAATAACTAAACAATAGCCATTTCCATGCCATTTCCTAATTACATTTTAAAACATTTTTAACATGAAAAACTCCTAGTGAATGATAAGTCCTTCCAGGAACAATCTGTCACTTACTGCTTATAAAAATATTACAGTGACAGCTACTGAGTTGTACTAGAAGTGGCAAATTACATCATGTTATTAAAATTGGAACTGTAATAGTTTTTATCACAGCTAGAGCATTAACACAGTTAAATGGAATTCCTTATTTTGAATGTGTGCACCTCAATACATTGTGCATGAGTCTGACCCATCTTTTCTACTAACGTTTAAATCAAGTAGCTGTTTATGCTTTCAGTTCTTTGTTAAGATAGAAGCCCAGATGTCTTAGAGAAAGCATCAAGGATGCTGGAAATAAAGAGTTATGCAGTTTAGGTGTTTTCCTTCCAGTACTATAAATTATTCTAAGCTTCAGACATAGCATATAGCTACTGCCTTTCTACTTCTTCTCCTGACTGAACTACTGTTGTTTTATTACACATTATTAGAATGGTGGGAACAGAGGCTAACTTCCAAAAATGTAACTATGTATGTAACTTGGGATGTAACACTACAGTCTGCTCTCTGATTGGTAAAGAGTGCATGTTCCTTTAGTCTTTTTTTCCAGCTTAAGTGGTATTAAATCCGACAACAACAAACCACAGCAAAAGCAAGTAATCAGGCTAGCAAAATTACAGCATTACAACAAATAAAGGCTAACGACTTAAAAAATAAGTGTAGCCAAATATATACAGATTTTACATTTCCAAAGCATTTTACATAGTTTTAATATCAGTGAATAACGATAACATTTTTATGGACATGCAATATGTCAATTATTAAATGTAATTATATGTATTTGCCAGATATGATACTGTAGCTCTCTGCATTGTTTGTGTAAAATATTTAGTTCATGTCTATGGGGATAAAGTGGATACAAAGATATGACATAGGATGAATAGCAGATGGGGGAGGGAATCCCCGCAGTCTCAACTAGGACTTGAATAATAATCTGGATTGTCCCTCATTACCCCAGCACTAAATTGTCAAGATGGGGATAGCACATCATGCAGTTTTTCAATATAAGTCTGCCTTCCCTTCCTTTGCCTGTAAGTTATCACCTGAGTTACTGATTCCTTAACTACTCCGGACTAAGACTGCACTCAGATATCAAATTCACACATCGGTTTTTTACTTACTACAATTGCATGTTGTAACTGGCTATCTTTAGTTCCTTCCTCAATCACAGGAAGCATACTTCATATTTCATTGTCATTTCTGTTCTCAAAATTGGGTAAGGATATGGGTAAGTAATCCCCTCTGCTCCCAGATTTGCATCTTCATCACTCTTCACTAACAGTGGGAAATTTTCAGAAATCTAGTTGGAGTGTAAGAATATCTAGAAAGACACTGCCAAACAAATATGTAGAATTTATGGGATTTTGTAGCCTACCTTGACATTGAACATAACTGTCTCTGTCTAGTTTGGATATCTCAATCTTACTCACAGATACTGCCATCAGCTCTAAAATTTCAGTATATAGTTTGGTCACAAGACACAGTCCAGTGTGATTGTCTTTAAAAGAATCTAGGATTCCTTCTGCATACCTGACTCTTACTCCTTTTAGCTCACTCTTAAACCTGTTTATACCTCTTTCTTCTACTTGTTGCTTCAACCTAAGATCTAGTGATCGTACTGCATATGGAGTACTATCAAAATACATTTGTTACATAGATGCTTTTTGAGAGAATAGCCTTGTTTCACAACATTATTAAATTTTCTATTGTGCATTATTATATTCCACTTTTTCATCCCCAGTAGTTGGGTTAGTCACACTTGATATTTTTAACACAGTCTATAGCTCTAAGTTATCCTTCTATTTCTTTTTTTTGTTCCCTAATCTGACAAGATCTCTTCTGGATCTTACACCTATTTTCATTTTTAAAATTTTCCCAGTCTTCTATTGAAGTACTCCTTTTCTTATCTAGCTGAGCCTGCAGGGATTCTAAGCACTTTTTGTAAAGCAGTTCCTTTAACATATAAAGAGGAAATCATCAATACCTCTGTGCACATCAGTTTTAATCATCATTTAGTTATAATAAAGCAGGTTGTGATCTAACCAGATTAAAAGGCCTCAGCACTATAGGCCTGTGCATAGGTTCATAGGTTCATAGGTGTGTACTAGGCTAATCACCCTGGATCTTTTACAAGCCTAGCCCATAGAAGTGCCCTGGCATCGTGCCGCCCAATGTTACTTCCCTGTCCCAGTATCAGGTAGAGCCACTGGAGTGATCTCTGGGGTGAACTTTCCATTTCCAATCCACTCATCAAGGTTTCTCTTGAAGAGGGCCAGTGAGGTGCTCTGCTTGACATGTATGGGAAGTCTATTCCATAGCATGGGCAGTCAATGGGTTATGAACCTGTCCCTCCAGCATGTTCTGTTGATTGTGGTAATGAGGTTGAGGTCTCTGGAGCATGTGGTGTGGAGGGATTGGGACATCTTTAGATGTAGCATTTCCAACAGAGTTGGATCAGACATGGCTTTGTAAGTCAAGCAGAGATCGCCTCTTAATAGACAATATGAGACAGAGAATAGCTGGAGTTTTTTTGAGTCTGTCCACGTACGACATGTGTTTAAGGCCTAGGATCCTCTTTGTGAGGTACTTTTGTGGCCTTTCCAGCTGTTGCATGTGTCTAGAGAGGTACATGCCAAATGGGGAATTATATTCAAAGATTGGCCTAATGAGGGAAGAGTAGAGAAAGTTGATTACCTCTTTCTTCCTGGATGCAAAACCCTTGGTAATGAAATGTGCCACATAGAAGGACTTTCTGACCACAGTGCAATGTGGTGGTTGAAGGAGAGTTTGCTGTCAACCTGTGCCCCCAGATCTCTTATACCACCTTCAGTGTTCAGTGGGCTCCCATCAATGTGGTAATTAGTGAGAACTGAGTTTTTCCCAAAGTGGATGATGGTGCATTTTTTGGCATTAAGCTTAAGCTTAAGTTTCGACTCCAGTCATTGGTCTCAGTGAGGCTTTTCTGTAGGATTTCTACATCACTTGGGGAGTTAATAATGTCTCTCAGCTTGCAGTCGTCTGCGAACTTGGTCAGCCAGATTCCCTCCGTGTTGGCCTGGACTTCTGAGAAGTATATGCTAAACAGGAGAGGACCCAGGACAGATCCCTGTGGGACTCCACTCGTCACTGGTCAGCAGTCTGACTTGGAGTTTGCTACGTTCACACTGTGGGTTCTATCTGTGAGCCAATTTGCAACCCACCTAGTGATATAGAGGTTGATGCCTACTTTGGTGAGTTTATCAATAATTCCTGAGTGGGGAATGGTATCAAAGGCCTTGAACTGCCTTGCCCTCATCCACAGCTCTAGTGACTGACTCTAAGAAGTCAACCAGATTGAGCAGGCATGATCTACCTTTCACAAAACCAAATTGCGTGAGATCTAGAATTTGGAGATTCCCTATATCCTTGTTAATTAGGTCTGTGATGATGCACTCCATAGCCTTACATATCAGACTTGTCAGGCTAATGGGGCGATAATTCCCAGGGTCTGTATTTGCTCCCCCTTTATGGAGGGGAATTGCTGTAGCAGTGCGCCATTCAGTAGGGACAAAGCCTGAGGTGAGGCTGTGATTGAACAGGGCACACAGATCAGGTACCAGTTCACTTTGTAGTTCATGTAGAACACATTCAGGGATATTGTCAGGTTCCATGAAAGCTGTATTCTTGGCCTTGGACAATGCCATCTTTAACCTGTGCTGCAGTAAGGCTGGGTGCCTGGCATTCCTCCGGTATTGTGATTGATCCTTTAGTGGGGGAGAGAGGCGTAAAGTTGGCACTGAATCTGTCGGCCAGTAGGTTGGCAATATCTGTTGGCTCAGTATAGGAGGTACCATTATGCAGTAACTCAGAGCAAACCTGGGTATTGCCATGGAGATTTTTGATATAACTATAGAAGACGTTGGAGTTGTTTTTAGTGTGCTGTAATTCTGCCTTCATAGCTGGCATATTCCTTTCTCCCATAAGTCATGTTAAACTATTTTGGAAAGCCATCAGTTTTAAAATTACAGCTGTTGACTCAGTTTGCTCTACCTAGAATATACATAGAGTAAATAGTCACAGCACATCTTCACTGCCATCATTTTCCCTGCAAATATTTGGTAATTCTCAGTGACTTCCTATATGCATAGTAAAAAGTCTGCTGAGCAGCACTACAGTACCTATCATTCCAGCTCCTGTATAATTTGTCCATGCTCCATCTCTGTAGCCATTACATTTTCATGTGTTTTGTTATATCTAAATATGATCAGTGTAGGGCTACAATTGCAGGCTTACATTTTATTAGTAATGCGGATATTCTATATCTTTTCACTGGATTGGGGATACCACTAGCATTCCAATCCAAAGAAACAAAAGCACTTGTCATGATACACACATAAACTCTGACAACAAGACAAATATTTTTAAGGTGATCTTTCCCCAAATCTTTAGCAGATGTTCCTTTCTTCTAGTTATTTTGACACTTCAAATTGCATGTGAAGCATAATACAAAGTACTTTTCTAAAAGCCCTTGAATTACAGTATACTACTCCCTACCATTAGTGCTATAAGTTACAGTTTCCAGCAACAAAGGTCAATTTAAAAAAATTACAGGCCTAAAAGTAAATTTAAAAAATGATATATAAGTACAAGTAATAAGAAGTCAATATTGTTCCTTCCATAGCATATGAATTATTAATAAAAATCAGCAGCTCAAAAAGAAAAAACATGTATACAAAAGTACATGCAGATAAATGTTATGAGCCCAATCAAGTCCTCCTCCCCACTAATTGCATTTCAGCATTACATTTAGGTGTTAGCAGCTCTTCGGCAAGTTCAGATCAGGAAGTAATGATAATGATTAAGACACGTGCATGGACAGGAACACTTCACATCAAATAACTAGAACTGCAAAAAGTCAGTTGTACATATTACTTCCAAAAGCAGAAAGCTTACTTGAAAACACACTTGGATGGTGAATCATACAGCCACATAATACAGATACAACAATGCAACTAAATACACTGGTTTTGTTGAGATCGCCCCAACTTTCTCAGTACAATCTTAACCACCCGTTAGGAACTCAATAAATATATGTAGGGAAAAAAATCCTTTCTTCATTAAGACATATTTGAATATTAGAGATATGTACTTTAATATGAAACTCTTTTTGAGTGACAACTATGCCTTTCGGCTTTTCTTGGTTAGGGGTCACCACACCGGATCATCCGTCCACAGATCGATTGGCAGTGGTGTTTTTACAGTGTTAAGTTGCCAGCCTGGCACCCAACCTTCACAGAAGGCACACACATACATACCCACACCTACCTGCATGTTTTTAAAAGTCACTCGACTGGAGGGAGGACATGCACACTCTGCACAGAAGGCCCACCAGCCGAAAATTGAACCAGAGAACCTCTTGCTGTGAGTGCAACTGCACCACTGTGGCCTCTTGTGAGTGACAACCATGATTCTACAATATGTGATTACTGTCAAAGAGAAAATAAATAGTTATTATTGTAAATGTTTATTTTTAAGCAGTGGAAAAAATATAAGAAAAGAGAATCCTTAAGAAGTAGTTTGATCTTAAACAGACACATACCTAACACAGTGTGAAACTGTTTATAAATGACAACCATAATTCAACAATATGTAATTATTGTCAGACAGCAAAGTAATAGTCATTACTGTTAATGTTCGTTATGCTTTGGAAAAATACAGATATTCATTAAGCCCTGAAAAAAATCACCCTGAACTTAATAATCCACATGATGCTCTTCGTGTTTCACTGTTGCAGTCATCACATTAGGGTTATCTGCTTGCAGTAGCTCTCAGTTGACCTGATTATCAAAGTCTTGGGTCCTGCGTCAGTTGCTGTCTCATCTTCCATGACGTGAGGTAGTCAGGGTTATAAAGCATGCAGCCGATGCCATTACATCAGTCTTTCTTGCTGTGCGGTGCCCGAAGCAGAAGCAGTTCGCAAGTGCCAGTCGGCCGACTCTTGAAATTTTCATTTTCGAGTTTCAGATCCAGAGTCTTCAACTAAGCTAAGTATCCCATTGGGGATCCTTTTTCTTGCTCTAAACCGATGTCAGTAAAAGTTAACAATTGTATTTCTTGTGGAAAGCAAATACCTCATAAAGATTTTCATTCGTGCTGCATTCCTTGCTTAGGCCCAGACCACAATGTACCTCGCTGTCTGTTTTGTGCCTTATTCAAACCTCATACTATTCGTCGTTGGTTCATTTATGCATCTAAATATTTTGGTACTCGGTTCAATTATCCAGAAATGGCTTTGGTAAGCCACCCGACTACCGACATTCTGAAAAAATGCAAAGATAAAGACAGAGACAGACCGCATAGGTCCAAAGCTGCCAACGATGCTTCCCTAAGCTAGTCGCCAGTTTGCCAGTACTCAGTGAGGCACTTTCGCAGCCCCTGATACCCACTACTTCAGATTCATGGGCGTCTACTGAGACCCATTTGAATTCCGG
Source organism: Protopterus annectens (assembly GCF_019279795.1). Classification (NCBI taxonomy): domain Eukaryota; kingdom Metazoa; phylum Chordata; order Ceratodontiformes; family Protopteridae; genus Protopterus; species Protopterus annectens. The sequence continues at coordinate 233,354,765 of NC_056732.1, read as the reverse complement.
TATGCCACAAGATGCTTCTTTGACTGTGGAACCTGTGGACGTCTCTACCTTGGATGGGTCCGGAGCCACTGTGCAGGCACCGGCTTCTAAGGGTGTATTCAGGCATACTGACTTGCATATTAAACTGATGCCATCTTCTTCTAGAATGCCTAAAACTCGATCCATGCCTAGAAAACTGATGCCCAGATGGCATGGTCAGGCCCCTATGCCTAAAAAACAAATGATAAGAATGGCTGAAGACCTTATTACTCTAATCAGGGGAAGCCACCCTTCCCCCTCTAAGAGACCTAGGACTGATTTTCCTTCTTATTCCTCTGATCAGGAATCTAAAATTTCTGTTTACTCTGATGACCAGGATTTACCTTTATCTACCTATGAGGATTCTGATGCAGAGGACTCTGCTTCCCCTTCAGAGGATTTCTCTATGGTGAAACTTTGCATAGTCTTAGGGAGCATTTCTGCTGGGAAAGCCAAGATTACTCTGACTCCAAAAAGAGGCTTAGGGAATTCTTACTCCTAACTCAACACAGGCCTTTAGCTATCCCTCCTGTACTGCACATTATAGATGATGCCTTCTCGGAATCTAGCTTGGTCCCTGACTCTTTACCTCCTGCTCCCAGAAAACCTGGTAGATATTACAGAGTACCTGACTCTCACAAGTTTCTCTTTAAAAATCCTACTGCGGATCCTGAGACCATTTCACAGGGACCCTAGGGCATTAAGGCTACTACTGCCAAAAATCCTACGTCCTCTGATAGAGATTCCAGGGTGCTGGATGGATGGGGTAAGAAGGTATACACTTCTGCAACCTTGGCCATTAGGGCCTTAAACTGCCAGTTTCATATGTTAAAGTATCAGCAGCATATTATTGGATTGCTTAAACAGAAAATGATGTTGATTCCTGACTGTGCTGAAAATAAAGATTTACAGGATTTAATGCATTCTGCTGAACAAGTTGGTAAACATACTTTGCAATGTGGTTTTGATTCATTAGAGGCATCTTGCAGGGCTGCTGTCACTGGGTCTGTACTTAGAAGGCATGCTTGGCTTAAGGAGCAATCTTTGCAAGATCATGTTAAAGCTAAATTACTGGATGCTCCCTTAAGACCGCCTGTTTGGCAACAAAGCAGAAGAAGTACTTAAAAAGATGGAGGAAAAAGCTAAATCTATGCAAACTGTTAACGATTTCCTGCAAGTACAGCCTCCCAGATTTAGTAGGCATTGGCCATCTAAGAATTGGTCCTTTCCGGCCTCTTCCAGGCCTTATCAGTCCAAACCCAGAACCAGCAGAACGCCCAGGCTTCAGTCCCAAGGTACTCACAGGTCTAAGCAGTGGGGGGGCTCCCACTTCCAAAACAAGGAGTAGTAAGACCCCCCCCCTGTGGTAAACTGTCTCAATGACTTAACTTTAAATCTTCCAAGCCCTGCTCAACTGACTGCTCCTTTAGTGAGGGAAAGATTGCCCTGCATGCAAAAAAATTGGGATCTCATTACCCAGGACAAATGTGTTTTAAATATAGTTTCCCAAGGATACAGATTTCACTTCCACTCCTTACCAACCCCAAACGGTTGGCCAGACCTACTCCCAAATCAATGGGCAGAGGCTCAAAAGCAAATTTACTCTCTTTTAAGCATCAGGGCTATTCAACCTGTCTCAGAAGAAGAATGGGGGAAAGGTTTCTACTCAAGACTTTTCCTGGTACTCAGAAAAGACAATTCCTGGCATCCTGTCCTGGACCTGTCTGTTCTAAACACATTTTTGGTAATCCCAAAATTCAAGATGCTAACTCTTCATCAGCTGCTTCCCATGCTAGGCAAAGATGCCTGGTTGGCAACACTGGATTTAAAGGAAGCCTACCTGCACATCCCCAAAAGGGAATCTTGCAGAATATACCTACACTTCAGAGCAGGCTACATGCACTATCAGTTCTCTTCACTAACCTTTGGCTTATCTACTGCACCCAAGGTATTCACAAAGTGCCTAGCTCCAGTCATTGCATTTTGCAGGCAAAGAAATATTCAAATATACCCATACCTGGACGATTGTCTAATTTAGGCAGAAAGGCAGGACATATTATTAAATCATCTGGCATTTGTAAAGAAATTGCTAACGTCTCTGGGGTACACCATAAACGAAAAGAAATAACATCTTGTACTCTGCCAACAAATTGTATTCCTGGGAACAAGCTTGAATACAACTTCCCAGATGGCCTACCTCACACCAGAGAAACAAGTTAATTTGACAGTCCACTTTGAACTACTGGCCACAAAGACCCAGCTATCTGCAAGGAAAATACTGCAAGCCCTGGGGTTCATGGCTTCTTTCATTCTACTGATTCTATATGCAAGATTGCATATGAGGAAACTACAATGGTATCTAAAACACCTATGGTGTCAACATTCTCAGGATCTAGAATCAATGCTTCCTATCATACCTTGTCTACAGATAGAGTTCCTTTGGTGGGCAGAGGCCTGCCACCAAAACAAGGGACTGCCATTCACTCTACCCACTGCTGCCCAAACCCTAACAACAGCCGCATCAGATTATGCATGGGGGGCTCACTTGGCAGGGCAGTGCATTCAGGGCAAATGGAACCCAAATCAAATGCACCTGCATATCAATCAAAAAGCAATGTTAGCTGTACAAGAATGCTCTGACAGCCTTCAAGGACCACATTCGTCCAGGATAATTATTGGTAGACAGAAAACACCATTGTTATGTGGTACATAAACAAGCAGGGGGGAACCCACTCATACCCTCTCTGCAGACTAGCCATGGCTCTGTGGAACACAGCCGTGAGCTACCAAGTGCACCTACAGGCTCAATTCCTGACAGGAAAGCTAAATACACTGACAGACGACCTAAGCAGAAATCTCATGGACCCACATGAGTGGAAACTGGAACCAAGGATATTCAACATGTTGAGAAACAAATGGGGGGCCCAGAGATAGTCCTGTTTGCCTCCCCCAGAACTACCAATTGGACAAATTCTGCACAAGGACTCCCCACAGACAAGCTTGGAAAGTAGATGCCCTGTCCTTCACCTGGAAAAACCTATCAGTTTATGCCTTTCCCCCTCTGCCTCTCCTCTCCAAGGTACTACTAAAGATCAAACAGGACAAACCAAGGACAATACTGATTGCACCAGACTGGCCATGCCTACATTGGTACCCCCTCTTGCGCAGTGTGTGTCACTGCTGTCACCATGGCACCTGTCTCAGACCCCTACTCTGCTTTCACAGCAGGAGAGCCAGATTCTGCACCCACAGCTTCAAACCCTGAACCTGGCAGTCTGGCTAATTACCTGATCTCTCTGTTATCATTCCTCAGTAAGCAAGTGATGGATGTCATTCTGGAGGCAAGGAGGCCTAGTACTAGAAAATCCTATGCTGAAAAATAGAAACAATTCTGTTCCTGGAGCCAAACTCAGGGGATGGGCACAGCAGCGCCCAATTTACCACATATTCTTCTATACTTAACTGAGATGCTTCACAAGGGCCTTTCCTTTTCCTCCATCAAAATTCATGCCTCAGACATTTCAGCTCATTACAATACAGAACTACCCCCTCTTCTCTCATCCACTGCTGAAATAATTCCTCAGAGGGGCCAAAAACATAAGACCACCCAGGAGAGCCCCTACTCCAGCCTGGGACTTTAACTTTGTATTGGAAAAGCTCACTCTACCTACCTTTGAGCCAGCTGCGAATGCAGAGTTGAAATTCCTTTCTTGGAAAACAGCCTTTCTTCTAGGCATCACTTCAGCAAGAAGGGTGTCTGAATTATAGGCTCTCATGGCAGTGGAGCCTTTCATCAGCTTTCATGCTGACAGGGTGTCTCTTAGGACCAATCCCTCCTTCATTCCCAAGGTGGTATCCAGTGTGGCCCTTAATCAGTCCATTCATTTGCCAACCTTCTTTTCTAATCCACAGAACAAAGGGGGATGAATACTGCACTCCTTGGATTTTACTTGGACAGGACTAAGCCTCTCAGGAAATCCAAATAGCTGCTGGTTGCATTTTCTGCAGGGGCAGAGGGGAACACCATTTCAAAGCAAACCATTTCTAAGTGGATAGGCCATTGCATTCATTTCTGCTATAAGGACCATGGAAAACCTACCCCACAGGGGATAAGACCACATTCAACAAGGGCTGCATCTACCTCTACAGCCTTTCTCAGAGGTGTCCCTACCAGGGACATCCTAGAAGCTGCTACCTGGAGTCCTGTGCATACCTTCACCAAGCATTACCACTTGCCAGTTTTTTTTAAACCCAGAGCTGGCTTTGCCACTGCAGTCTTGCAGGGGCCTTATAGCAGGTCCTAATGCTATCTAATTATCTCCTCCCATCCTTAGCTTTGGGAATCTAGCCAAATGTGATGACTGCAACAGTGAAACACGAAGAACATAGTACAGTTGTGTACACTTACCATAAATGTAGATGTTCGAGTGTATTCACTGTTGCAGTCCTGGTTACCCTCCCTCCAGCCCCCTGACTTCTATTGACTATACGTCTGTTCTTGTTTACTATGCTTAAAGCTTTTTGGTGTATTTGCTTTTTTGTTGGGGTGTGACCTTGTATATAATTGCTTCCCATTATAGGGGCACCTGACATCTGGGGCAAGAACAACTGATGTAATTGGCATCGGCTGCATGCTTTATACCCCTGACTACCTGATGTCATGGAAGATGAGACAGCAACCAATGCAGGATCCAAGACTTTGATAATAAGGCCGACTGAGGGCTACTGCAAGCAGATAACCCTAATGCGATGACTGCAACAGTGAATACACTCAAACATCTACGTTTATGGTAAGTGTACACAACTGTACTTTCTCTTTAGGTAACAGTTCTTGGCAGGCTTCCCTGTCCAGTCCTGTGCACTATACTTTACCTGCATTATAAATACCCACAAAAGAGAAAATTACTCCAGAATGTTTGATGTTATACTTATATAAAGCATTAATCTCCATTTTACATCTAAGATCACTAAAATAATATGACAAATGATGTTTGAAAACCATGGACGTTTTCTACATATAAAAGGCAGAGCAAATATAGGTAACAAGATGAGATGACCCATTTACTTTAACAAGCAGTGATTTGCCACATTTGAAAACAAAATAACAGCATTAACAGTTATAAGTGTTTTGTTCTTGGAATGATTGGACAAGACATAGAATTACCACAAGGGTAAAGTAGATTATATAAACATTTCTGAATTACTTATTTTATATCTCCCTAGATACTGGTGAATAGTTTTGCCTGTGCAAAAGGAAAATTTACACATCTGTGTGGTAATAGTTATGTTAGCATATTATTTGATAATGAAACATTCCAATGCTTGTGCATTACATCCAGTATCTATATGTGTTTTTTACATATGCTTTAACAAAAGCAGTATCAGATTCCCTTCTTTTGTGTTTTGTATCGTAACAGCTCCTTTTTCCTTGTCTGTATCAGTAAAATACCTATCTTTTTATATGCATACATAATTATGTCTCCTAACCATAAATTGACTATTTAGGTCCTGAGCACAGGCCTAATATCTAGCCTTGTCTGAAAAATTCTGTTTACTTATAAAAATTGGTACTTAACAATTATTAGAAATAACATAATAGGGATGACAACTACTGGTTTGTAATGAGGAATTTTTTGAAAATAGCTTTCTGTACAAAGTAGTAGTAAGTGTATTATCTGGTGTTTTCCCTCCCTGCTTAAATTATTTATTCTGGCTATCCCACTGTCCCTGTCCATTGTTGGGTCTTCCTGGTCCTTATTCTTCCCACAGACTACTCCAAGTTAGCTGGGTCCAGTGTGGACATTAAGAGTGTCCTGTGGGGTGATCCTAGCAACTGCTTCTACTATTGAGAGTGGGGAGTTGTTTTTTATGACCTACCCTTGTTATGCCCACCTCCCAACTATGCATTCGCCAACAATGTCCAAGTGCAACTCAAGTGTTTTTGCTATGAATGTATTCAAAAATAAAATATGAAACCTACTTGTTTTTTCATCTGACAAATTAAACAACTCCTGTATATTCCAGAGTAGATAGAACTTAGGGTATAGTATTGCTCTAAACCCCCCTTCCACACGTATGCTATTTAGGTATCTAGTAATCATGAGTTTACAGAGGTTTTTTTTAATATGCTTCCTATATCCAAAATCTACATGTAGATCTACAACCAAAATCCCTTAGCTTTCAATTATACATTATGTGACACTTGACTACAGTGTTGAAATTCATAAAAACCTTTAGATACACTTACATTCACCCTTCTGGTATATTTCTTAACAAGCTACAATATTTCTATCACTCCATTATTTGAGGCTAATCCTCTTATTTCTATTAACCAATTTTATTTTATTTTTGTTGAAAACTGTTTTGTAACATTGGGCTGCTAGTTTGCAAATGCAGGATAACCAGTGAAATTGATCTCTGATTTCTCAAATTCTCTCTCACTTCCTCTTTTTATGGTAATTTAACTATTCCTGTAAATAAACTACAGTAGAGGCTTACTCTTTTATTACACCTCTCGTTTACTAGTAACAGAAATACTTTTAACTCCCAGTCTTCCAATAACTTATAACTATGAAATACCATCTGTACCTGGTATTTAATTAATGACAGATGACAAAGACTGCCTTTGGTATTGGGGCCCTTAAAATAATATACTCGTTGGCATGTTCAGACATCCTTCCTTGTGAATCTTTCACCTTACTAGTGAGTTTCTTAGTTTTAGATATTCCTACCAACACAGTGATTCAACACAAGGGTTTTGCTGTCCAGTCTGCTAGAGGTGCTAATGAGAAATCAGACTCAATAAAAAGTGAGAGCACTAAAATATCTATAGGCCCACAAATTGCTTCCAAAACAAGGGTTTATTGTTGACTCGAAAAGAAAGTCTGCCATGTCCCTGCCAACAACATCCGCAGGTTCTTCACCCTGGGTCCTAAGACAGAACACCACTGTCATGTCTTTAGTAAACCCACTGCCTCCCAGTTATTCAAAGAATTAAATTATTTATGGCAGTCATCAATCACTAATATTTTCCTTTTTACCAGTGGGCTATGTCTTCCAAGTTCACATTACCACCTTAGATCTTACATTCCATTATTACATCCCAGGAGACACCCGGAACCAAATTGCAATGCTGTAGCCACAGCTACTCCATCTTGAGACCACAGATCTGTGAATGCCCTTCCGCTTAGATACAAGAAAATCCTGCCTACGGACAATTTTGTTATGATCCAAACAATCCTTTTATAAAGATAAAATATGTAAATTCTTCAAAACAGGTAGAATCATCTGAACAACACTTTGCTCCCTGTACCCAAGAATACCTGCCACTTTAGATTATTTCTAATGTAACACTTCTGGCAGATCTGCCTCTTCAGACAAGCACCCCTTTCTGTGTACATATGGTATATAACAATCTATTTCTTCTGCTCTTTACCCTACACTTTCTCGTTGCATGAACATCTCTATCAGAATATGTTTTTTGTAAAAGTCTAGTCTTGCTTCCACATTGTAATATACTGGTCAAGAATAATGTTTCTATCTCTGGATTCTATTATTTTGACTTTATATATTTACTATTGATCTGAATGATTATTGTTATTGGCTATATTATTGTAATCATTTGGGCTGAAATTTATAACATAGTCTTAGAGGTCAATGCTCTAACTTTTATATAGTCATGGCTATATGTGGTTATATCCTGCCAAGGATTTAACAGCCATCCAACTTCCAAAGCTTCAGGGCACCTTCCATGTACCCAAACTGTCAGAAATATATAGATGAGCTGTCTAAAAGACAGGTTTAGGTGCAAAGCCCTTCACAGCTTTACTGCCAGCAGAGAGAGGGAGGCTGAACCCTGAAAGGACAGTGCTAGGAACAACAAAAAATAAATGTCCACACCCTGGCAGAAAAAACTCACTGAAAAACAAGGCGTATGGATGGAAGGAGTGGCTACTGCAGTGGTGATCATTTGAACATCGACTGTTACAGTAAGTTTTACTTATACAACTGTACCGTGTTCATTGTACTGTTCACTGCTGCAGTAGCCTTAGCTATATAGATAGATTACCTTAGCTAACTTCATCTGGGAGGTGGAAGAGGAAGATTGCAGTAGCCCCTGGAGACTATTCTTAGCAAAATTTGATTTAGATCTAGAGAAGGAAAGAAGCTTATGGTGCTTTGTGAAAGTATATACAGAGTACGAAGTAGCAGCTTCTAGAATACTTCTTAAATCCAATCATTTCCAAAAATCCATAGATGAATCCAAGGCTCTGGTAGAGTTGGCGTTGACCCTACCTGTAAAAGTTTTGTGATGGTGACTATGACAAAAGGTAATAACCTCAGACAACCATTTAGAAATTTTCTGTTTTGACACAGATTGTCCCTTCTTATCTTCACAAGAAATGAACAATTGTTCCCATGATCTAAAAGATTTAGTTCTGTCAAGATAGTACCTTTTACATTCAGGAAAGAATATAGGAAGATGGATAATGTTCAAAGAAACCCTGTCTCTATGTGCAGAGGTCAGAGCAATTAGTAAAACTGGTTTTTCAAGAGCATTTTGACTTGACATGACAGTGCATTGAAATAGGAGGATCCATAGGCAAACATAACAAAAGGTAATAACCTCAGACAACCATTTAGAAATAGTCTGTTTTGACACATATTGTCCCTTCTTATCTTCACAAGAAATGAACAATTGATCCCATGATCTAAAAGATTTAGTTCTGTCAAGATAGTACCTTAGTTGCCTTTGGACATCCAAGTTGTGGTGTATCCTTTCTCCCTCATTTTTACATTCAGGAAAGAATACAGGAAGATGGATAATGTTGCTTAAAGTAAATTTGGAAACCACTTTAGGCATAAAAGTTGGATTACTTTTCAAAGAAACCCTGTCTCTATGGAAAATGAGATAGGGCTGACTCACCATAAGAGCTTGCAACTCAGACACCCTTACTGCAGAGGTCAGAGCAATTAGTAAAACTGGTTTCCATGTTAAAAGCCTCAAGTCAGCCAGATTAGATGGTTCACATGGGCATGTCTTAGCTTTTCTAACAGAAAATTGAGATCCCAAGGAGGGGCCACTGGTTTTCTTGGAGGCCTCTTATGCAAAACCTTTTTCAAGAGCATTTTGACTTGACATGACAGTGCATTGAAATAGGAGGATCCATAGGCAAACATGCTGAAATGGCCAATAAATGAACCTTCATAGAGGACTAAGGCCACATAGGATAGTGACTCACACAAATATTGCAGAACCAGGAACAACTAGCCCTGAATGGGTGCTTGTTATGTTGCTGACACCAACTAGAAAATCTTTTCCATTTGCTAATGTATGATTTTCTAGCAGCAGGTCTTCTTGTCTCTATTAGTACCTGTTGCATATCCTCAGTAAACAGGTGGTTAAAAGGAATTAAGATGCTTTCATCCAGGCAATCAATTGAAGTTGATCGATTTTGGGGTGTAACAAACATCCTCTTCTTGTTTTGGTAGATCCAGTCTGTGAGGAAGCTTGTTATAATTGACCCTGGCCATTTGCAAAAGAAGGAAGAACCACATTTCCTTGGACCAGAAGGGAGTTACTACAATGATCTTGGGGGATTTCTTCAGAACCTTCAGAAGTAGTCTGGATATTAGCGGAAAGTATGGAAAAACATATAGAACATTCCTGTCCATGGAAAAGAAAAGGCATCTGCATTCCAGGCTTTCTTTCATTGAGTTCTAGAACAGAATCATACTGGTTGATTGTCCAGAGATGGATCAAATCTTGGAAGACCCCTTGATTTAGTTTCCATTGGTGAGGGGCTGCTATTGTCCTGCTCAACATGTCTGCCACACAGTTTTGCCCTGATGGAAACCAAGACACACTGGTAGAGTGAGACTGTCCTGTACAGCTGTATCCCAAGACAGCATGGCTTGTCTGCAAAGGGGATACAACCTAGTTTTCCCCTGCTTTTTGATGTACCACATGACTGTGGTGTTGTTTGTAACCACTTTATGAAGTCCCGGAGACCAAAGATGGTTCAGAGAGTTGAGTGCTTTGATCAGGGCAAGCATATCCTTGATATTTATGTGCTTGCTTCTGTCCTTGGTGTCTCAAACCCCTTGCACTTTTATCCCCTCCTGAAACTGCTGCCTAAGCAATGTCCAAAGCATCTGCAGTAACTGACTGTTTTGGAGCAGGGAGGGAGAAGGCAAGACCTGGGTTTAAGGATATCTGTTGTCTCCACCAAAAGATTTCTTTTCTGACAATCTCCAGAACTGGGATTTGAAAAGATAAAGGGTGCTGATGCTGGGGCTAAAGAAATTTCAGATACTCAATTGTATTTATTACTGCTTGGTGTAACTCATTCTAAGCCTTTTTTTGCAAATGGGGGCTCAGACCAGTTGTTTTACATTAAGAAGGTTTGTGGTCTGCACTGTAGTGGCAGAACAGGTAGCTTACATCCTTCTAAGTTGACTGAGGGCTCAGTGTCTGTTATTCTAAACGTGTATTAATTCTGGTTTAAGCACTTGGGCTTCAGGCCAGTTATTTTACATTAAGAGGGTTTGTGATCTGCACTCTTGTGAGAGGAGAGGCTGGACTCTGCCCTTCTGAGCTGGGAATTTCTGGTTAAAGGCTTATAGTGCCTGCATATTTGAACTGTTTCTTACTGAAATTGGTACACCTTGTTTGCTGTAGCATAGACTAGATCCAGGCCTGCTGAATCTAGCTTTGTTTGTATGCTTGTTGTTTGTTTGCTTGTTATTTCCCTGAAATGCTAATTCCACCTAAAACACGGCTTTTCAGCACTTCTGTGGATCCCTAGTGATATCTGCATTGCTTACTGTACTTATTTCCTTGTTTCACTTGAAAGAAAGTTACTGTTTGTCGTTTTTGCATTTAAGTTACCTGGCACTTTCTCACTAAAGCAATTATATAAGTCAGCACTAAAAAATTAAAAGCACTACACACTCACAAACTCCCCTTGAGTACCTTGTTCCCCATTGGCCCTTTTTTCAATTATAAAGGAATTCCCAATACTATTCTAGCATGTCCAAAGGTCAGTTGTCAATCTCCTCTCCGTCCAGCTGGTGAATCTGGGAATCTTGAGGCAATGTTACAACTGCCTCTTATACACAGACAACCCTCTCCTCCTCCCAACAAATTCCAACACATGTGAGAGATGCAACCATATAGCCAAACTGGAGGCTAAGCTCTCTCAACTCAGTACTGGCATAACCAGTCAGGAGGAGAAGGAAACCACACTCACTACAATTCCAGTCTCACATAGACCTACCACAACAGCAAACCAAACACATAAACACACAAAAACGTACTCGGAGACTCTAAATAAAAATCTGCCTAAGCAGCAGAGACCTCCAAAGCAGACACCCACACAACCACTACCCCAAAACAAAACACGTACAACACATAGCTCACAAAGCAAATGTGCCGAACAGTCACAGCCCTTAAGGCTAAACAGTACACCTGATACACTTGTAATAGGTGACTCTATTGTCAGGCACACTGACGTCCCGCTCACCAGGCTGAACAAGGGGAAGGTCACGGTGAGCTGCCTGTCGGGTGCTAGGATCCGCCACATAACACAAGCACTCAGGTCACTCCAAGGCAAGTACAAATATGACTCAGTCATTGTCCATGCTGGTGTGAATGACCTGAGACGTACCTCCCTGGACTACATGAAAAGAGACATAGAGGAGCTCTCTGAGCATGTAGCCCTGGCCAGTATGACCCTGACCTTGAGTAGCATCTTACCTTCACCAAAAATGATGCCACAATATGAAGACAAGATTATCAATTTCAACAATTGGCTTAAATATTGGTGTCATTCAAAGGGGATCCAATGCCTGTCAGCCTGGGATGACATGCTCGACAAGCCACGATGCTTCGCTAGGGACGGCTTGCACCTGTCACCCCTGGGCTTTCAGATATTGGCAAAGGCTCTTGCTACCCCCATAGTGCCTTTTTTAGGCAAGGCTCAAAAGACAAACCCACCTCCATAGGTATCACAAGGGATGAAAAACTAAGAGTAATGCTACTCAACGCCAGAAGTCTAAACCTCAAGATGCACGCACTCAAAACTCTCCTTAGCATGGAGAACATTGATATCTGTGCAGTAACAGAAACCTGGTTCAAGGCTCCCGAGAGCACCCCAGCACTACCAGGTTATACATCATACCATACTTTTCGGCCCTAAAACTTGGACCAAACCACAAAAGGAGGGGGAGTATCAATATTCGTCAAAGATACCCACACCTCCAGGTTGGTGGCACAGCACGAAGCATCAGAGACTATCCATGTGCAACTAACAGTGGGTAAAACTGCCTTCCAGTTTATAGCCTGCTACAGACCACCCTCCCAAACCCAGGAACCCCACTCGGCCTTCCTGAGAACACTGGAAAATATGAGGGTCTCTCCAAACACCATTATATTGGGCAACTTCAACTACCCAAACATAGACTGGGAGCATTACTCTAGCTCCCACACCCTAGCCCAAAGGTTCTTAGAATTTATAAACTCAAATGCTATGGAACAACTCACTGGTAAGATCAGACCATAAACTAATCTCACTGGATATTCACATCCCGACCCCAACCCCTGCCCAGAAAACCACAGTGAAAACCTTCTCTAAAGCAAATTTCACACTCCTCAAAACTGGGGTAGAATCCTTCAAAGCCCCTGGGCCTGTGGAAAATAATGCAGACCCCACAGAATCCTTTATAAACATATTCTATGAACACCTTCAGGAATGCATGGATCATGCAATCTCAAATAAAACCAAGACCCAATCCTCCAAAGGCAGACGTCCTGTCTGGTGGACCCCAGCCATAAACAAACTATACAACAAAAGGAGGAAGCTACTACATGATAGAGCAAAATCCCAAAAAGGGACGGCATCTCTGATCAGTATTAGCAAAAAACTATGGGCACTCTAAGGCCAGCTTCGAGAGAAAAATTGCACAGGACACTAAGGATAATCACAAGGCTTTCTTTAGTTATGTTAGGAACCTGGGTGGGAATTCCCAGATATGCTCAGAATTAGTGCAAAATGACAAAAAATACACCGAACCCACAGATATTGCCAACACCCTAGCTGACAGGTTCAGCGCAAACTTCTCCCCCCCATCCCCACCAAAAGGGCAAATATCTATCCCAGCAGAGTGCTGCCCCCTGACATCTCAGATGCTCAGGTAATAGCCGCCTCCAAAGCAAAAACACAGCATCAATGGGACCAGACGGTGTCCCGGGCTGCGTCCTACATGAACTCCAAGAAGAGCTAAACCCAAACATAAAACTACTGTTCAGTCTCAACCTGACTACAGGATATGTGCCCAAAGAGTGGCGTATAGCAACAGTGGTCCCTCTCCACAAAGGTGGTGCCTCAACGGATCCTGGAAGCTATCACCCCATAAGCCTGACTAGCTTGGTCTGCAAAGCTATGGAAAGGATCATCATGGACCTCATAAATAAAGATATTGGAGACCTACAGACACTGGATCCTAACCAGTTCGGCTTTGTTAAGGGCAGATCCTGCCTCTTAAACCTGGTCAATTTCTTTGAAACAGTCAACAAGGCCTTTGCCGAGGGGAAGGTGGTCCACACAGCCTACCTGGACCTCGCAAAAGCCTTCGATACAATACCCCACTCGGGCATTATAGATTAGCTCACCAGCTTAAATATAAACCCCTATGTCACTAAGTGGGTTGCAAACTGGCTCAAGGACAGAACCCACATGGTTAGAATTGCTGGAGCCATGTCAGACTCCAAACCAGTTACAAGTGGCGTCCCACAAGGCTCAGTCCTGGGACCTCTCTTGTTCTGTATATATTTCTCGGAGGTACAAGCCAACACGGAAGGACTGTGGCTGACCAAGTTCGCAGATGACTGCAAACTGGGCACCATAATCGACTCTCCAGCTGACACAAGCATCCTCCAAAAGGTCCTCATAGAAACAGACAGCTGGTGCCAGAGCCATGGCCTTAAGCTAAACACCAAAAAGTGTATAGTCATCCCCTTTGGCAAAAACAAAGTGCCCACAAATTACCACATAGGTGGTAATCCATTAAGTACAGAAGAAGTAATTAGGGACCTGGGGACCCAAGTTGATAGCAATCTCTCATTTGACAACCACATGGCCAAAGTGGTTTTTAAAAACATTTTATATAGCCCACCTAATCATGAAGGGATTCACATCTAGATCAGGGGAGGTCATCGTGCCTCTTTACTCATCCCTCATCAGGCCCATAATTGAGTACAATGCCCCTTTTGGGATGTACCTTACCAGACACCTGCAACAACTGGAAAGACCCCAAAAGTACCTCACCAAGAGGATCAAATCCTCAAACAGATGCCATATGCTGCCCGGTTAAAGAAACTACAGCTCTACTCAGTTGCTTACTGCCTACTCAGAGGTGATCTGTGCCTGACGTATAAAGCCATATCCAAACCAGAATTAATGGACATGCTGCACCTCAGAAAATCCAAATCCCATCAAGCTACGCGCTCAAGAGACTTGAACCTCAGCACTGAAATAAATAGGACATGCTGGAGGGACAGATTCATAACCCAGAGGCTCCCTTCACTCTGGAATAAAATCCCAGTCCAGGTTAGGCAGAGTCCCTCATTGACTCTCTTCAAGAGGAATCTTGATGAGTGGATGGGAGATCGTAAGTTTACCCCGGGTATCACTTCTGTGTCACTGTTAGACAGAGGCACAGTATACTAACCTCGAAAAAGGGCATAGCAAAATTAATTTAAAATGGGTGGCAAAAGCCAAACACACTCTGGCTAGGCTTATAAATGCCCTAGGGCAGATAGCCTAGTATGAACCTATGAACCTATGAACCTATACCACTATATCTTTCTCATGTCGAGTCTTGCCAGTGGTATCATGAGAATCATAGATGCCATGCCACCCAAAATCCTGAGGTATTTACTTGCAGTGACTAAAGTCTGAGTGGAAAACATTAGAAATAGATATAGATAAAAATCTAATTTTTTTTCTGTGGAAGAAAAGCTCTTTGAACTGAGGAGTCTAGTTGATATACCAGAAACACAATCCTGTTTGAAGGAGTCAAGAAACTATTTTGAATGTTCTCTTGGAATCCCAGCTTGTGTAAGAGATCTCTCACTCAAGAGTGAGATTCCTGACACTTTGAAAAAAATTCTGCAAAAATAAGCAAGCCATGTAAATATGGAAGTATATGGATACCCTGCAGCCCGCAATGAGCCATAACTGGAGCTAGGTACTTTGTGAACACTCTTGGTGCGGTGGATAGTCCAAAGTGTAAGGCAGGGAACTGATAATATGATCCACACACAAAACCTTAATATTTGTCTGAAGTCTGGATGAATAGGGATGTGATGATAAGCATCTTTTAAGTCTAATGTTGCCAGGAAACTAGAAAGTGAAAAAAGGTAACAGACTGTGAAGTGAAATTTGGGCACTATCACAAACAGGTTTAGGAAATAAAGATCCAGAAATGGTCTCCAAGAATTTTCTTTCTTTAGCACTAGAAACATCCTTGAACCAAAACCCTTTCCCATCTGGGAAGGAGGAGCTGGTTCTATCTCTCCTTGGTACAGCATGCGATGAAGAACCAGTAGAAACCAAACAGTCTGATCTGCAGGATGAAGAATGACCCTTGGAAAGGAGGAATTTCCTCCCACTGCGGTCTTGGTGAATGATTTTCTGAAACCATTTATCTGAAACTGCCACCAAAGAGAAAAATGGAAATTCAGACTTTCTGGAAGAAAAAAAGGGGCCAGGATGGGAGAGGTTCGCAAAATCACTTAAATAGTCATTCACAGTTATTGGACTGTCCTTGATTTTTGGAGGTTAGAGACTTAGTTTTGGAACCCTCTTGCCATTTCTTCTTAAATGTCTGTAATCTGTATTTTGTTGAGACTGTTTATTCAGGTTTTTTTTTTGCCAAAACTGGATGAGGAGATAGAAAATACCTTGGAAAATTTGGAAAAGGAGGGCTGAAAATCTTAGGAATTCCCTGGTTCAACTTGCCTCTTTCATCACACTTTTTGATCACATCTGCAGCACAGGAGCCAAGCACTAAATCCCCATCCAAGGGAGAATTTTAAATTTAATTTGTAACATAATCTGGGAAGTTCTGAGGATGCAGCTATACAAACCTACTCAAAGCAGTACCAGTGGCTATGGCCCTGAGAGCAGTATCAACAGAGTCATATACACACTGTAAACAAGGAATAGTGACCTGTGTAATAGAAGAAACTAAGTTATTTAAAGCAGATTTTTCCTCACAAGAAGAAACTGCAGATAAAACATTCCTTATTCTCTTTCACAGTTTGTAAGAACAGACTTTAGCATGTGAGTCTGACAATTCAAAATTCTGAAAATAAAAGTTGCAGAAGTGTACACATTTCCCCATACATATCAATGATGTTCTCATCATTATCTGAAATAGTAGGATTGAAATTAGCTAAGTGTTTAACAGCAGAGCTATAACTACTGGGCCAAGTTCGGGAATAATGTATAAAGATTTAAAAGACTGAGGAACTTTATACATCCTATCTGCCTTTTTAGGGGCAGCTGGTTGAGTATCAGGGAAATTGCAGGTAGTAACACATCTTCTACACCAGACAATATAGGAAGAATGGGTGCAGGTTCTTGAAAATCCTTCTGTATCAACTCATGGTATTTTGTGAGTGAATTAGATACCTTAGTGTTCTCCCATTGAAAATACTGGCATATTCTAGCAATAGTCTCACAGAAAGAGTACCCCCCCCCCCCCATAGGGAGAATTAGAAACTGAGCTCTCCTTTGAGTATGAATCAAAAATATGAGGTCAAATAGTCAGGGATTCAAACATGAAAAGAAAGATACTGTAAAGTGTGATACGCGCAATCAATGCTCATTTATTCTTGAAGAGAAAAGTTTGGTTTTACAAAACAGTGTTCACTCTAAAGTATATTTCTGCAAAGGCAACGTTTGTTCAAAACTAGTGGTATATCCTGCTAAATGTTCAGGATGCTCTGTATTTTATGTAGGGAAAACTGAGTGCAGCCTTTGTAAAAGAATAAACAAACACTGTTATGATATTTCTACGCACAATGAAAATAATGCTTTATTTAAGCATTCAACTACTTGTCTGTCTTTTTCAAAGTTTAAATTTGCAATTTTGGATCAAGTCACTGAACCCCCAAGGTGGGGATGTTAAAACAGCATTAGAGAATAAAGAATTTAAATGGCAACTTAAGCTACATGCCATATATTACTCAGGAATTAATGATTACACATCTATTCAGCCTGTTTTGAAGTTGAGATCAGCTAAAATACAGCAAAGATTCACCTAAGGGGTGATTTTTAAATTTATTTTTAAGTTTATATAAGTCTTGTACAGATTTAGGTTTTGTTCGAATTTTAATGTATTTAGTCATTGTATTAAAATTGCATTTTATGTCTTTAAATCTTACAAGCAATTACTCAATTAGTTACACTCAAAATCATATAAATTGCAGTGTGTGGTATTATGGGACATTCTGAGAAGTCCTGCTTGTGTGAGGACAAAAGTACTAAATAAACATCCTTTTTTATACTTTATATATTTGGATGGTGCAGTGGTGCAATGGTTAACGTTGTCACCTCACAGCAAGAGGTTCTCAGCCGTCTGTGTGGCCTGTGTTCCCATTTCCTCCCACATTCCAAAGACATGCATCTGGAGCATTTCTCCCCGGGCCTCTGCTGAAAACAGGCTCTGTGGAACCTAGTCGGACTTTCCCGGTTAACAAATGATAAAAATAAATAAATATATTGTTTGGGAAGTTCCTTGGACTCTTGATGTAGCGTTATTTTATTCGAAGGATCACTCCAACATTACATAAATTGATTGATTTCTGCATTCCCTTAAACCTCACGCCCCCTCCAAATCATTATTCTGCATGTATTATTCCCACACTTTCCAGTTTTGCTATGCAATTTGCTCCTACACTTTTCTAAACATCCCACTTTTAATTTTTGACGATGATCCTGCATGTAGCCTCCTAATTAACCTTATTATTGTATCTGGGAATGCTGATGTTTTCATTGCCCTACACATAAAATCCCAACTTACTCTGTTGAATGCTTTATCTGCATCAATCCCTACTAACAACATCTGTATTTTCTTACATTCTGCTTTTCTCTGGATCATCATTGCTGTATTAATGTTATCAAATGTTTGCCTCCCCTCTACAAAACCCCAGCTGATCTATTTCTTTAATTTTGCAAAACCTTTGTCATTCCTTTAGATATGATAGACATAAATACTTTATAATCATGATTTAAAATTGAAATGGGCCTGTATGAAGCTGGGTCTGATGGATCTTTACCTTGTTTAGGTATTATAACCATCACAGCATTTTTTCCACAATGTTGGTGCGTCCCCTCCTTTTAAAATAATTTTAAACAAAACCTTCCAGATCATTATAACTTTCTTCCCTGCTAACTTCCAAACGTCCACAGGAACACCATCTCTTCCTGCAGATTGATTATTTATCACAATTTTGATCTCATTCCCTCCTATCTTGACTGTTAATTGATGAGCCTCATGTACTTCTAATACTGGAATATACCTCAGGCTTCCATAAATATTTCCATTTGTGCTTTATCTTGATTTCCACATTCTTCTGCTTTATTCAACTGTTCATAAAATTTCTGAAATACTTCTAGCACCTCTGCAGGATCTCTGATTATTTTTTCTTGTTATAGGCTCCCCAAGTTTAGCAAAAAGCTGTTCACAAAAGTTACTTATTGGCAGAAAAATACAGTAAAAGGCACTTTAAAATACTATGCCAGCTCCTCAAAATTAAATTAACAATTTCTTCACAGAAAAAAATGTTTTCAGTTACTTTACACCACTTTTAAACTAAGAAAAAAATGAATGCTCCATTTAAAGGTACTTTACAGTCTTGAGACAGTCCATTAAAACACAACACTCCTATCTTTAAAATAACTATCCTGAAGAGGAAAGTAATACAACATCAACAAAATTAATAAAATCAAAGCTTTTTCCCCAAAAGAAACTTATCTGCTCAGCAAAGGAAAGCAAAATCTGATCTTCAATCCTCGAAAGTTACAGAAGAGCGTATTTTCTGGTGGCTATAAAGCTCTAAAGGGCTTTGCGCCCAAACTTGTCTTTTAGTCAGCTCAGATCTAGCTCCCTGACAGTTTGGACATGTGTAGGATGCCCTGAAATTTGGAAGCTGTCTGGCTGTTATAGCCCTGGAAGGATATAATCCTACATAGTTAAGGCTACTGCATCATTGTTCAAAATGATGAACTTCTCGTTATTTTAGAGCATCCTCTGGTTGTTCAAAGGTCAGCAAATGGGAACTGCAGAGACAGTTATGGGAATTTCAAGGAGACCTTGTTCTGCAAGTCTTTGAACTTTTCAAGAGCATGAAAAAAAAAGTTTAACGTTTCCCAAACAATGTTGTTTTGTAGTCTTGGAAGATTCGTATCAGAAAACCTGCTATTCTGCATACATTAAATTGTCTGGGGAGATTTGTTTCTTCTTGGTTTGTACTGTGTGGAATCCCTCTAAGATTACTTGCTGCAACATTTGCAGCTACTTTTGTTAGTGGAACACCTCGCTTTCTCTGCCCCCTCTTTGCCCTCCTAAAGCCAGAAGATATGGAAATTATTTCTCCTAGTTCTGTTCTTAGGATCACTGAGCTTGAGTTTTCTGTTCCAGATTCTTAAATCATTAATTTGCGTTATGGTCTGTGCTTTTCATTGCTGTAGCAATTCTTTCTTTACTCCAGTCTCTTGTTTATAGCTTCCATTTTGGCCTGCTTTCTTCACTCTTTTCCTGGATGGTTTTAGTGACTTTCATTTCCTCTTGAAGCGTAATGGACAAGAAACTGATAGAGAGATTTAATACCGCTAGTACGTCTTTAGCTTGGCCTAATGTTTTAGACTTCTTGTCTGTGGGCTCATGGCTTTCCTCATTCTCCCTGGGGGTGTTCAGTGCAAGATGTACACAAATCTTTATATACGTTTATTTCATCACTTATAAGCAATTGGAATAGTTGCTAATATTTAACTCCAGAGTACAGGTGCTGTCATAAATCTTAAAACTTCATTCACATTTGATAAAAACATAATCCCTGGGTGGACTGTCCTGTAAAAGCTAAAACATCTGCCTTGAACTACTGCATCTTTCAGCCACCTTATATTTATTCAATGACTCCTTTCAAAATCTCATGTTTGCATTCTCCAATTGTCTTTCATTTCTTTTCTTAGCATTGCTTAAGATGTTATTAAAATCTCTCTTTGATTGCAATCAGGGGATGAAGTTTCTTACCTAAACCCTTCTGTAACTTAGGAATTGTTGGGACACTGACATTTATAAATATCCAACTTGTGCATTTGATCAGTTAGTAACTAACAATTTTCCTATTGCAATGATATAATGATCTTTAGTACTACATTTTTTATTTTTTAATTCAGTACTAGAGCAGTTAGTCCTAAACCCATCCTGGCCCAAAGGACCAGAACCCTGAAGCCCCAAGAAATAACAATAAGTCCTGCTCATGAAGCGAAATACTCTGCACATCTTAAACAAGGCAGGTATCCAGTCTTAGGTTTTTACACCAAGATATTATACCCCATCACCTAGAGTAAGCATTAATACTGTTAACAGTTAATATTAAATATGTATGTACATACCTCTTTTTTATTTTTGTTTACAGTGAAATTCTATCCCTTTTTATGCTCTTTTTCTTAATCATTTATTAAATCTAATTAATGTATCTTCAACAGAAACTCCTTCTTCTCTGCTGGATTCTAGCAATACATGTTTATTTTGAGTAACAGTAGATTCTCCAGAGGGTTGTGCCCCCCTCCAACAAAGCTCTCATTCCACTGGCCCTCTGTTATACCCTGCACTACCCCTGTATCTTGGAGAGAATGCACAGCTACACCATCAGGTGCAGCATAGGTTTTGAATTCTTGTAATTGTTCTGTAAACCAATCATTCTTGAGGCAGTCTACCCAAACGTGATGAGACTGTATACTTTTTAACATAGTTTTCTCTTTTATGTACCACTTGTCCACAGTCTGGAGGAATACATGTAACTAGAACAATTGCTCTTAGCCCATACCCCTACAAAAAAACAAGATTGTTCTGCATTGCCTAGTAGACATGGAGAATTTTTAACAGAAATATTATTTTCTGTATTCTTCAGATCTAATATTATTTTCATTCATTCCTTAACTGATGGGGTTCAAATCCAACTTGGCCACTTTTACTAGACTCATGGATCCAGCTATCGGGTTCATCCCTTTATCCATAATGCCCCACTATCCTTGAATATTGCAGATCTCATCTGATGCCACATCATTCAGATGTGGATTTCTGCTCTCCAGGTATGGAGGAGGTTAACCAGATGTTAGTATACCCTTGTTTTTATGAGAATTTTATCTCTAGTATTTCTTTCCTCTTCCTTCCTTTACCCTTTTACAAAACTTGCTTAACTTTTCAAACTCATTACCTTTCTTTTAACTCCTTTTCTTATTAGGCCTTTCTGCCCTTGTCGGTGTACACTTCTACATACATATTGCTGGTATTCTTTCCCTTTTTTTCTCCTTACTGGACTTGAGGTACCTTTCAAATACCTACCATTGTTGGTATTTTTTCCCTGCAACAGTAAAAAAAAAAAACTCTCTCTCTTTCTTTTGTTTCTTCTCATCAATATGACTGAGAGGCCTATGGGCTTTATGAAATACATTTCCTGTGGTCATAAGATCCCTAAGTTAGATATCCACAAAGAGTGCATTTATTGTTTTGGTGCTGCCCACCTACATGTTGACAGTTCCCATTTGTCTGGGATTCAACTCCCATGCTCAGAGTGATAAGATGAATAAGTTGGTTTTAAAAGGCATGCTACCTTCTGCTGTTGTTTCTGCCTCAGCTGGGGCTCAAACCCCATTTAATAAATCTGACAAAGGGAAGTATGACTTGGCTCCAAAAGAAAAGGAGTCCAGGAAATGGTCCCCTGACTATTCTCCCCATTTGGCTCTGATTCTTGAGCCTGCAGCTAAAGCTCCTAAGAAACCAGATCCAGCATCAACCTCGGATCCTTCTTACAAGGGACACCTAGAAAATCCTCCAGACCACCTTACACTAATTCATCCCTTGGGTCTTGTAGAAGCTTAACTGAGGCAGAGGTAGATAAAATGATGAGGATCTTTCTCAGGGCTCAAATCCAGATGGGGTAGTTCCGCCTCTGTCTTCCATCGAATCCGTGAGCCTCCCCTCCTCTCAGCATCACTTTGTATCTCTTTGTCCAATCCAACCACTGGTTTCAGAGCCCTAAGTTTGGAAATCTCCAAGGATGTCTTTCATAGATCTGAGGAATAGCTGTTCTTCCACTCTGACCATGCCCCTACATCAACCAGCACCAACCTCTTTGGAGCAGGATGACTCTCAGAGCTGAAGCATTGGATCTGGCTCTGGGGGGTTGGGATCATCTCCAAAACTGTT
This sequence comes from Protopterus annectens, assembly GCF_019279795.1. Taxonomy (NCBI): domain Eukaryota; kingdom Metazoa; phylum Chordata; order Ceratodontiformes; family Protopteridae; genus Protopterus; species Protopterus annectens. The sequence continues at coordinate 233,332,244 of NC_056732.1, read as the reverse complement.
GGAACTATCCTTGCCTGCCAGTGCCTTGGCACTGGATATATTGCCTTCAACTCCCTCCTCAAGACAGGAATCTATGGAGATTCAGAGTTTGGTGGAGTTAGGATTGGTGCCATGGAGCCATCTGTTGTTTCTCCTGAACCTTCTGCCTTTCAGATTGTAGACAGGGCCTTCACTATACCCAGAGAGAGGATATCCTTACCCACTTTGGATAGTATTCTCCTGCCATTGAGTTTGAGCTCTGATCCTGTCATGCATATTCCAGTGGGACAGCCATCCTGTGCTAGCCTTCACAGTCCTCATCCAGGACTCCCCACCTTCTTCTGATACTTCTCCAGACCATGCCAATGATGAAGTCCCTAGGAAAGGACATGCAAAAACAGACACCTAGATTTCCCTCAGGAATCTGTCACCAAAGACACAGACTTCAGTGAAGGGGAAGGGTCTGCCAGATCTCGACCAGATGATATCTCCTTTGGAGAGATCCTGGAGTTTCTCAAATAGAGGAGCTGGTGTTTCTGGAGGCTTTCGGGGCTGGTCTGGCAATGTCTTGGGTGGTCCCTCCGGATGATGAATTGATAAACTTTATCTGCCAAACATGAAAGGAAACACATACAATGAAACCTATACCTAAGAAGCCAGATAAGTTTTTAGCTCCTCTTAATCACAGCGCCCACTGGAGTAATGGAGTCCCTTTAGATGCCATGATGGTGGCAGCAGCGAGTAAGAGGGAAGTTGTAGAGCAGAGCTCATCTGTCCATCCTGCTAATAGAGAGTCCAGGGCCTTGGATAGTCTTGCCAAGCATATTTATGCCTGAAAAACCTTTGCCCTTCAATCACTGAATTATTTGGCACATTTCACTAGACTACAAAGGGATTTGACAAAGGAGCTTTCCAAATCTCTTTCAGGGTCCATGTCTGTGGAGGACCAAAAAAAGTTTCTTCACAACTGGCCACCCCTACAGTCCATTTGCAATGCATCCATGAGATTGATCTCGCATGCAGCTGAGGGTAACTCTAGAGCTGTGGATTCAGACTTTGCAGTTATGAGGTTTGCCTAGATGTGCCTGTGTGATTTTGTGGAGCCCTTCATGTCTTTGTTCATCAGTGCAATGCTCCTTTTGATGGGTCATCCTTGTTCAGCCCCAATGTTAAGGAAACACTCTGCAGAAGTGAGCAAGATGGAAAGACTCCATCAGGATCAGTTTTTCTACCCCTCAGAAATCCTTCTTCAGGCATCAGCAAGTTGATAAAAAGATGTCCCAAGGCCTTTTCCAGGAATCATGAAGAGATAGTTCTTCCCCGGGCAGAGGGGGGGTACTCTAATGGAAGATGCCATCCTCACAGCAGGGGTGGCCTACAGATCCAGGGCTTCAGAGATACCTTCTCTGACAGGCCCTACCAGAGCTCCTGAAGGGTTACCCAACTGCTGCACTCTGGAGGAAGGTGGGGGGCACTTATCTCTGGACTTAGAAGCCTGGTCGTCCAACACACAAGACACTTAGGTGCAGAAAATTCTATCCAGAGGTTATTTCATACCAATTTCCTCCAGCAGAATCAAAGATCATCCCTGATGTTCCACCCAGTCAGAGGAAGGCAACAGCCTTGGAAATAGAAAAGCAGCTATAAAAAAAGAGTCATCCAAAAATACCCCCTCACCTAGACCAACAAGGATCCAGAACTTACTCACGATTCTTTTTAGTGCCAAAGAAGACAGGGGGCTTGAGACCAATGCTGGATCTCACTCAACTCAAACAATATGTATAATACTCAAAGTTCTGGTTGGTCACAGTTCAGTCCATTTTACCTCTACTACGAAAGGATGACTGGATGTGTTTGATAAATCTTCAAGATGCTGTGAGCTTGTCAATGGCTCAAACCAAAAGTTATAAGCCAAGATTAAAAGCACACATCACCGACCTATCCTCAGTTGCTTGCCCTAGTGTATCAATTTAATTATGCTTTAAGAATTATACCATGATGACTCAGCCAAACAGCTAAACAAAATATAGATTGTTGGCTCAGGTTTGTCAAAAGACCTTACCCATGGATATTTTAAAATATCTCATAAATAAGTTGCAAGCGATCCAAGAAAACATTCCAGTCTGCAATACTATTAATAAATGTAGCTTGCAGCTTCCATCCAGCTAGTTGCCCAAAGCAAATAATAGGTTCTTATCCGTGGATATAGTAAAATATCTCAAAGCAAATTATAGGTGTTTATCTGTGGATAGAGTAAAATATCTGAAAACCTTGAGCAAATAAAAGGTTCTTAACCATTCATTCAGTAAAAAATCTAAAAATACAGAATGAGTCTGTTAGCAGTCTTCCTTAGTGTAGTTCTCAATGTCCATACAGATATTAGCCTTGAGCTTGTCAGGGGATCCTAATCGTGCTTTAAGCAAAATAACTCAAACATGCATAAGTGCTAAAAGTCTTCCTTACATGCAGCTCAGAGAGTCTAGCCAGATATTTGCATCTAATACATCAAAAGTTCATACCTGTGCAATACGTCAGACATCCCATAAATTAGATAAACACGTACTCCAAAATCAGAAAAGTAAATAACAAAATAAGTTCACAAAAGCATAATCTTTTTTTATTTTAGCTACAAACACATGCAGGTAGATAAGGGATGCTCTGTACTGTAGTTTTGGGTATTTGCAGTTACAAAACCAAACAACAGGTAGTAAGGTAGTAGGCGTGTATACAATCACATCGTTGGTTTACGATTTATGACAGTAAGGTAAATATTTGATTGACAGCTAAGAGACATAGATCATAAAAGCTACTGGTGCCAAAGCATGGCATACAGCTTAGGATTCCATCTACAAATTATAAAGTTCCTCAAAACTGCACTAAACATAAAGAGGAAGTAATCATCCAGAATATTCAAATATAGCTATCCAGCTGTGTTAGCGACCTGCTAAAGGAAAGCTTTGGTTATTTTGATCGATCTTGCGGAAACATCTTATGGAAAAATAGAAATAGAAAACTGATTTTTAATTAAAATGGTATCAGCATTAGTGAAAACACACACAAACCAGTCAGTAACAGTAAATCCAGTAAATAAGAGTTATCAGATCCCAAAGAAGGAAAAACAAACCACTGGAAACAGGAACAGTTCAGAGAAGCATGTACTTGGTGAAAGCTTTCTAAAATTGCGTTGTCTGTATTAAAGAATGTATACTTCTCCAAACTGTTCCTGTTTCCAGTGGTTTGTTTTTACTTCATTAATCAACATTAGTGACCAATGTTATCTCAGTCATTGGAAATGAAAATATTAAAACAAGAATAGTATTCTAGATATTAAAAAAAATGAAAACAACAAGTGGAGTGTGAGTAGTCACTTAAGAGGAGGGTGATGAAGCATTGAAAAAAAATACTGGGTTAAGGAGATGAGTACATGAATAAAATAATAAACACAGGCAGTGGGTGGTCCCCAAAAAATCGAGGCTGCTTAGCAACTCTTCCAGTAATCACAAAGGAGTTTCTAGATAAAAAAGAAAAATAAAATATTTCAAATATTGAATATATTGAAAAGATATATAAAGAATATTTAAAGAACCTATGTTGGGAGGACTCCACATCATCAATAACCATAACAGGAAAAACGTCAGAATGAAGGAAAAGGTGGCTAGGAGTACTAGCTAAAAAGAGAATTTGTCAGTGCACCAGTAGTCAGTAAGGAGCTACTGTCCTTAGTTCTGTTAAATAAATAGCAATAATATGGCAAGTATCAGGCAATAGCATCATGCTTAAAGATGATGGTCTATTAGATCACCTATTTAACAGGAACTATAATAAAAGGAGAAGGAGTCCCTAAAAGGAATGAAAAAATAATGATTAAGTACTGGTTCTGGAAGGAGCTGGGAGGAGTTGGGGGGGGGGGGGGCAAGTGGAGGAAAAATGGACCAGAAAGGAATAATTAAAAATAAAAATAATAAAACAATGGACTGGGTGAATCCATAGGTGAGCCACAAAAGAAGCTCATAACAGCCAAGGTTGGCAGTAAAGGAGAGGAAAAGAAAAGGGAAGGAGATGCGAGCTATCGCGAGCTGTAAGAACCCAAAATGGGAATTAAAAATAATAAAACATATCAAGGGGTCATGTAAGCCTTGAAAAAAACAGAAGTGGGCAATGGAGAAATAAAACAATAAACAGAAAACACATTATTAAAAGTGGATGATGCTAAATGAACAAGTGAGTTACGATTATACAATAAAACCTGCTACATAAAGATTAGGCAGATGTAACTGCTGTATACAAATTAAATTAAAATATGAAAAATAAGGAATACAACAGCATAACTGAAGGAGAGGCCATGAAATAAACTAGTCCATGTATAAATATGAGTAAATTGTAAGGTCCCATAACAGAAATTAAGGAAAAAGTCACTGCTTATCGAATCGTATCAAAATGGACAGGCATTCCAGAGATGCCTGCACTTCTGGCTGGGAATCAGCCATTGCCAGTTCAGAGCACTACTCTTTGGCCTCATCACACACCCTAGGATGTTCACGAAATGCATGGCAGTGGTAGCAGCTCACCTGAGACTGCTGGTATTCCTCGTATCGCCATACCTAGATGTCAGGCTGATGACCTCCCCATCCAGGCATCTATTGATTTGAGCAAGGGATTACTTGATCCAGTTATGTCATTGACTCAGCATCATGGCCATTATACCAAATCACAGCTTATGTCTACTCAGACCCTGGAGTTCATAGTTTCTCACCTAGACACGATCAACCAGATAGCTTCACTTCCTCTAAGAAGAGTTTGTTCTATCTCAGGTCACAGGTCATGAATGTAATCTCCCTTTCTTATCTTACAGCAAGATTAGACCTCAAAACATTAGGATCGAAGGCAATATAGATAACTTTACTTCCATTAGCCAGAATTCATATACTAGTCCTACAGTGGACCCTTTCAGTACAGTTGTCTATTCTTCAGCATCATCTAAGCAATCCAGTCAAGATTTCCAAAGTTTGTTAGTAATATCTTCTTTGATGGCTTTATTCAGAAAACGTTTCTCAGCGTCTTCCCTTTGTTCTCCCACAGCCCATAGCCAAAGTCATCATGGATGCCTCCCAGATTGGGTTGGGTGGCATTTTTGGGAAGGACAATCCAAGGTGCATGGTCCCCGAAAGACGCAAATTGCACATCAATGTCCTGAAATGAGAGCTGTCCTACTAGACTTGCAAGCTTTTCAAGATGTTCTACCTTCAGAGATGACTGCAATACATACAGACAACATTAGCAGTTATCTGTTATATCAACAAATAGGGGAACCAAAGCTTAGGGTGGCACAGTGGTGCAGCGATTAGCATTGTCACCTCACAGCAAGAGGCTCTCTAGTTCGATTCTCGGCTGCATTGCCTTCTTTGTGGAGTCTACTGGTCCCCCTGTGTTCGCTTGGGTTTCCTCTGGGTGCTCCGATTTCCAACCACATTTCCAAAACATGCTGAGGGTGGATTGGACATTCTAAATTGCACCTAGGTGTCAGTGTTTGCATGTGTGTTCCTTATGAGGATGGTTGTTTGCCAGGCTGGCAACTCAACACTGTAAAACTCTACTGCTACTCATTCTGCAGACTGATGATCCACTGTGGTCATCCCTACTGGGAGCAGCTGAAAGAAGAAGAGGGAGGGGGGCCAGATCTTACTGGGTTGACTGGAAGTGAGAGTGTGGCAGTGGGTGATCTCTTCCAGTCACTTTCTTTTGGGCACATACTATTGAAAGCCACTGTGCTTGCAAAGGGACTAAGCAGATACATTTTGATGACTTATGAGCAGTTTCTCAATTAGAGTGGGAGAAAAGATTTTTCTTTGATGGGGTCAGCCATGCTTTTTGCTTCTCCCCCCAGCAACAAGTTCAGTAGGTTCTTCGCCCTGGTCCCAACACAGGGGGAGTCACCAAGAGATTCTGTAGTCAGTGGTGTGCCTGCAGATCTCCTTTACAGTTATTCCTCCATCCCCTAATTTCTACAGAAAGCATTGCATTTGAAAAGGACAGCCATCCTCATTGCACACATATGGCCTTGTCAGGCTTGGTTTCTCCTCCTCTTACCTCATCTTCTCTATCCACCTTGGATACATGTTCAGAACTTCTGTTTCACCTGATAGGTATGAAACAAATGAACATTAATGTCCTGAAGCTGACTACATGGTTTCTCCGGTTCCAATGATGGCTAGACAGTCCAGGATTTCCTCCCCAGTTTGACAGATTCTTTTATCCTCTCAGAAGCTTTCCACATGGAAAATTTACAAAAGTAAACGGAAAAGATTTTCAGTCTGGGCACTTTTGAGAGACCTGGACCCTTTCTGTGCCCCAGTCTCAGCAGTTCTCAATTTTTTTGGCCTCCATTTTTAACAACTGTGTGAGTTATTCTACTATTAAAGTTCAACTAGCAGCCATTTCATATTTTCACTCAGGTGAGAATAATTCATCCTTTGCTTACTTGAGACTGTGCAAGGCCTTCCTTAAGCATACCTTTTAATCAGGTCCCCAGTTAAAGATCCTACCCTCTCTTGGGATATGAATATTCTATTACAAGCTCTTACCCAACCCCGTTTGAACCTTCTGCTAGTATTCTCCTTATGTTCTTGTCTTGGAAAACAAATTTTCCCATCACTAGAACCATTGCTAGATAAGTATCTGAACTCCAAGCCCTCTCCATACTTGATCTTCCATAAGGATAGGTTCTCATTAAAAAAGGTGACGTCCACATCCAACCTAAATCAGGTAATCATTTTACCTGTATTCTTTCCACAATTCTCAAAGAAAGCAGAATATATGCTGCATCTTCTAGATGTACATTGGCAGCTTATATTTTATCTGCCCAGGGCACAACATTTCAGGAAATCTGACCAATTGTTTGTATTCTTCTCCAAGAACAAACTGGGTAAAGCATTTTTTAAAGTAACCATGGCTAAATGGTTAATTGATTACATGGCCTTTGTTTATAAGAAAGACGTTTATGTATAGCCTTTGTTTATAAAAAAAACAGATTTATCTTTACCCAAGCCTCCCAATTCCCAGTTCATTGAGGTCTGTAGCCACCTCATCTGCCTTTTGGTCAAGGGCGTCCATAATTGATATTTGTGCAGTTGTCACTTGGCCCAGTGCTCATAGCTTTATTGATTATTACAAGTTAGACATACTGTCCGGAAATAAGGCAGCATTTGAATCCACTGTACTCCAGAATATCCTTCCATGAGGACCACCCAAGGTTCATCTAGCTAGGCACTCTGGCCCATCTGTTGAGGAATGAATGAAAATGACAACATCAGATATAAAAGTTATGTACTCACCATGACAATGCATCTGTGTTGTCCATTTTCATTCTTCCTCAACTTACCACCATCCAACCCCCCTCCTTTTTTTTCCTAGTGAGGTCTTTTGGGAACTCACCTGTTCCCTGTTTTGAGCTCCAGCCTTTCTGTATGTCTTTATCTCATTTCTTCTTCATAATTTGATGTTTTATATATATATATATATATATATATATATATATATATATATATATATATATATTAATGTTGGGGCAGCAAACTTGATCTGAGGTATTCCAGGATAGTGGGGCACTATGGGTAAAGGGAAAAGCTTGACAGCTGTATCTGTGAGTCCAGGAAAAGCAGTCTAGTCAGATCCAAGGTCAGATCTGAGACCCATCAGTTGAGGAATAATGAAAATGGACAACAAAGAATCATCATTATGGTCAGTACATAACTTTTGTTTTTTATTGTTCAACTTACTGTATAATTCAGTTGTCCTTCCCCACCCACCAGTCCAGATTCCCAACCTGTTTTTAATTTTTTTAAAGGTGCACAGTTTTACAGCATTTTTGTAACTGAGTTCTTGTATCAAGCGCACTGAAGAAAAAAGATTTTATGATCAGGACTGGACTTTATACTTAGTATTCAAGTGTAGCTCATGTTCAGAAAAAGCTGCATGCTGTTTCTTCTAATTAAACATAGCACACATAGTTTGTAAGGCTACCTCTGTCTCTGAGCTTAAATTGTATGTAGTTTCTAATGAAAGGTGCAGTAGTGCTCAAAGCTGTGGGATCTGTATCTCAAGTCATTCAGATATCTTTGTCCAAAATTTTGAATCTGCCCATGGGGTGCTATAATGTTTTATAAAATGACCTTTTAGCAAAAATGCCATTCATTTTTCACTTCATACCTTTTACTAGTTCTATTCACCACATGCAGCTTCTGTTAGTAAATGCAATGGTCTTACTTCTTTATATGACTTTGCTGTTGCTAAGGAGCAGCAGTTAGCTGAAGTCTCTTCTGAACATGCCAAAGAGAATTTGTCAGCATCCTGTTAGCATTCTAAGCTTGAAATGGGCTAGAAGTCAGCAAAGAAGCATGAGGCTCAGTATAGCTGTATTTTGTGGATTTTTTTCAACTGAATTTCTCTATAGATACTTTCCTTCTGCAATCTAAGTATTTTCAACTCCATCAAGATGTAACAATTGTGTGGATAGACTTACTTCATCTAAAGTAGTCTGCAGTAGTAATTCCTACTGGGTATCCACGTAGTTCACACTTCTCTCTGGTCCCTTGCTTCCTTTTGCTATTATTCCAGCATGATACTGTCCCAGAAGAAGTAGGAGTATTTCTCCAGTGTCCTGGTCATACTTACTCTACTTAGCATTAATCCAACAAGAGAAACCAGAAACCAGACAAGAAAAACTGATAGAGGTCCAGGGACCATTTTAATGTTATTATTCAACAACAATCCTGTGTCAGAAAGAATACTTTCAACCACCCAACAACCCTTAAATGGCTGGTTATCTCTCTTTGAGAAAATGTGTGAATTAGAAATTCAGAAATCTTTTTCCAAAAAAAGCAACTAGAGACTACAACCTTTCCAATGAGGAGGCATTGTTGTTCAAAGAATTATGTAGCAACAAAAGTATCAGGATAATGAAACCAGTCAAGGGTGGGAGAATAGTTAGGATGGACGTCAATGATTATAATAATTGTATGCATGAGTTGCTTTTCACCGAGACTTATGTCCAGATATCTAAGAATGAGCTCAATATTGCCTATTCAAAAATTGATATCTATTTTTATGACATGGTTATGCAGGGGCAAGTTAGCAGTGACACGTACAATTATTTACTCAATCAGCATCCAGTGGTAGAGGGCATATTTGGGATACCCAAAATCCATGAAGATCTCCAAAATCCACCTTTGAGACCCATAGTGGATGCAGGTAGAAGCAATACATTCTACATAGCCAAATATGTGGACAGCCTACTAAAACCATCAGTCATTGAAGTCCCACATATTTGTAAGGATTCTTGGGATTTTTTGACCAGGCTAGTGAAGCTCTGGTTCTCAGGTGATTGTATTTTGGTCACAATAGATGTTGTCATTCCCCATAAGGTAGGGTTGGAGTGTTTGGAATGTATTCTTTCTGACATAGTATTGTTGTTGAATAATGACATTAACATGGCTTGTACACTGGTTTTGACCAACAATTTTCTTTGTTTGGAAGGCCAGTTGTTCAAACAGGTGAGTGGGGTGGCCATGGGGGCTTCTTGCACCCCAAGTTTTGCCAACTTGATCATGGCCAATTGGGAGAAGCATTTTGTATTCAACAGTCCCTTTGCTGAATGTTGGTCATTCTATATTTCTTTCCTGGATGATATTTTTATTATCTGGGATGATTCTGCCACAAAATTGAAAGAATTTCTCAAGTATATCAATGGTAGTACATCTTTCCTAAAGTTCACCCATATGTTTGATCATGATTCAATGGCCTCTTTGGATGTATTGGTAACCAAGGATTATTCAAGAAATTGTTTTTGTTCCAACATCTACCATAAAAAACTTTTTCGAACTCTTACCTCCATTTCAATAGTTTGCATTCCCAATTTCAAGAGGGCTGTGGTCAAGGGGCAGTTGGTCACTCTTGCTCATATGTTTTTGATGATGCCAACTTCACTGTTGAAATAGATGAATTGATTGGCATGTTCAGTAAAAGACGTTTCCCCTGTAAGTTATTGGACAGTATTAAGGAAGAAGTCCAGGGAAAGAGGAGGAATGTTTTTTACAAACGGCTACTGCCTTTTCCTGGTGGTCGAACTGATGACCATTTGGCTGGTAATAGCTTGCCCAAAGAAACACAACCATCAGTTATCCCTTGTGAATGTTCACTAATAGTAACTTTTTCTGTTAACATCTATGATGTAGTGGACACAGTGCGAATTTTTGGCCAATTGTGATGAGTATCAATGAAGGCAAAGAATTGTTTGGGGTCAAGCCAACGGTTGTATTCAGAAAGGGCAAGTCTTTTAAGAACCTTTTAGAAATGAAAGGTGACGTGAGTTGTTCAAGTAGACCTAAGGGCATGTACAAATACTAGCATTGCGATTATTGTTAGCATATTTTATCGTGCAACTCATTTTTCATCAGGAATAGGAAATTTAAAGTAAAAAAAAAACTTCAATTGTATATCCAAAGTGGTGGTATATGGAGCTCTTTGTCAATGTTGTAAGGCATTCTACATTGGAAAGACTAGTCATGAGCTGAAAGAAAGAATTTATGAACACTTGAATGACATCAAGAAAGGGAAGAACACCAATGCCATGTATAGGCATATTTCAGCTTTTCCTGACCACCACTTCAAGTTTGTAGTGTGGGACTATATGGAATGTGATGCAAGGGGTTTTAGCACAGGAGAACACCTCAACAGAAAGGAATTAATCTGGATTTTGATGTTTGATGCCCTTACTCCCCCTGGGATTAATGACTGTTGTTCCATTACCCCAATCCTAAAATTGAAAGGTATGGAGGGGTAATTCATCAGTCATCTTTATAATTTGTTGTATATACATTGTTGTAATATGTTTGGCTCTGTTTTTTCACTCATACACACTGTTTCAAACTGTCAGTACATTTTCAAGTTTTCAAGTTTTTAATTAATTAATTAATTAATTAATTAATTAATTAATTAATTAATTAATTTTTAAGCATTATTTGCATGTGTCGGTTTTAACCACATGACTACAGGATGTTCCTTTATATTGTGTGGTTTATGTGATTACTGCAGTTCTGATGAAGTCTTGATGTAAGATGAAACTGTTTGACTGCTGTTTTTGCTCAATAAATCTTTGCTGGTTGCTACTAGCTGTGTGGTTTATACTGGACCTGGTGCTCCCTGGACCTCCATCAGTTTTTCTTGTCTACTTAGCGTTAATGCCAACGTGGACCAAACCCGAAAATAGGTCATTCCTAGTGGGACTAACCTTGTGAACACAATTGAAATAAAAAATAAAATTAGGCACCTGTGCATAGAAATACTTCTATTGTAATAAGGACTAATAATGCTATGGGGTGGTGGTATAAATTAAAGACAGTCAGTGCTGACTCTTTATTGCCTTCAGTTATGCACTACTTTGCCACCAAATTATGGTTTGAATCAGCAGCCAGCTGTGCAGAAGTAAGATTGCAGCTCATCTGTTTGTTTATGAGCAGTGAAAGCATCTTCCAAAAGACCTGATCTCAGTATAAGTGACTCACTTTGGTGTAAGGCCTGTCTATAATGCAAGCTGATATTGGGACCAGATTCTGAAAGACTTGTTCTCAGTGTAAGTGACTCACTCTAGTGTACTACACCAACTTACAATGAGAGCAAGTCTTTTGGAATCAGGTTCTTGATGCAAGCCTGCTTTATAGATAGGTTTTACCCTGGAGTAAGTTACTTATTCTGAGAGCAAGTCTTTTGGAATTGTGGCAGTCTTAACCTGGACTAAGTTGCTTACACTGAGAGCAAGTCTTTTGGAATCTGTTCCAGTATCACTAACCTTATTATTAAGGTTTCACACCTTCAGAGATGGCAGGCTTGAGAGGTATATTTGGGAGATGCTTTCATTCCTAGTAATCATTTGCTGATCGAATTAGTCCTACTAGGCTTCTAGCCTATTTTCAGGGGTGACCCGAGGTAGTATTTATATTATTAACCAAAATTTGACCAGGTCATCGTGGAACTTCCCCTACTCGTAATCATTGTGAGTGGGACCCATTTTGCAGGAGCACTTAGGGTTTCCATTCCAGGTGCAGAGGCAGCCCAAAGAAACAGGGAGGCAGATGGAGAAAGAAGGAGATAATAGAGTGGTGAGAGAAATGGAAGAGAAAACAATTATCAAGAGAGGAGAATGTGTGCAGGATTTTGAAGAGATGTTTCAAAGACATCTGTTTGATGGAGATGAGTTAGCAGATGATGGATGTATAATTACAACCCTCCAGTTTGGACAGTTGCAGGATGATTTATTTAAAGAAATGGTGATGCAGAGTGAGCCAGAAAATGAAGGAGATATTTCCTGGGGGGACATTATAAAGAAAATGCAAAAGGAAGATGCAGAGAAAATCTTGAAGACTACTTGTAAGATGGAAAGGAAAAGATATGCAGAGAAAGTAAAAGAAGGCAAGAAGAGAGTAGCAGAAAAGAAGGCAGAAGTAAATGAGAAATGGAAGTACATATCAAGTATTCAAAGAAAAGAAGGCAAAGAAATGAACTGGTATGAATTATGGGACAATTTAATAGTTCCTTTGGGTATAAAAGCAGATGAGGTAAGAACATTAATTCTTATTAGCAACAAGGCATTTTGTGACATTACATTTGAGACAGTTTTTTCAATGGGAAAGTTTCTTGGAGAATGTGAAAAAAAGACTGTAATCCATGGAATCTTTATGTAATAAAAGCATTTAACAAGAAAGCAAAAGAAAAAAAATTCATGTACAATTTCAAACAGAGGTGGAAAGAGAGACTTTGAAAGGACATTTGAAATCTTTATGCAAATAAGTATTGGACATTGTAAACGTTTATGATAAAAGAGGTTTATGGACTGGTTGATGGGGCTGTAATATTGTGTTACAAACAGAAAATGAAAAAAAATATATACAAGGCATGATAAATGTGGAAGGGAGTAGGGGTGTTGTAAAATACTCTGGATAACCCAGAACATGATTTTTGTATGGAAAAGGACATTTGGTATGTAATTGTGATAAAAGGAAATGTTATATGTTTGGAGAAATGGGACATGATGCAAAAAATATAAATTGAAATGATGTAAATGTAATAAAATTGGACATTTATGGATGGATGGATGGATTGCAAAAGTGAAAATAAGAGTAAGGAAAAAAAAGAGAAGAAAATGAACAAAGAGAAGACATTTTAGAAGTAATAGAAACAGAAAAAATAGATGAAAAGAAAATAACAAAGAGGACATAGAAGAAGGTTCTGAAATATGTGATGAGGAAAACATAAATTGTCAGGCAGTAAAAGAAAAAAAAAGAATTCTACTGGTAAAGGGGTAAATGACAGAAAAAAGTAAATTTACAGGGATATGTGCAAAAGAAAAACAAAGAAAGGAAATGGATGAAAAAGAATATATACAGCTAATGACTGGCATTTGGTTTACTGGTTAAGCTGTTTGACTCACAGACACAAGAAACATTGCTTGATTCTCAGCTTTGGGAGGGAATTTGGATAGGCTTAGAATGACCTGTTAAGAAAGCTACCCAGGTAATCAGCGATGATCTTATGAATTATGAATCTAAGGAAAAGCGGAATGAACATTTCAGAGTGCTTTCTGTAATTGTTAATAGTATTAAGAATATAATGAGAAGAATAGGGATTTTGGAATTGTATAATTCATGGGTTGTAGAGGTAATTATATTAGAAAACACAAAACTTTTAACAAATGAAGAAAGATTACAAAGAGAAAAATATATGGGAAGGAAATATATAACTTGGAATTTGGGAAATGAGAGCTGTTCTGTAGTAACTGTATGTTGAAATACCTTAAAGATATTAGATGTAATGTAATCATCTTGCAATATGGCTGGAGATAAAGGAAAACAAGGACTATATAAAAATAGGCAAAGGAATAAAAAGGATAAAAGAGAAATGGAATGAAAAAGGAAGGAGATTAGTAATACAGTTATGAAAATATCATAATTCCTAAACACTATAAAAATTGGCCTGAATGATGGATGATATGCAAGAAAATATATAAAAAATGTTTTTTACAGTGGCACTATGATGTGAAAAAAGTAGAGAAAGAAAAAATACAGACGAACATACAGTGATGCATTGGTACATTTAGAACATAGCGGTAGAAAGTTCTTTGACAAAGAAAAAAAATTATATGAAAGAAATCAAGAAAATTATAAGAATTGTAATATATGGAAAGGTACTTTTTACAAGGAAAAGGAGAAGAAATATTGAGTTACTTAAGCATATTAGTAAATGAATACAGTATTGTAATGAGAGAAATAAAAAATGTAAAGGGATAAATAGCTAAAACATGGGAAAAGATTAACAGTGTAGTATAATATGCATAAGAAATGTTTAAAGAAAAAAGAAGGCAATGAAAAAAAAACATGTAAAGTACAAAGTTAACAGAAAAAGAGAATAAAGTATTGGAAAAGGAGATTTCTTTAAATGAGCTAGATAAAGTATTAAGACAAGTAAATATAAATTCAGCTTCAATACCAGATGGAATAGGATATGAACTGTATAAAAATGTAAGGGATTGGCAAAAAATATTTTTGAAGATTTTGAATGAATGGTTAAATGAAGGTTTTATGTATAAAGAATTATGTAGTGGAATGCTTAAATTCATCTGAAGGAAGGAAGATACAAGGCAATTAAAAACTGAGACTGATAGTATTAAATAAAAATGTTTACAGCATCTTTATGAAAATAATACAAAAGAGATATGAAACTAAAGTGGAAATATTATGGAAAATAGTATATATAGTATAAAGGGGAACAGTTGTTAAGAATTATTAATGATAGAGAAATTGTGGATGATACTATGAATAGAAAAGTAGTGAAAATCATGATAGGACACCTTAATATGACATTTGAAAAGAATGCAAGTGAGAAGGTTAGGAAATTATGTATGTTAGAGTATAGTAATACAAAAGTAAAAATACTTGCAAACTGCTGGTTAAGCCAAAAGGTAAATGTGAAGAGTATTGTAAGACAGAAATATCTAATGAGTTGTACCCTCCTTGTATTAGTTATAAATCTGCTAGTATGTGAAATAAATTACAAAATGAAGGAGGCAGGGTATATAACTTGAAGGGTTAAGAATTGTAGTTATTTTAATATATGCAGATGACATTATAACACTTGCAAAAATTGGATAAAAGAAGTAATCATTTGCAGAAATGAGTGTCTAGAGGTGTTAAGGATGCTCTAAATAAAGAAAAAGTAAAGGTTTATGTGATATAATAAAGACAGGGGGTATATTTTATAATGAATAAAATTTCTGTGCTACGTATAAAATCTGGAAATAAATATACAAGTAGAATTCAATGGGAAAAACAATAGAAGAAATAAAACAAACATCTTTTCTGGAGAACATATCAATTCTCATTCAGAGTGAAAGCTTATTTGATAAATTCCGTACTGCTGGGAAAATTACATTCTTAGCAAGTGTAGTTATGTTGCCAACAGTATTTGAAAAGGAATTATTGCAGATACCTTTTTTTCAATTATATCGGGGTTCTAGATTAAACCCAATAAAAAGAGAAGTTTTTTTGTGCATATAAAGAAGAATGAGGTTTAGAGTTAATTAACCTTATGGTATATACTGCTTCATTAAATTTGTACAAAGTGCTAAAGTAGATAAATGAAAGAGATTATTAGTAACATTGTGTAAGTATGATATAATTTGGAGTATGGTAAAAAAAGTAAAAGAGAAAAGAGTGCATAAATGAAGAAAAATGTTACCAAGAAAAAATATTTTTGTGCAAAATAAAAATTGATGATACAGAAAAAGAAAATAATGGTATAAAATATAATGATAAAGCATTACTATGTACAACCTTGAGAAAATCGTACAGATAGCAAAAGCTATAAAAATAAGAAGCAAATGGTATAAACAGAAAGTAGAAGTTAAACACTTTTGTAGAGAGTAGTAATAAACAACTTACCTGGAAAGGGAAATATGCATTATAAAAAGAAAAGTGATAGAATATGTTCAAATTATCAAGAAGAAGAAATTAGGGAACATGTTTTTGAAATGTAAAAGAGTAAAAAAGTTATGGGGAAACTATGTGAAGAAGATTTGTTTTGAAAATATAAAAGAAATGGGTAAAATAAACATAGATATGATTAAATATGGATATTATAAAGATAGAAGTAAATCATATGTTAAAAGAATAGATAAAAAAGTTATTTTATATTATATTGATTTTAGGAATAATATTAAGTAAAATCAGATAGTGGTATGGAAAAAGGAGTGAGGGGTTTAATAGGGATGAACATTTAGTATGATTGTAAAGGACATTATGAATATGTGTAAGCATATTTATACATTGGGAAATATTTGTAATTATGTAGATATATTGTAAATAAGAGTTATTTTTGCATATAAAGGACCCCTACTTTTTGATATGCACCATGGGATCTTTTGCATCCTCCTGAGCTACAATAAACTTAGGCAAATGGGGCCTCTGTTTAACATTTCTTCCAAAGGATTTCACACTTAGGATTGCAGCATCCATTTATGTTGAAATGGATGAGCTGTAATTTTAATTCATCTACACATCTAATTTCTAACACAAATCCTAAACTGATGGCAAACTACTGCATGAATGTAGGCAAAAAGACTTAGCATTGACTCTCTTTATATTGTCTTTCCCTTAGAGTAAATTTTTTGGAATTGGGTCCACTGTCTCTACAAGTTTTATCTTGGATCCAAGCATTTAGATGAGTCAACGCCTGCAATTAATAATTAAGTTTTACAGGACATCATATCTATTTAAGGTTGCTTCTGACAAATTTATTTTAAGCTGCAATAAAATTTAATTATATTCTCTTTATTGTTTGTTAATATGGTAATATATCTCATCAAAAAAGGACCATGACACAGCCTGCAGGCAAAATAATTTCAAAACACAGTGATGACTTACATAATATATTGGATGTATTAGAAATGCAGAATATATATTTGAAGCAAACAAAGGAGGTAAAGCTATACCATTTCAGTTATAGAAGATATTGCCAGATAAGCAATTAACTTGAAATACATTTTCTGAACAACAGTAACTATGAAACTCTGACTATTGATTTCTCATAAAATGAAGAGATTAGCGAAGGTCCTGCAGTTAGTGCAGTAGAGTGATGTTCTATGGTCTTAATGAGATATTTCCTGGAGGCAAGGGTACAGCTTTTGATTTTTTCTAGCTCCCTTTGCCTACTGTGTGATTATGAACAAGTCATTTAACCAGACAGTTATCCTGGGACATGTAGAATGATAAAATAAAGTATTTGCTGACAAGAATAATTGACTGACAGTAATCTCCAGTGAATTACCTAAAATGATTTGTTTTCTGCCTCAGAATCCAGCTTGGAGGTCATCTTGAGGGAGGTTGAAGCAACCGTCTCTGGGTAGAATCCCTTTGGAGGTAGTGGAACATCTTAGGGGGTAAGGTTCATTCAAGTGGAAATAATGGATTATTTGGGAGCACACACACACACACACACACACACACACACACACACACACACACACACACACACACACACACACACACACACACACACACACACACACACATAGATATACACAAACACATCCTGATCCTCCAAATGAAATATGTCATAGAACAAATACAGAAACTTACAGAAGAAATTCCTTACTCCTCCCAAATGAATTGTGATGTTGAAACACCTCCATTTCCTGGTACCTGGCAAAAGACTGCCCACTTTTCTGATATGCGCTAAGAGAAGCCTTACTTATTAGCCTAAATGCTCATAAAAATGCTGTCTTCTTGTTTTGCAGGTACCAGTGCTGAAAAGTAAACAATCTGGAGCAGTTGTACACAGAGCAGCTCAGTGGAGTTGGTAATTGCGGGTTTTCTTTGTTTTGCTTTGTTTTGTTTTTAATGACCACGCTGGGCCCCTCCAGCCAGCACCAGTTCCTTAGACAGCTGTCAAGATCACCTTGTGCTGTATCTGTCCCTGTTCTTAAAATGAGCATATTTCAGATAATAAGACAATATGTGTTTATGATATACAAGAGTAAATATATATAATGTAAGTAGAGAGGCATTCTGGTTGGAAGGAATGTATATAACAAATCAAGTTATTTCCTGATCTAAAGTTAAGAACACCAGATGGACTGCAGAGGAAGGGAGGGAATGAAGTAAAATAGTTTATGTAGGGCCTTAGGAAGACCACAGGAACCTAGCCAAAAAGCCCAGACTGCAAGTTTTTATTTAGCCATTAAGAAAGAAAGCAGGTGTAGACTTGAGGTAATACATATTTCGCTTACCTGACACTTACTCCTTGTCCTGTTCTTAAAAAATAGTGTCAGATTGACTCTGATCTATTAGAGACTGAGATTTCAAGTCTTAATTAGTGAAGTAAAAATAAAACCCCTAAATGCCTAACCCTAAAAGTAGACTTAGTGGTCATGGATCTGTGAATGCATGTTGACAGTGATCTGAACTTTGACCTCTATCTGTCTACTGTGGTAGGAAAATCATTCTGTGTTACACAACTTATAATTAAGGGCATGGGATCCAGGTCCAAGGAGGTCATTGTTCCACTGTACTTGGCTCTCATCAGACTAATCACTGAGTACAAGGTAACCTTCGGCATGCACCTGACCAGGCATGTGAAACAACTTGAGAGACTACAGAGGTTCCTCACAAAATGAATACAGGTAGTAAACAAAAAAGTACTATGTGGACCATCTCAAATTCTCCTACAGATTGCTGTGCAGGAATCTATTCGTCCTCTGATCTCACACTGATAGATATGTTGCACATCTACAAAACAGGTCACATCAGAAATAGCCATTCTAAGGACGTAAACCTCATCTGTGACATAAACAGAACATATTGGAAGGACAGGTCTATGTCTCAAAGATTACCCCTTCTCTGGAATAGCCTTCCTATCCATGTGGACCAATGGATGGGAAATTGCAAATTTACTCCTGATTTGGCACCTATGTCTCTACTGGACAGGGGCAGCATGTGAATGCTTTGTATGCACATGCCTATATCATGACCATAACATTCCTTGGGGTATTGATGCACATCAGCAATATTTTGGCAAATTTGGGGTAAGATTGGCTAGGCTTAAAATGGCTCTTGGGCCAATAGCCTAGTAACCACTTATAAACCTATGAACCTATGAGACTGACAAACTCATTCTCACTAGACTCTAGCTTGGCAGAGTAATACATAGAATTAGTCACTACTAGTTCAGAGCAGTGGTTCAGGTAATTCAGTCTAAAGGTTAACAAATGAACAAAACTTCAAATAAAACTGAATAATTTAAATCATTCAGTAATGTAAATAATAATTTCAATATTATTTTATTCAAATAATTGAATAATTAAAAGTGAAATGAATAAAATTATTTACTTCATTCACAAGGAATACATTGGTTTGTTTGAGGATGGCCCTGGATGGTCCAGTAAAACAAATGCACAGTTCTTATTGGAAAACACGCTGAAAAGAAGCTGATATTGCTGCTGAGAAAATATGATTCCTTTTGAAACTGCTATACTAGCTTCACGGCTCAGAAGTCTGATTGCTCTGTTGTAGCATGATAGCTGTGACTTAATCTTATACATGAGATGCTGCATGGTGGTTAAACCTGAGCATAGAAGCAAGCTACGCAGCCACATTCCAAGATATCTACATTGCTAAACAGTCTGTAGTAATTGCTGAAGAATATGCATTGAGATACTACTGATGCCACTGACTTTCATGCATGGAAAATGTACTGACCCTCAATAAATATTAATTGGTGTCCATTTTTAGAGACAATCTTAGTGCTTTCTAAGAGTGAAACAATTGATAAGACTGTTTACTATGAATGTAAAGAGAATATCGTCCTTAATATACAAAAATATGGTATCTGAAACTTATGAAGATAGAGCCTTATACAACAGCAGGCCTTAATGGCTTACATTTTTTTCTGGTCGGTACTACTGATTCATTTGAAATATGTTTAAAATGGATATTCTAATGAACTTTGGAGACAGGATTTGTCCCAAATAAGAAATCCTGATTTAGTAGTACAGATAAAAAGGGGTCAGAAAGAATATGGTTGACAGCTACCATTTCATAAGTTTGACACATATTGTTGGTAAATGCTTTGACAGAGTACTTTTTGAATTAATGACTGAGATGTTAAAACCAGATCTGGACATCTACCAGCATGGATTTTGTGAGGGAAGATCTTACATGTCAAATTTAATAAACTTTTAGTATAATATTTATGAAGGTTATTATATGAGACTATCAGTAGATCTCATGTATTCCAATATTACAAAAGTATTTGGCTTATTTCCTTATAGTGAGATTATTAATGCAATGCATAAAATAACATCAATGGGTATATTATTAAGTGGGCTGAAAACTAGTTAACAAATATAACTTTTAGAGTAAAGCAGAAGTTACTTCTGAGGGCACATTATTCACCAGGGCGGTACCACAAGGATGTGTATTCAGACCATTTCTTTTTTTACCATCTTGTCAGACTTTCTAGTGAACAATAGTATATGGAATGGTTAGTTTGCTGATGACACTAAAGCAATCACTAAATTGCAGGAATATGAGGATGCTTTGTACCTGTGGTCACTAAGGAAACGTATGGAATTTCATATTAGAAAAGCAAAAATGTTGCATTTTGTTCATATGTCGCAAAATGGAAAGATTATTGGGAGCTAATTAGTATGCAGTTCATGAAAATCTCCTTAACACATAAAAATATGATTATAAATAACTCCATGTTGTGGTTGCTAAAGGAATTTTGTACTTCACCTATTACACCTAAACATATGGTCTGTTACCCATTAAATATTATTATCAGTTATCGTAACTTTATATTCATGCACCCTAAGTATAGGGAATGGCATTTTATTGTATTCCCTATAATTTATACTCAGGGTATGCTTATGTCATCTACTTCTGAAGGAGCTCATTTAGCTATAGATAATAATCTAAAGTACTGGTATCAGCTGATATCTGATAATAAAGTTAAAAATCTAGATTTCTTAAAACAAGAATTTGATCTAAGAGAAACTTGCTGGTTAGAGGTTCAGATCTTTAGACAACATCTCATTGACAGAATATATCTAATGTCTATAACAGTTAAAGAATCTATTCCAAAACTGATTGATTACTTGATAATAAATTTACAGCATAAAGTTTCTGATAAAGGTAAACTTTCATATATACATAAAATTATCAGACAAGAAACTTTTTACAATGTAGATTCATACTGGAATTATTTCACCTCTGTTAATGGGGACCCACCAACTCAACAAGATAAACAATATATATTGGAATCTGCTTATAGAACTACATCTTCCATTGTCTGGAGACTTTATACATGGAAATTTTTACATAGATCTTTTATACACCTTTGATGATGAATAAAATTAATAATAAAGATAATCTATGTAAGAGATGTAATGTAGAAATTAATGCTGACTGGGCTCATATGTTTTATGACTGTATGAAGTTGAAAGAATACTGGAAGTCAATTAATGAATTTTTGCAGGCTCTTTTCACAGATAATTTCATTATTTCTAAGTCTCTTATATTATTCAACACACCTGTACCTCAATGTGTTAAAAAGATTAAGCTTCCCTTGTTATGGTCTATCCTAGCAGTGGCTAGGAAAATAATAACTAGAAATTGGATTTCAGATACACCTCCTTCGTTCAATGAATTTAAAATGTTATGAATATAATGTGTCATATGGAAATAAGCACAATTAGAATGAGAACAACTAGAAAAACATCACATTTTATTGTATGGGATAATTTACAAAATTTGTTAAAAAAATTCTAATTTCAATAGCACAGTATTTTAGTTTAATTAATTGATCTGATTGTAGTGGATGTCTTTGTAAATACTTTAGTTGTTTTGTTGAATATTATAATAATACCTATTTTTAATTATTTGTATAAAATTGTTATGATATTTCTCTTATATGTTAAAACAATAAACTTGTTTTAAAAAAAAAATCAATCCTCGTTATCCATATGCCATCTGCAATGTAATCCTTGGAGGTAAAAAAATGATTAAGGATTTAGGAATTAATGGTGATAGTGGGCTTATATGGAGATAATGTATAACTGATAACTGCGAAGTGCTAGTAAACTATAAAGGACATCTTACATAGCATATCTAGTAGGGATGAAAGTGCACTTTTGTCTATTCATGAGGCTGTTGCGAGACTTATTATTGAATACTGTGCAGCTGCCTGTATATGCAACTGCTCACAGTATTATAGGCTGGAAAGACTCCAAAGATACTTTACAATACAAATAACTTCAATTAAACATCTGTGCTATGAGAATAGGCTGATAAGGCTGTCCTTGTACTCAATTACTGATAAGCTAGTCAGTGGTGATTTAATATTAATTTATAAATAAGAACTGCTGTATACACCGCACAAACTTGCAGAAAAATATGGGAACCAAGTCAAAGATCCACACCAATGTTTTTTATTGTGTGCTTTCATTTCAGAATAGAAACTTCATCAGAATCTGATGATTCTTGTGCTCTAACCTCTCTATGACACCTATCCAACTTCCCATTCAGACTGGGGGGGGGTGATGAAATAGGGTAGACCATCTAAGTGTATGCACCACATAGGGAGACAGTCAGTAAATCATGATGTTATGGTATGGTGTTGTTATTGGGTCTATATTAGAACATCAAAGTTTCAAAACTTCGAATGTTCTAATATCGAACCCTATTCAGTGAAAGCTGAAAATATCGAAGCAACAGAAAACTGAATTTTTTCCTAGGAAAAACATTTGGTTGTCTGTTTCTGTTGCATTGGTATTTTCAGTGCTGTGGTGGAAAGTTACGGGTCGGGTTCAGGTAAGTGTGCGATTGAGTGCGGGTTAGGTTAGTTAGGGTTAGGGTGGGGGTTAGGTATGTGCGCGATTGTGTGGACATGAGGGTTAGGGCGGGTTAGGTGAGTTAGGGCTAGGACGCAGGTTAGGTATGTGTGCGATTGTGTGGTCATGAGGGTTAGGGCAGGGTAGGTAAGTTAGGGTTAGGATGCGGTTGAGGTGAGTGTGCAATAGTGACTTTAGGGTTAGGGTTTGGGTTAAGGTAAGTGGATAGTTAGTGGTGTGTGTATAGTTTAGTGTAGGGTTAGGTGTAAGATTTTAGGTGTGGATTGCTGTTTGTTTGGTGTGCTTGTGTTGTGTGTATGTGTTTTGGAACAGCAAATTTTTTCCCTAGGAAAAAATTCGCTGTTCTGTATGTTCGATGTTTTCAGCTTTCGCAGAATAGGGTTCAATACTAGAACATTTGAAATTTTGAAACTTCGATGTTCTAATATAGACCCATTTTATTTGCTAATCCTCACTGGGCAGAGCTACTGATATCACCTGACATCGCACTCATCACCACAGGCAGTGTTGGTTAGCTCTACCATCCTGTTATGTTGAATTCTAGAGCATCACACCATACAGTCACAGCACTCTCCCCATCACCTGACATGACACTCATCATGACATGCAGTGTTGGTTAGCTCAAACATCTTATATTGAATTCTACAGCACCACATCATGCAATCACAGTACTATCTCCATCACCTGACATCACACTGATCACCACATGCTGTGTTGGTTAGCTCTAACATCCTGTTATGTTGAATTCTAGAGTACCACACTATACAATCACAGTACTGCCCCCATCACCTGTTTCTGTCTCTCATTTTAAATTCTTGTGGTAAATTCAATAATTTCAGGAGAGCTCATTCTTATCTTAAACAGTTTTAAATACCTTTATGGGATCCTGGCAGTTTAAAAGTTTAATTTAGAGTTGTGTTTCAATGCTCTACACAGATGAAGTGTGAAGTGCTTTGTGATCTCTTTTTGTTATGAAACGTTCCTTTGCTTTGAGAAGATCTCGGACTGAGAATAATATAACTTTCTACTTCAGAAAGCTTGGAGGAATTATACTTATCTGGGAGACCTGTTAACAGAATATTATTATATCAACTTCAAGCTTTCAAGTGAAGAAGTTTTTGTCATAGCTCTTTCATTTTAGTTGAATTTGTTTTCTGCTATTTGCACTCAATCCTTAGTGTTCATCAAAATAATTTCTGTCTCATCCTATCTTACTGGTATTCCAAACAAGGCTACATTCTTAGCAGATATTTCTGAGGCCATTTTATCTTTAGGAACCTGTAGTAGTGAGAGTGCATTTAGTGACAGATTTACTTTAGATTTAGACATAACAAGGTGCCAAATTGTCCTGCAGTGTTATCCTTTTTGGCCTTCCATCCCTTTCTGGAGTATTTCTGCATGAATTTTTTGTAATGGCTACTTGAGTTTCCATTATTTCTTACATCCCTGTTACTTAATGACATGACACTGTGATCCAGGCTTCGTAAAATAAGTTTACACGTCCCCATCTACAGACAAAAACAGTGAAGCTTTCTATTAATCAACCAACACTGTGTGGTTTATTAACTAGAAGTTGAAATTTTAGTTAGTAAAGTAGATTCAGCACCAAGCGATGCTTACTCCACTATCTTAAATGTACAACAGATGGGTTCATTTTGCCCTTTGCTATTTACATTGATCATGTTACTTAAGTAATCTGACACTAGAGAAAATTGTTGGCCTTTGAGACAAGGATCAGAGTTTCATCATATATTTTTGTTGTGGTATGTATCAACTAGCATGCCAGGATATCAGTCACATAATTAAATGTGATAAAAGATATAAAATTGAGTAAACTAAATGTGTTCTGTTTACAGGAGACACATGTATCTCAAGAGGTACATAAAAAATTGTTCAGAGTTTGCAGTAGTGCATTCTTGCATTTCATTGGACAAAGAAGGGGTCTGTGCATCATACAACATACACCTGCCACCAGGGAGTACTGCAACAGAGATAAGGTTTATTTTGGCTAGAATGGGTTTTTGTAGAGGGGATCTTATTAACTGCAGGGGCTACAATTTTCTATTCTTACTGGTCTAAGCTTTCTAGCAGGACTACAATAGGCAGACTATACATTCCTGACAAACACATCTTCCTTCCACAGTCAAACAGAATGAAAAGATACATTTCAGTCTTTATAGCCTTCTTCTTACCTTTTGTCAACCTCTAACGAATTTATACTAAAACTCACAAAATGTTGATTACACAAGAACATGTAATCTATTGCATCTTTTCAAATGTTTTTGTGTCTTTATTTGAGTTTGCCATTTCACTTTGTTTTTTTTTTTTTTTTGGAGGTGGTGCTAGAGCATGTCAGGAGGTCTTTTTACTTTAATTCCATTTTTGTAAGGATCTAGTTGTTTATCAGTAGATCAGAGAGTACTTTCTTCCAATTTTCTTAAAGTAATTATAAGCCTGTTAAGATATTATACTTCTGCAGAATAGAAAGCCAAAAGTGCTCAATTGAATTTTTGGCAAGACATTGCTCATTTTATGTTAGTTTAGTTTGGCTGAGTTATTTTACCCTTGTTGGCCAGATTAGTACTACTAGGCTAGTGGCCTCTTTTCAGGGGAAACCTGAGGTGGTATTTATACTAACAGGGGAAATTTGTTAAGTCATCAGGGAACTTTCCTACTCTTTCCATAGGAGGAATTACTTCAATGACTTGGAGGGTGGTTGTATAATGCAGTGTTGTGCAAATAGGACTCAAAATCATAATGAATATGCTCAAATTAAGATTTTGGATTAAATGGATTATTGGATACACAGTTAAAACAAATTATACATGTAGAGAACCTTTGGCTTCTGAAGAAGTGTCTTGAAATAGAATCATGGACAAAATTGCTCCCAAAGAACATGAGGATTTTTTTAAGGACGTGATGTCAATTAATATAAACCCAGTGAATAATATTGTTCCTGTTTGCCAGGAGGTCAGTTGCGCTATTAGTACATTAGTGAATACTGCTGTTGGAACTTCTACTTTTTCTTATGTGGCTGCAGATAAAACAGGTCAGAAACAAACTATAAAGCATTTTTATCAGGCATATTTACTAGGTGTAGTAAGAAAGTCTTCAGAAAGTGACATGGCAATTGACAGATATGACATTTTGGACAATGTTATTGTTTCATTAGACTTTTTGATAAAAGATGCTCATCCCTTCATTCATATTGGCAAATAAACACAGTGGGATATTAAATATGAAAGTAACGGAACAGTTGATAATTTTTTTGTATTAACTGGACTTCAAAAAACTTTGCCAACCATGGATTAATTATATTTTATATTAAGTGTGACATTTAAGCATAAATTAGCTGTGCAGTTTAGATCTGCAGACATTGATAAATGTCACATTAGGCAACATTTTTAACTTTAATGTGAACATGTTTTTGATATCAAAAAAAGTTTTTGATGCAAGAGGATTATGGAATAGGGCTTGGGAGATGTAGGTTGTTTTATCCAAAAAAAGGAAAGATACAACACATATCTAATACAACAACTGTAGATGATACAGGGCTTTTAATGTTTATAAAAATCAACTGAAAATTGTGTTTTTTTCTGTAGATCACTATCAAATTTAATACATGAACCTGATAAACAGAAATGTAGTCATGGTGGTGAGTAAAGGCATTTTATAGCTAACTGCACTCCTACTTGTAGGAAGTGTCAAGCCATGGGCCATTTCTGGTTTGATTGTTCATTGCTACAACCTGTGGATGATTTTAATAGAAATGTTGTGCATAGTGATGAAGCTGTAACAGACAAATCAGTGGAAGAAAATGTTGCCTTTTCAGTTATACCACCAATACAAGATGTAACTATTGTATATTGAAACTACATCTAAACATGCTATAAATAAGGAAGTTATTTATGATGGTGAGGGTGAAGACAATATTAAAAGTAATGTTGGCTTTGTGGATGACAATGGATGAAAAGAAGAAATGAATGATGAGGTGACGATAGAGAAAGATGGGATTTCAGAAGATGTTACTGTTATGATGGCTAAAAGGGTTGATAAAAGGAAAACAAAGAGCTAAAAATTGCAAAGAAAGGCAAATGATAGTTTGTTAATATGCAGTTTAAATATAAGCAGTACAATTAATGAAACCGACTGGAGACAGATATTGTTTCTCTCTCAGATATTCAGTGTTGAATTCTGTACTGAAAAAAACTAGTTGCAGTCTTATAGGGGTATGATGTGAACTGGAGTTTTGGTAGTGATTTTTGATCTGGGATAGCTTTATTAGCAAAGCTGGGTGTGATAGTCTTGCATTATATTAACTGCTGTTCTAGAGTGTCTACGTGCCTGTGATGTAAAAACTCTTTTAGTGGTATTTTACCTTATTATTCTTTGTGCTCCTATTATTATGAAATTGAGGGAAGAATTATTTCATTCCATGAAATCATTTCTATTAACAATCCTGTTATAATTGTTGGTGATTAGAATTAATATTTTAGATCTAGTAAACTATCAGATTTTAAAGTGTTAAAGGAGTTATTAACCAGTGGTGATCTTAAATTAGGTCCTTATATAGGTTTTACTTACTACTAGGGCAAATTTGCCACATAATTTTTTGTATATTTTCCTACTTTCCTTTTGTTGTCTTCTATGTTGCTTAATATACAAATCTTGAATCATAAACCTCACCTTTTTGCGATAGCTATTAATAACAGTAGCATACATATAGGTAAAGGAATCAAAAAGTAAATGGTTAGGTAGTAGATTCTTCTGAATTGTGTGATTTACAGGAACAGCTTTAGGAACAAAAATATACATTAGTAGATATCTGTGGTACTTGGTATCAACGGTAGAATATTTTTAAAATTAAATATTAAAAAATTTGTCAGTGGGAAAAATATTTATTATCTCGACAAAAGACTGTGTGTAAACAAACATAGGAGAAGTAAGAATTTTCTTTACCTAATGCTGAGACAAATATATTTTAGAACAGAATAGGCTTTAGGAAAAATGAACTTTGAATAGGTTTAATAATTTATACAGTTTACAGCAGTGATATTTCTTATCTCTTATATAATAAGATGAAAGACACTGCTATTGTTTGAACTCTCTTCTTCTCAAAGAAAAAAATGTACAAATACAGGAAGGAATTATAAGTACATTTGAAGAATATCTCCTCAACTTACATGTACCAACTAATGCAGAAATACACAAATGGTCAGTATGTCAGGTTACAAATGATGACAATATTTAAAAAAAACAAGTAGGTTACTGGAATTTGAGGTAGTATAAAATTTAAATGTTAAACCATATTTTTTTATAAAATATTTGTGTGAGAGACATAATTTTTATTAATGTAGTAAATGAATGGATGGAAGTTGGTATAGCAGATAATTATGTATGTGCATGTGGAATATAGTTTATATATTAAAAAGTGACAAATGTGTATTTAAGAATTGGATACCTATAAACTAAATTACTTGAATTATATTTTTTGTAACATTTTGCAGATTAGCTTAGGTACTATTTTTTACCTAAATTCCATACAAGAATTTTTGGAATTAGTGGGGAGATTTAGTAGATATAACAGTTTATAGGATATTTTAAAGAGTTATGGTCTTACTGCACAGTTTATTAATATTATTACAAGTATTTATTCTAATACTTGAATTTAACTATTAGTTAATGGATATTTGGGAAGAAATAAGGTTTGCAGAGTTGTTAAAAAGAGTTGTACACTTAGTGGAACACTTTTTCAACTCTTAATGATTACTATTATTGAAGAATGTCATATTCAGTGTTGTTATGCAAAATGGAATATTTGGCTAGAAAGTTCTCCCCCATTAGCTGTATCTTATGCTGATGATTGTAATATTTTGTTAGCTCATGAAAGATATATGGATCTATATTATTTTGTCGAATGGCTATTAAGTGAATATCCATTCGCTGAACACCTATTTAGTGAAGCCACTCTTCAATGAATGGCGAATTTCACCTAGGGCAAACCAGTGGTTGGCCACCATCTGGAATTTGTGCTTTTCCCCACTGTAGTGCGATGTCAGAGTTGGTATATTTAGTTAGAGAGGTGTGGGGTTTTCAGCCCCTCCACACCTCAGCAGGTTTTAAATTTTATTTATTTATTTATTTTTTTGCAGTTACTCAATTGGCCAACTGCTTGTTTGTCCTACTTAAAATTTGCCGTTCAGTGAAGAGTGGCATCACTAAATAGGTGTTTGACAAATGGCTATTCACTGAATAACCATTCGATGAAATAAGGAACATTTTTTTAAACAATGAGAGGATTTACGTTTAGAAGCACAATCATTACTGCATAAAGGAAATGTTTTTAACTGTGTGTTAAATATGATTATTTTGGGGAAATTAGGATATGCAAGTTTAGCCAACAGGGTGCTGGTGGAAATTGGGCTACTATTGTCCGAAGGAGAAGAAGAGAGGGGAGGCATGCTCAAAGGCAGGAAGAGAGGAGAAAGGTTAGGAGTGTAGTAGTAAGGTGAGGAACCTTGAATGTTGGCAGTATGACTGGTATAGGGAGAGAGCTAGCTGAAATGATGGAGAGAAGGAAGGTTGATATATTGTCCGTGCAAGAGACCAGATGGAAGGGGAGTAAGGCCAGGTGTATAGGAGGTGGGTTCAAATTGTTCTATCATGATGTGGATGGAAGGAGAAATGGGGTAAGGGTTATCCTGAAGGAATAGTATGCCAAGAGTGTTTTGGAGGTGAAAAGAGTGTCAGATAGAGTGATGTTTATGAAGCTGGAAATTG
This sequence comes from Protopterus annectens, assembly GCF_019279795.1. NCBI lineage: Eukaryota > Metazoa > Chordata > Ceratodontiformes > Protopteridae > Protopterus > Protopterus annectens. The sequence continues at coordinate 233,302,531 of NC_056732.1, read as the reverse complement.
ATGGTGTAATGATGAATGTTGTTAGTGCATATGCTCCACAAGTTGGGTGTGTGATGGATGATAAAGAAAAATTTTGTAGTGAGTTGGATGAAGTGGTGGTGAGTGTACCCAAGGGTGAGAGACCGATGATTGGAGCGGATTTCAATGGGCATGTTGGTGAAGGGAACAGAGGGGATAAGGAAGTGATGGGTAGGTATAGCATAAAGGAGAGGACTGCAGAAGGTCAGATGATAGTGGATTTTGCAAAAAGGATGGACATGACTGTGGTGAATATGTATTTTAAGAAGAGGGAGGAGCATAGGGTGACATACAAGAGCGGAGGAAGATGCACACAGGTGGATTATATCCTATGCAGGATGGCCAGTCTGAAGGAGATTGGAAACTGCAAAGTGGTGACAGGGGAAAGTGTAGTTAGGCAGCATAGAATGGAGGTCTGTAGGATGACATTGGTAATCAAGAAGAGGAGGAGTGTGAGAGCAGTGCCAAGGATTAAATGGTGGAAGTTGAAAAAGGGTGATTGTGAGGTAGAGTTAAGGGGAGAGTTAAGATAGGCACTGGGGGGGGGGCAGTGAAGAGTTAACGAATAGCTGGCTAACTACAGGAGAGCTGGTAAGGGAGACAGCTAGAAAGGTGCTTGATGTGACATCTGGACAGAGGAAGGAGGTCAAGGAGACCTGGTGGTAGAATGAGGAAGTACAGGAGAGTATACAGAGGAAAAGGCCAGTGAAGAAGAAGAAGAGGGATTGTCAAAGAGATGAAGAAAGTAGACAGGGCTATAAGGAGATTAGGCGCACGGCAAAGAGAGTGGTGGTGAAGGCTAAGGATAAGGCATATGGAGAATTGTATGAAAGGTTGGACACTAAAGAGGGAGAAAGATGTGCAGCAGGTAAGGGTGATAAAGGATAGTGAGGGAAACATACTTACATGGAGGTGCTTAGGAGAAATGGCAGTGGAGTTTTTAACCAGATTGTTTAATGAAATCTTGGAAAGTCAGAGGATGTCTGAGGAGAGGAGAAAAAGTGTTTTGGTACCTATCTTTAAGTATAAGGATGATGTGCAGAGCTGTAGTAACTACAGAGGGATGAAATTGATCAGTCACAGCTTGAAGTTATGGAAAAGAGTAGTGGATGCCAGGTTAAGAAGGGAGGTGATGATTAGTGATCAGCAGTATGGTTTCATGCCAGGAAAGAGCACTACAATGCGATGTTTGATGGAGAAATATACAGAAAGTCAGAAAGAGTTGCACTGTGTCTTTGTAGACTTAAAGAAAGCATATGACAGGGTGCCTAGAGAGGAGTTGTGGTATTGTATAAGGAAGTCAGGAGTGGCAGAGAAGTATATAAGAGTGATACAGAATAGATATGAGGGTAGTGTGACAGTGGTGAGGTCTGCGATGGGAGTGACGGATGCATTTAAGTTGGAGGTGGGATTACATAAAGGATCAGCTCTGAGCTCTTTCTTATTTGCAGTGGTGATGGACAGGCTGACAGATGAGATCAGACAGGAGGCCCATAGACTGTGATGTTTGCAGATAACATTGTGATCTGTAGTGAGAGTAGGGACCAGGTTGAGGAGACCCTGGAGAGGTGGAGATATGCTCCAGAGGGGAGAGGAATGAAGGTCAGCAGGACTAAGACAGAATATATGTGTCTGAATGAGAGGGAGGATAGAGGAATGGTGAGGATGCCGGGAGTAGAGTTGGTAAAGGTGCATGAGTTTAAGTACTTGGGATCAACAGTTCAGAGTAATGGTGAGTGTGGAAGAGAGGTGAAGAAGAGAGTACAGGCAGGATGGAGTGGGTGGAGAAGGTGTCAAGAGTGATTTGCGACACACGAGTACCAGTAAGAGTGAAAGTGAAGGTCTACAAGAGGTTGGTGAGACCAGCTATGTTATATGGGTTGGAGACGGTAGCATTGACAAAAAGGCAGGAGTCAGAGCTGGAGGTGGCAGAGTTAGAGATGTTAAGATTTGCACTGGGTGTGACGAGGATGGACAGGATTAGGAATCAGTATAATATCAGCCCTTAATGACTATTATAAAATCTTTGCTATCATGCTTGCTTCAAGGCTAGCCACTCTTTCATTTACATTTAGATCAATGTGAATTTGTCTGAGGTTGACAGACCTAAAAGAATATCAGGAAGGCAATGTTACATTTTCAGTAGAGCACTCATAACTGTGCTCTGTTGTACTTTGTTACTTTTGTTGAAGAGGTGGCCTGAGACATTTCCCCAGCAATTCTCATCACTTTCAAGGCTGTACCAACGCTGCAGAGACTAGGTAAAAGTAAATGAAAGGAAATAATGCAAGCATGTCCATTTTCTTCTGCTTTAGTTTGCTTTCTAATTGGAACTATTGAATAACCAATCTGACAGAATAGCTTAGAGTGTACCCATGTTGCTTCTGCAGAATTAAATTTTTAATAATTTTTACAAGACTTTCTTTTTGTTTACCCAGAAAACATTCAATTTAGTTTTGTTCAGGGTGAGTTGGAAATTGGTCATTTGTGATCAATGCTCTACTCTGGTTAACACGTTCAAATAAATCCACATTTTTGAGCTTCTGTCTAAGCATTAAAGAAAATGTGTCAGTATTTTGTGGGGGCTTTCATTCAACAAGAATTTTCCCCATATTACTATTTTCATGCCTTAGGAAGCCTCCCACAGCCAGAACTTAAAAACAGTATTATTTGGGTGTGCTCTTCTTTTTATGAAGGTGAGAGGATGAACCTAGAGTCAAAACTTTGTTCTTACAAGTGTATCCATTTTTAAATGTGGTATTGTATTTTATTAATGAACATAGATATGTGTATTCTGATTTATTTTGTTAAAGTATTTTTTAATATTTTTCCGTCATTTTAGCATGTCCCTTTTTCTTATTGTGGAACTTTTATTCCTTAAAAGTACCAAAATGTGGCACCTTAGAATAATAACTGTAAGTGTATACCTGCAAATGTTTCTTCATTTCAAAAGGAGGCAAAATATTCACCAGACTGGTCATAAAAGAAGAATGCTGACAGCCGTTGAGGGAGGTCATCATATTAGCCCCATAGCAGCCTCAAAGATCAAAAAAGTATTCTTATGCAGTGATTTTCTTAGAGGATTCCTTCATATGTCGATACAAATTCCTCACATCTACAAAGTCTTTGGCTAGCCTTACTTAAAAGCTGGCCTAGCAGTAGGTTTACCCATGCTCATTATGGTGGACCATCTTAGAACAGTCACAACAACAAAAAACAAGACCTTTGAAGATGCATGCCCTGATAAAGAACATTGTCCACTATTCTTAAGGTAGAGATGTAATTCATATCTTCTCACATACTACCCAAGCTACCATTTTTTATGGATTCCCTTTTGGGCTGCATATGTCATCCCTACCCTACTCTATGATGTCCTTTTCTGAAAAGAGGGATCATTTGTGGCATATCATGGTTAGTAAACAACACTGAGGTTGGCAGAGTACATGGCGCTTTCTGATTCTTCTCTGAAGCTTGTAGACATTCTTCTGCCCATTGCCAAATTAACAATGAAATCCACATGGAATCACCTTATACAATATGCGCACCATTTCCCATAAGGCAGATAGGTCATATTCATCTCTGGCTGAATATTCATTTCTGGACCAGCAGTTACTGCCACCTCAGTAACAGTGGCTGCCCAGGACTGGCAACTGATTCAGTACCACCTCATTGACCTGCAAGTAGAGGGGCAAGTAACCTTTCATAGCTGCCTGGACTAAGGTTATCCACAAGCTGCTGTTGCCCTTGTCATACCATCCAGGATCAAGAATGCATGGTTCTAAAATGAAAGCTTCCTCTGCAAAGATGGTCTCCCATGTGGATCTTGTGAAAAGAAAATCAGCAGAGGTATCTTTAGGGAATGATTGATTACACTGCAGACAGATAGCTTGATGGAGGGCATTCATGGGAGTAAAAAATTATATAAAAAAGAAATGCTAAAGACACTGGGTATTGTAGTTAACATTATTTTTCAAAATTGCAAAGAAAGTGAGGACATTACTTTTGAAATGGCACCCTTGGTGATGATTCCCATTTTTGAAAAGCTGAAAAGGAGGATGTGTTTTATTTAGAGATGTTAAATAAAATCAAGAATTCAATACACAGGAGGTTCAGATTCAAAAGTTTACTAGTGTACACCAGGAGGCAAAAAACGTACAAGTACAGAATTTTGTCCTGACATGAAACAGGAAGCACACAATCTTATATAGGTTTAACATTCAAGCTGTGCCCACCTTACTGACGTGGTATGTCACAGGGCATCTACATCACTTTAGCTTACAGTCTTCTATTCATTAAAACTGCTGATACTGTATATTTTAAAAAACTTTTCCTCTGGATACAATACGGCCTTGCTATCCACCTGGTCAGACATAATGTCTTTCTGTAAAGTTACTTCTTCAAGGTTTCATATCAGTTCGAATACAATAGCAGATTCAGTCTCTTAATACACGTCTTTGTTCTCTGTAACACTTTCTCACACAGCTGTGTGCTATCTCAGTAATACATATACAAGGCCAAATTATCCCAGCAGGAAAGAGCAGAAGATTTCATTATTTCACACATTTAATTTCCTGACCCAGCAGATAATCACTTGTGAAAAGCATAAACATTAAAACTTGCTAAGCTGGCATCTGCCAGGGTCGAAGGTCAGCTTTGCTTCAAGCCACACTGCAGTTTCAAAACTGCTTTACATTTAAACATGAATTAATCCTCTCTATTATATGATTAATAGAATAAAATGCATTATATAGTACTTTGCTTTTAAACTAGCATTTCTCATGTATTCAAATACACATTTTTCTAACAAGAGATCACAGTTTTCAACCTCCCTGATAATTCCTAAACATTGATGCTTGAAAGGAGATTTTACATTTAAGATCAGCCTTTGATGTATTAGAAGCAAACCATACCCTATTCTGACCATGGAAAGTGGTTCAACTCTTTTTCCTTCCATGGAGTTTAGAAGGATCAATTTTCCAGTAAGGTATATACGTGTTTGTTGGATCTGGAAAAAATGCATATGATCACATTACCTAGTATGTCACGTTGAAGGTGTTTGAAGAGTACAGGGGTTTGCAGCACTCCTGCATGCCATCTGGGCCCTATATACGATGAAAAAGAACTGTGGCTGCATTCCCAAAGTTAAATTCAATGCACTCATAATGGATACATGGTTCTTCCAAGACTGTTTTCTCTTGCCTTCTAGTCATAGTTTGTATGGACATCATATCAAGACAGGGTTGGGGCTTGAAGAGTATTTGGTCTGGATATGTGAATACTGCACTTTTCTTGCTTATAGATGATGTCTTCTTGGCTTAAAATAACTGAGATCATCAACGTGCAGTGGAACAGTTCAGTGCTGAAGGTACATCAAATGGCATGAAAACCTGTACCCCCAAAATAGTGAATATAGTGCATAACTGTCTGCAGATGAGATGGAAGCAGGTACCTAGACTGGATCAGCTTAAGGAATTTCAGTTCTTGTTCATGAGTAAGTACAGAGGGACCTGGGAAACTGACCAGTGGGTGGGTACAGTAGTGGTAATAATGCAGGTTTTGGACCATAATGGGATGATTGAGAGTGGATGACATTTATATTTACAGGTCACTCTGTGTGTATACCCTCATCTGTGGTCATGAGCTTTGTTTGGGTAGAGACTAGTAGGATGAAATTACAGATTTAACTTTTGAAATTGAAGTTGTGAATAATTTTCTGGGTACAGTCTTTATCATGGAGTGAGGAGCTTGGCAATCTATGTGCATCTTGGAGTGGACTGGCTGCTTCCCAATGTTTACAAGAGTTGTTTGAGGCATTTTAGTTCACCAGGTGAGGATGCTTCTTTGATGTCTCCCTCAAAAGATATGCTAGGCATGACCCACTAGAAGAGGCCCTAGGACAGTCCCATTGATGTGGTCACAGGATTATGTCAGTTTCCTTGGGGGCAAATATCTGGGGATCCCACAGGATGAGCTGAGGGCTACTGCTGGGTGTAGTAAATCAGTCTGCTCAGCCTGCTACCAGTGTGATACTTGTCAGAGCGAGTGTTATAGAAAATGAATGGAAGGGTGCCTGAAAACTATCACCATGTTATCACTCTGCTTGATGCATTATATTTCTGACACAGTAAATTAATGTGTTATATTACAGTATTTATATACTGCAGTTAAGGCACAATAGATTACATTTTCTAAACAAGTTTTTAAATACTCTCTAAGTGAAAAACTAGGGAAGCTTGTAAAGTAATCTATAAAAAAGCAAAACTGTACAATTTAACATAGGAGGCTCAATCCAGTAAATTTGATATTTTGAGTACATGTTGTGTTAGAAAGAACTGCTTTACTTTGTTTATATTTCAAGGTCATTGGTGGTATTTAATGGTACTAGAGTATTTTTAACCTTGTTTGCTAATTTTACTTTACTATTAGGTGCTCTTATGTTACTCTATCTATTATATTTAGACAGAAGAAGTTCCATTTGCAAACGTTGAGGGATATCACTGAAATACAGAAAATGACACCACGGGAAAGAATGCGACTGCGCAAGCAAATTGCTGCAGATAAACGAGCTGAAAGGCTCAAGTAAGTATTTTACTGCAAATCTGTATCAAACTTCTGCAAGAATTTCCATTACTGGAAAATGCATTTACACTGTCACATGACATAAACACGTGGGTGAGACCACTAACCTGCCATTCATCAGCAGGATATTAATTCATGCTTTAACATGATGTGCTGACATAATGCTTTTCATTGGGTTCATATTAAATGATCAAAGACGCATTTGTTCAAATGCGTCTTGATCGAACTTGAAAGCCCGAAAAGGCAAAATAGCCAAACAGCATATAAGCAAATTCTTTCCCTGGGAAAGAAATCGCTTGGCCACTTCTTTTACTTTGCCATTTTTGTGACTGTAGTGTGATATCGGAGTTGGTATATTTAAGTGGGGGGGGGGCACAGCCCCCCACTTTATGTAATGTTTTTTACAATTTTTTTTTTTTTTTTTGGTGGAACAGAGAATTTTTTCCCTTGGAAAAAAATCGCTCTTCTAAGCATTCGAGATTGTAAGCTTTCACTTACATGGGTTTGATAAATCATTGTTCACTTTTTTATGCGTTCAATGATTTAACATAGACCCTTTTCATCATAACAAAGTAATAGAAAATAATAGCTAAAGTGGTGCAGGTGCTAAACACTAACTCAGATTACAATGCAAATCATAGAGACAGGCATGACTATATTGTAGTGAAAATCACATACAATAGCAACTCCCAAACAATGCACATAGCGAAAATATTAGGTGGTGGTCCTGCCTACTCTTATCTCAATGTGGTATTATAATTAAAAAAAAGCAATCTTTCAGGTCAGAGGGCTATGAAAAGGAAGACATAAGTGCATCCCGGAGTCTGATTTACTTCTTCCACTATGAAACAGGGAAGAATAGTAGGAATTACTGGTCACTCTCTCCTTGAAAAAGGAGATAAAACCCTGAGGGTGGGTATTGGGAAGCATACATGGTCGTTTGACTGTCAGCCACGGTGCTGCAGAAGTTAGAGTTATCGCCTCACAGCAAGAGGCTCTTTGGTTCAATTCTTGGCTGGAGCTCCTTCTGTGCGGAGTCTGCTTGTCCTCTCTGCCATTGACTAAACTTTAAAAAGACATGCAGGTAGGTGCGTGAGTGTGTTTGTGTGCCTTCTCTGAAGATTGGGCGCCAGGCTTGCTGTCCATCGGTAAAGTGTCCTGACTTCCTGTAACACACTTAGAAGTTGCAAGAATGACAGGATGTGTGGTTGCCTGCATTTTCTGATGGACATGAAGTCTGAAAACTAAATGTTTGTCATTATTTAGTGTCTTCAATCCTTCAATTCTCAGTAATTTATCCAAAACGATGGACTTTATGAGGAACAGACCAAATTCATGGGACAAAAATCTGGACATTCTGTGAAAAAACTGTACAGTTGAGAGGCATGAGTGAGGTGAGTGCAAACAAAAAAGACTGTATTGCACTGTCTTCCTGACAGCACTTGCTAAGTACTTTATGGCTTTGAAAGCAGGCAAAACACGAGTTTTTTTCCTCTAACTTGTACTACATGGAGCAGATACACTACAAAGAATTATGACTGGGTCTCAGATCCCAACTTATTATTATGTGTTCTCAACATGAATGCCAAGAAATTCACCTCTCAAGTGAATTTCTTGACATCCATGTCTCGAACACATAATAAATCAGTTAGGAGTAGTGACCCAATCAATGTTACACACATGCAAGGAGTGGACATTATATATCCAAGAGTATAGACATTCAGCGATATCCATGTATTCTATAGAATACATCATTTTAAAATGATATTCATCAGTATATAAGAACAGAGAGGCTTAGATGTGTTTGTGCACTGTAGATAAACCGTGCCATTATCCAGTATTACAAGCTAAACAACACTGATAAATGTAAAAAAAAAATAAACGTTATTTATCAAAACTTCCAAATGCAGGATATTAAAAATGCTCTTGGTAAGCTGTGCTATAGTCTTCCACATTTCACCAATTCACACTTTCATTCTCATCAGTTTAGTAGTAGGTAAAGTCGATTTTCATTTATTTATTGTTTTATGTCTCATGCCCAGTAATGTGTTCAGTGTATAAATGCATACTATCTTGACAACAGAGGACAAGGTATTTGGAGTTTCTCTGGTTTTACAATTTCATATATGAGACTGTACTTGGAATAAGCTTCAGAGGTGCTTCCCAACAGATGGAAAATAGCATGAAGTTGTCTCTGACAAGTAAGCCCCATTCCTTGATTTGGGGTCAAAAGATACATGGAATCCACTATGACTCATTAAAATCAAAATCCCTGAAGCATATTGGATGAGTCCGGCTCATCAAAAGACACAAACACCAGCATTTTAAATGTTTTGTTTGGGAACCCCCCCCCCGCCATTTTAGGAACTTCCTTCCCCAAACCCCTCTTACTTATAAATATCTGCTAAATGGTCACAGAACATCAGCAAAACGAGAAAAGAGAAAACATCTCTGTAAAGGTGAAACATAGCTTGCAAACTGTGACATTACAGTAGAGCTGATGCATATATAATTATTTTCTGAGAGTTAATATTTCATTGAGTTTGACTGACATAGCAAGGCTTCCCCAAATGGCGACAAATGGTTGCCAGCCCAAGGAGTTGCTACATTTGTGATTTTTATATTTCATAGAGAATCACTTTTGATATAATGTGTGCTGTTTTATTATTTGGTGAGGTAGAGGACTGTTTTTGGTTGGAGCTGAAGTTCAAAGGTTTTGGCAGATGTGTCTTTTTGTGCTCATGGACTTTCAAGGAGAAAGTTTTGTTTGGAGCTCTAAAACTGTGTTGGGTCTGGAAGTGGGGCAGTGTTACACTTTGTTGCAGCAAGTGACATTTTTATGAATTGTTTGCCCCTGCCATTTACTGGTTTAGGGGCCATTTGGAAGTTGACTGAATATGCAGAATTACTGCAGTGGTCTTTTTTGGAACATTAGTGAATTTGTTTTAGTTCTTTGATACTTCCTTGCTTATGCTAGGACTTAAGGATTTTGTAATAGTGCTTTCTTACACTGCACTCTTCAACATTTTGACATGCCTGCAGGATGTTATTTGCTGGAATTGTCTGTTGCAAATGTATTCCAACTTTTTTCAGGTGTTTTGGTTATTTCTATAATATATCATAAGATATTGCCCAGGATTCAGTAAGGTTCTGTGCAGGAATAGCTTATTCCTGCATGGAAGCATCCATTTAAGAGCAGCACGGCAGCGTGCCATGCATAGTAATGAAGGCGCGCTGCCTCTGCTCCAAAACGGACAAGGAGCATGGACAAGTGCAGGGGGTATGTCTGAGAGCAGAGCTCTCACAATACACATTCCCCTGCACTCAGGAAGTGCCACCTGGCAATTATAATGAGCGAAAATGCTCATAGGAGGCTGCATTCCTCCCAACTGTAGAAATCATCGCAGAATGTCCATATTACACGCCCATACACCACCCCAATTTTCCTGGACAATCACTGGGATGATCTCAGGATAGAAGTCAGTAAATAATGCATACGTTTCAGTGTCAGACTTCAAATCCATCATAAAACGTATATGAAAACAAATCCTGTTACTCTAGCCACTGTCCCAAGTTTACAAGAGCAATAATGAAAATACGTCCGTAGTTGTACCACAATTAGTCAAGCTTTGTCCAGATAGTGTGCCTGAAGAGGTTGAGAGGTATGGGGGGTTGCTAGGATGTCTGTCAAATATGCAGATGCACGCAGGAATCCACAGAAATAAGTGAAACCTGTCCTTTCCAAGAGAAAATAGCCTTAGAGAATTTGTTTTTATCATACAGATTAAATTTAACCATAGGTGCGCGGGTTTGCCCATTGCTTAGCTATGCATACTGTAGCTTAAAGGGCACAAGAAGATAAATAACAAGATACATGCAATTGAAACAGTATTACAATAGTGTAGTGGTCAGAACATTTGCCTTGCGAGCAGTCATTCCAGGCTTGATTCCCACTGTAGTAAATTCCATTTTCCATTTGAAATCACTGTATGAATATTATTCCTGCTGTATAACCTACTAAATAAAATATATTTGTTAACTGGAGTACTACATTTAATGCAGGTGTGAAGTGTCATTGTAATAATGTGGTAAAATACACAGATAAACACAAGTGCCCCATACAGTATATGTACACATGAATCAAGGATACGAAATGAAAGTATAATGTGTAATGAATGATAAAACCATATAGTGTCCAAATCCACCACTTTCCCAAGAACCATGTTTCATTTCTGTCTAAATTAGTGTGGGGGTAAGCGGGAGTAAGCAGTTTTAAGCAGTAGTAAGCAGGTTTAAGCCCGTTTGCATGGGGGTAAGCAATGCGCAGACAGGTTAAGCAATATTGAAGCTAACTCCCTGTAAGCATATTTAACTGGACGTTAGCATTGCTTACCGTCACGCAAACCCTCACAAACCCACTTACAACTGCTTAAAAGTGCCTTAATCACTTTGTATCCAACAGCCTCTGTCCTGCCCAATAACAAAATAAACAGCACTTGCAGGTCATGAACCCAGGACCCTGTACACTATAGTCACAGTAGTTAACCAGTAAGCCATCACAGCAATACATAAGATTGAGGTATCCCCAAACAGATCCTCACTATAACAAAATCACAATTTACATGTGAAAGGAATCTATATACAGTTTTATGTTGTATAACCTACTACATAACATAAATATGTGAACTGGAGTACAGCATTAAGTCCAGATGTGAGGTGTCATTGTAATAAAGTGGTGAAATCCCCCAATAAACACAAGGACCCCATACAGTGTACGTACACATGAATCATGGATACTAAACAAATATATAACATATAATGAATGATAAATCAATGCCAAACAGCAAATAGTCTGCAAATTTAAAATTAAGCAATGCTAAGCATGGCACACCCCTGCTTACTAGGTGTAAGCAATGTGTAGGTCAGCTAAATCAGTTTGCCCATTGGTATACCCCTTTAAGCAATGCCAACCTTAGGTAAGCAGGTTTGCCCATAGCCTAAGATTTTCAAAACCGTTCAATCATGGCAAAGTGTGGGAAATCAGCCCTATTTAAACCCCACAGGTGGGAATACATCTCATAATTGGTTGCAGCTTCCTCCTGCAGGCACTATGGCCGGTGTGGGTAAAGGATTGTGCTTCCAGGCACAATGAGTCCAAAGTCATGGCAGGACTCTTTGTTAAAGAGCATGACCAGAGACTGCTGCAGGGCCAGTACCAGGGTTTCCAATATAAAGCGGAAGCCTAAGACCATCTCGCCCATGACCTCACCAGTGCCACTGGCATCCCTTGAACTGGTGAGCAGGTCAGGCATCACTATGCTGACCTGAAACGGAGGAAGAGGGAGCTCTTGGATCAGTGGATCCAAGAAGCTAGACAGATGTCCCAACCATGTGTATCATTCTACTACCTGTTTAATAATTGCCAGCTCATGTATATTATGGATAGGTATGGCTAAATATTCCTCTTATGTCTTTGACAGCGGCAGACGAGTGGACTGTGAATCGGGAAGCCCATGCCTGTAGGCTGCAGAGGCTGCATTGCGAGGCAGGTTAGTAATAATCATGCATGTATCAAGAAATAAATCTAAAAGTAGTAGAAATTGCCAGTGTAAAACCTGTGTTGTGTATGGCATGTACTGAATAAACCAGACAATATGGCAGGAAGAGTCTCATATAGGTTGTATATAAATAAAAGGTTAACAGCCTGGCAATAAAGATCTAACTTCTGGATTGCTTGTGTTTACACTGGTATCATATGGTAATGTAGTGCTGCATGCTCTTAATAGTATTGTTGTATTAAGCACTGTTACCCACACTGTGCTACATAAATAAAATGTGTAGGAATGTCTGTATACGACTGTTGTAATCACAAGGTCATATTGTACAACTGAGAGAGACTTAGACAGAAAACAGTGAAACGACAGACAACATAATCCAAATAGCACACTCAACTAAGATGTGAAGTGTATTTTTAGCACACACAGCTAAGGCTCGAATCCTGGGAGTGGTAGTAAGCTGTACGCATAATCATACCCCACAACTGTACACATATTGTCAGATAGTCCACATAACTGGTGTAAGTCCCCTGCCTGTTACCCTGTCCCCCTGGTAAATCAGTGGGATGATCCCAGAAATTTAGGCAGCAAATAATGATATACAACTGATTGTCAGACATAACTGTCAGAAATATATCTATAAGAACAAACCTGTCACTCTAAGTGTTATGAGAGTAATAAGCAAAGTATGTCCCAACTCTACCCCATGTTGTGAAGCTATGACCAGAGTGTGTGCAGTAATAGAGTGAGACTTATGTGCATAATAATGTGGAATCTGGTAATATGTGTGGCAACATTCAGGTAGTGTTAACAAACATCCCCCCACAGGTCTGTCAGATACGAAAACTGTGCCTAGAAATAAAAGATTGAAATCCTGGACTGGTACTGTTTAGTCTGGTATTGTATGGCAGCGTTAGTGTTGCAGTATCTCTAAATAATAAGGCATTACTCATCACTTTCATCCACACAGTGCTATATAATAAAATCGCCTAGGAAACCCTGTATAAGAGTGTTGTAATTACAAGTTCAGATTGTAAAACCACAGGAGACTTATAGACAGAATTCAGGAAAACATACACAGCAATATCTATATAGCACACTCAACTGTGATGTACACTGTTTTATTTTTAGCAGACACACCCATGGTTCGAATCCTGGGAGTGGTAGTAAGCTGTATGCAGAATCATACCCTTCAACTGTACAGATCTGTTCAGAATGTCCAGATAATTGGCCCATATCTGCTGCCTGTTACCCTGTCCCCCTGGCATATCAGCATGATAATATCTGACATTTAGGCAGCATTTAATGTCATATAACTGACTGTCAGGCCTGTAAATGTTTGGAAAATGTCTATGAAACAAACCTGTCATTGTAGCAACTCACCAAAGGTTTATGAGGGCAATAGTCAAAATATGTCCCAGTTTCACCTGCATGTTGTCAAGACATGCCCAGAGTGTGTGCAATAAGAGATGGAGAGGTATGTGCATAACATCAACCTGGAATTTGGGAATATGCGTAGAAACAGTCAGGTAGTGTTAACAAGCAATACCTCCACAGGTATACCAGGTAAGAGGTGTATACTGCAGGTAAAACACAGTTCATGTATATAGTTGTCTACATCCATACCACTGTCCAAACTAAGGACATAGGGTAGTGTAATAATACCTGTAAGGTACAGGTCACAGCACTAACTAAGAAATTAATGAGAACTACAGGGATATACAAGTTGTTACTTGACATCTTTCTCTCCCCCCACCATATCTGCAACAATAAACTAAATACACAACTCAGTCGGTATGTGTACAATTAAATCTACTGTTGGGACATATGTACTATTGTTTTATAAATATTAAAATTTGTTTCTATGCATGAGCCATGTTGCAGTACTCCCACACTGATGGCATGCTGCCATCAATGTACCTGCATGCTATTGTAATGGCCACTGTGGTTCCATATATGTATGTGTTCTGTTTGCTATGCAACTGTTCCATATCTGGTGTTTTGGGTTAATGGGAATATCTTTGCATGCTGTTATACCTAATCCTGGAATGTGTTGACTATTACTAACCCACATATGTTTTAAAATTGAAACACCACAGCACATTTGGGAAGGCCGGTCCCAGCAGACCCACCTCTCCCAAATCATCTGGCCATTGCACTGAGCACCAGCATGTCTGTAGCACATCCCGGGACCTCCTTCTCTGTTGGATCTGCACCACTTTTGGGTGGAACTGCCTCAGGGGATGGGGCTTGCCCCCCCCGCCCTGGGACCGGGCGCAGACAGGATACTGTCACCCATCATCAGGTCTGGGGTCTGGTGCATACTGAGCTCCACAGGGAGTTTGAAAATCTGCTATGCCAGCTTGAGGGACACGTGGTGCATCTACAGGGTCAGCCTGCCCCTCCTACCCAGCCCCCACCAGAGCCACCTTTGGGGCTGTGAAGATACAGTGGTGACTGTCCATGGGTGGGACCTCAGTCCCACTGTTTCCACTAGGGGGATCATGGGCTTCTGACTTTCAAACACTCCTCCCCATCCAAGGTGTTTACCCCCCACATTTGTCATATACTGCCCCTGTATGCTGTCTTGTCTGTTATCCTACCCTACCTAACCTACCTCCCCAAATATAGCTACTATCCCTCCCCAACATCCAACTGTCACCTTAAAAAAGGGTAATCTGTTCCCAAAAAAAAAAAATCTCACCCCATACATAGCTGTCCATTTTGTACAAGTCTACTGGACACGTAATCTGGTGCAATTGGCTTCACAACATATTATTGTTGTCCTCACCCCTCTGTCAGGGGTATGAGTGTCCAAATCTACCTCCAAATAAGTGTATATGCACAGCTGTTGCTGTAGATTAAATGGGCGGCTATGGACCTTCCCTACACCCGTCCTGCACATCCTTAGCTATTTTCCCCTACTGTCTTTCCCTCTTTGTGCACCTTTTTCACCACTTTCCTATCAACCCCTTTTCTTTTCTTTTAAACAAATTATTGCGGAGGTAAGCGAGAGTAAGCACTTTTAAGCAGCAGTAAGCTTACTTAAGTAAGTTTAAGCCTGTTTGCGCGGGGGTAAGCAATGCCTACACAGGATAAGCAATCTAGAGGCTAACTGACTGTAAACATATTTAACCAGAAGTTAGCATTGCTTCCTATCATGCAAATCTGCACAAACTGCCTACAAATGCTTAAAAGTGCCTTAATCACTCTGTATTCAACGCCCCTTGTTCTGCCCAGCAAGAAAATAATCAGCCTTTGCAATTCTCAAACCCAGGACCCTGTTCATAGCCAAAGTAATTTACAACTAAGTTATGTCAGATATACATATCCCTGATGTTTTCACAAACATATCATCCAGCACAGTCATTCAACAGTACAGGAAATGTATTTATACGTGTGTGTGTGTGTGTGTGTGTGTGTGTGTGTGTGTGTGTGTGTGTGTGTGTGTGTGTGTGTGTATATATATATATATATATATATATACTATACATATATAAGTAAACTCAAAAGAACGGGCAAAAAACTGAGCTTAACTCAAACAAAATTCAAAACTCCAATTTTATTAGCGCTTTCGGCGAGGTCAGTGCCTCCCCTTCTTCAGACAACAAACCAACAGATTTACAACTAATTTAAACTAGGTTTCAGTGCAATTATTCAATTATGCTATTAAGTCTTTTACTTTCATTAAAAAGACACTGCTTACCAACCAGTTCGTATGTGCCCATAGACTAACATTAACGGAATGCCCGCACTTACAAGGCCTTAGTACATATATATATAATGTAGATATAAATTAATATAACCATCCTAAACAATAAACAATTCTAAAAAATCATGTATATAAAATATATAAAAACATTTAAAATGCATAATCTAATTTCTAAAGTTTAAAAACAAATATATACCGCAGCTTGTTATAACTCTATGTGACTAAAATAATAGTAGTCATAACAGAGTAAATAGTTTTACAATCAATTTAAAACTCATTTGAATGCTATAGCTAGTAAAAAAATAATATTCTATTCTAAAATCGTACAAAAGCACTTTGCAATCATATCCTCACTTGAACATTAAAATAGAGGCAAAAAATTGAAATAGAGACAAAAAATTTATCCTACAATGACCTTTTTTCTTTATTGGTAACCATACAATAATATTCCACAAAACTAATTCATTTATATTTTTGTTGTATCTTATATTTTGTGGAATATTTTATTTACCTACGTAAAGCTAATAGTTTCAATATACTTTTAATGGATACATACTCATTAAGTCTGGGAGGGGTATGGGCCGCCGTTCTTATTTGCCAGAAAATTTCTTCTACTTCAAGTTGTAATTGCCAGGGCCCCCCTCTTATGTCTCCTTGACATTGTTGTAATATTATGAATTTAAACCTATGTTCGGGATATTCAACAATATGTCTAGCTAATGCATTTGTTGTATCTCTTTTGTTAATAGCATACTGATGTTCATAAATACGCTAATTAATTTTCCTCTCCGTTTTGACAATGTAGGACGCAGCACATTGGTCACAGCAAGCTGAATAAATTACTCCTTTAGTTTCACAATTAAATCTGCCATTAACTTGGTACATCCTCTCCCTAATGGTGATTTTATTATCCATCTGTATATATTTACATTGCTGGCATGACCCACATTTGTACATTCCACAAATCCTAAATTGATTAGTTCTTTTTCTTTCAAGTAATGCTTTTAAGTTTGCACCCTTTCTATACGTAAAGTTAGGCTTCTCCCCTAATATTTTGAACAGCCCACTATCCTCCATTATAATATCCTAATTTTTATTCAACGTTTCTTTTATTCTAAAGTGGTCAAGAGAATACGTGCAGAGAAAATTGGTCTTAAAATCATGCTTTTTGTTGCTTGTGACCATATTATGTTGGTTTGCTATGTGTTCAACATTTTGGGTAAAATTGTTCTGTAATTGGGGTTTAAAGTGCCCTATATTACATTTAATGCTAACTTCGGGGATAATATCATCCATCAAAATTTCTGGATACCCTCTCTTCATGAACATAACTCTCAAAAGTTCACATTCACTAGTGAAATCAATGTCATCAGATACCATTCTAGCCGCCCTTACCATCTGCCCTTTAACCACCACTCTCTTTTGATGGTAAGGGTGGCTACTGGTAAAGTGCAATAACGCATTAGAATAAGTTGGTTTATTATAGCTTGTACTTCTAAATCTAAAATTAGTTGTATCCTTCACTAGGTTAATATCCAAAAAGTTGATACTACTGTCCTCTAAACTGTAAGTAAATTCAAGGAAGTTGGTCATCTGAGTAATGTTAGAAATAAAAGTTTTATATACATGATTTCTTAGATTTGTTTACTGTTTAGGATGGTTATATTAATGTATATCTACATTATATATATGTACTAAGATCTTGTAAGTGTGGGTATTCCGTTAATGTTAGTCTATGGGCACATACGAACTGGTTGGTAAGCAGTGTCTTTTTAATGAAAGTAAAAGACTTAATAGCATAATTGAATAATTGCACTGAAACCTAGTATAAATTAGTTGTAAATCTGTTGGTTTGTTTTCTAAAGAAGTGGAGGCACTAACCTCGCCGAAAATACTAATAAAATGCGAGTTTTGAATTTTGTAGTTAAGCTCAATTTTTCGCCCGTTCTTTTGAGTTTACTAGTTTGTTTTATTTGTTGCGAAGTGTTATTCTAGTATTATGGTGAGCGAAACCGGAGCAAACTCACAAGTGTTGTTCTCACAGGACGATCTTATGAATTCGAATAAGGCTGGGTCCCCGGAGGTGTATGCCATTGGGAATTTAACGGCTTTGGTGCAGGTACAGCTCGGTCGTGTAGACAGTTTAACCCAGCGAATGGAACTTTATGTACAAATTGGAAATGGTATTCTTCCAGGGAGACCAGTTCAGCCTGATGTTAATCAGTGAAATTTACCTGGACTAGTTCAACCGTTAGCTGTTGACCATAATATCACTCACCCTAATGAAAAACAACCTGTTCTTACTCCCGTACCACAGCAGCATGGGAGCCAGGGCCGAGATAATAACACGCAAGCTGGAGAAGCATGCTCTTTTCCTACTATGGTTAGCTTCTTAAGTAACAACAACTTCTTTGGGGCTGGAATAGGTGCTGGAGGTACACAGGAACAGAATCAGGTGGTGAGTACCATCACAACTTGGATGAATGACTTTGATTATAAACTTTATAAGTGTAAAACGCTGCAGCTTGTAATAGCATATTTACAAGAATGCATAGACAAAAAGATTATCCCGTTGCGCCAGTGGTGCTACCCAGTAAGATTAGTTGAAAACTCTGTGTTTAATTGGGAACTTTTGTCTTTGTTCGACAAGCAAGGGTTCGAGTTTTTACAGTCATTGATAAATTATTATAAATCTGAAACCAATAACTTGAAAAGTGAACCTGAAATATTAGAGCATGCCATAAAGACTGATAATGAATTTATACGTTATAAATATGAATATGCTAGGATTTTTACTAGCATAGAAGTTTCTATGGCTAAATTGTTGGTGACAAAAAAGAAAAACATAGCTAGAGACTTGCATGAGTACGTAAACAATAAAGCATACCCACGCCTACCTTATAATACACAAAGTGCTGCTAGTCAGCAAAATAACCTTGACATAGATGACGAGGTCATTGGGGAGGGTGTGAATAGCTCTATGCAAGGAGAAGTTACAACTCATATTGCAGAAGCACAACCCCTATGCCGGAATGAAAGACTTAATAATAATAATAATAATAATAATAATAATGCCCACAATAATGGATCATCACAATACCAAGGGGCTAATAATAATGACAATTGGAATAATAGAGTTAATCATCAAGGTTTTCAGAGAAACAACAATCACAATGTGAACAGGAATCAAGGGCAGAGGAGGAACCACCGAACTCAATGGAGGAGATGACAATATACCTCCTGCATCAACCCCAAATACTTACAAGTTCTGAAGGGGACTTTAAGATATACAACTACACAGTTTTAACTATTACGCAGGATATGGTAGACTTTTTTTCTAAAGGGTTATCTTTTGTTCCTGATAGAAGGATGGACATTGTGAGAACCATTGTTGACCTAAAACTCTCTGTGCGTAAATTGAATTTAAACGCACTTATGGGAACAAATTCCTCATTATCGAACTCCTTAAGGGTCTCAAGTTTTTTAACCCACCATTGCATGCATCTTTAAGCTCTTTCAAAAAAATATGCGAAATGGACTTAAGAGCTATTGCAAATGATAAGCATTCTAGAATCAATAATAAGACTAACATTACGAAAAATGAATGGGAATTTTTAAACTTATTGAATGAATGCAACATTAGGGTAATGAAACCCGATAAAGGGGGAGGGCTGGTATTTATGGATCAGAATGAATATAGCAAAAACATGGGTAAATATCTTAATACTAATGCTTACACGCAAGTTAGTATTAATGAAGTGAATATGGCTTATAAAAAAATTAGAGGCACCTTAGATGATTTATTCTTGGAAGGTGTTACTGATATTGATGTACATCAGTATTTAACAATGGCTGCTCCTAGGATACCAGCCCTTTTTGGCTCGCCCAAAATACATAAAAGATGTGTTGACCCCCCCCCCCCCCGTTTAGACCTATTGTAGACGGAAGGGGATCTGTGACTTATGGTTGTGCTAAATTTGTAGACAATATATTAAAGCCCCTGGTCGAACAAGAGTCCCAAATTTGTAGTGACTCGTGGAGTTTTTTTAGAAAACATAAGTAAGTTGAAATACCATGAAAATTTTAGTTTCTTCACAATTGACGTGAAAGACCTTTACACTGTAATCCCCCAAGATTTAGGTCTCGAATGGAATAGGGAATTCATGACTACTAGGCATGTGGATGAGAAAACTATATATTTAGTAGAAACCTTACTTGAAATTGTGTTAACTAATAACTTCATGATTTTTGATGTGCAATTTTTCCTCCAGAATACAGGAGTTGCAATGGGGTCACCTTGTGGCGGTAGTTTCGCCAATTGTATTATGGCCCATTGGGGAAAAAACTTTATTATTTACAAATGGCCTATTTCAGGAAAATGTTTCTTGGTACACTCGATACCAAGATAACATGTTCCTGATTTGGAAGGGAAATAAAGCATTAGTTCCAACTTTTATTTCTAACATTACTCAGATGACCAACTTCCTTGAATTCACTTACAGTTTAGAGGACAGTAGTATCAACTTTTTGGATATTAACCTAGTGAAGGATAAACTCATTTTAGATTTAGAAGTACAATCTATAGAAAACCAACTTATTCTAATGCTTTTTTGCACTTTACCAGTAGCCACCCTTACCATCAAAAGAAAGCGGTGGTTAAAGGGTAGATGGTAAGGGTGGCTAGAATGGTATCTGATGACATTGATTTCACTAGTGAATGTGAACTTTTGAGAGTTATGTTCATCAACAGAGGGTATCCAGAAATTATGGTGGATAATATTATCTCTGAAGTTAGCATTAAACGTAATATAGGGCACTTTAAACCCCTATTACAGAACAATTTTGCCCAAAATGTTGAACACATAACAGACCAACATAATATGGTCACAAGCAACAAAAAGCATGATTTTAAGACCAATTTTCTCTGCACGTATTCTCTTGACCACTTTAGAATAAGAGAAACGTTGAATAAAAATTAGGATATTATAATGGAGGATAGTGGGCTGTTCAAAATATTAGGGGAGAAGCCTAACTTTACGTATAGAAAGGGTGCAAACTTAAAAGCATTACTTGAAAGAAAAAGAACTAATCAATTTAGGATTTGTGGAATGTACAAATGTGGGTCATGCCAGCAATGTAAATATATACAGATGGATAATAAAATCACCATTAGGGAGAGGATGTACCATGTTAATGGCAGATTTAATTGTGAAACTAAAGGAGTAATTTATTCAGCTTGCTGCGACCAATGTGCTGCGTACTACGTTGGCAAAACGGAGAGGAAAATTAATCAGCGTATTTATGAACATCAGTATGCTATTAACAAAAGAGATACAACAAATGCATTAGCTAGACATATTGTTGAGCATCCCAAACATAGGTTTAAATTTATAATATTACAACAATGTCAAGGAGACATAAGTGGGGGGCCCTGGCAATTACAACTTGAAGTAGAAGAAATTTTCTGGCAAATAAGAACGGCGGCCCATACCCCTCCCGGACTTAATGAGTATGTATCCATCAAAAGTATTTTGAAACTATTAGCTTTATGTAGGTAAATAAAATATTCCACAAAATATAAGATACAACAAAAATATAAATGAATTAGTTTTGTGGAATATTATTGTATGGTTACCAATAAAGAAAAAAGGAATTTTTTAACATGTATAGTTAAGGTCATTGTAGGATTAATTTTTTGTCTCTATTTCAATTTTTTGCCTCTATTTTAATATTCAAGTGAGGATATGATTACAAAGTGCTTTTGTTTGATTTTAGAATAGAATATGATTTTTTTACTAGCTATAGTATTCAAATGAGTTTTAAATTGATTGTAAAACTATTTACTCTGTTATGACTACTATTATTTTAGTCGCATAGAGTTATAACAAGCTGTGGTATATATTTGTTTTTAAACTTTAGAAATTAGATTATGCATTTTAAATGTTTTTATATATGTTATATACGTGATTTCTTAGAATTGTTTATTGTTTAGGATGGTTATATTAATTTATATCTACATTATATATATATATATGTACTAAGATCTTGTAAGTGCGGGTATTCTGTTAATGTTAGTCTATGGGCACATACAAACTGGTTGGTAAGCAGTGTCTTTTTAATGAAAGTAAAAGACTTAATAGCATAATTGAATAATTGCACTGAAACCTAGTATAAATTAGTTGTAAATCTGTTGGGTTGTTGTCTGAAGAAGGGGAGGCACTGACCTCGCCGAAAGCGCTAATAAAATTTGAGTTTTGAATTTTGTTTGAGTTAAGCTCAGTTTTTCGCCCGTTCTTTTGAGTTCACTAGTTTGTTTTTTTGTTGCGAACTATACATATATAAATATACACACACACACACACACACACACACACACACACACGCACACACACACACACACACACACTCACACACACATATATATATATATATATATATATATATATATATATATATATATATATATATATATATATATATATCAAATGTATTTATTTATTTATATTTGTTGACCTGGAGTGTCCGACTGGATGTAGGTCCATTTTCAGCGGGAGAAAAGCTCCACAGTTAAAATAAACAGACAGTAGTTACATTGGATTACATAGCGATTAACAATTTACATAGCAATTACTTACAACATATTTACAGATGAAGAACATAGTACATCAGTAGACAACTAGAATCTATCTGTGAAGTACATAACAGACATTAACAAATATTACAATAAGAAGTTCCTGCTGTATAATAAGTACTAGGTTTATGAGCATCTGAGCTTCCTATAATCAAGGTAGTTAGTGGAGTGGAAAGAAAGGTAGTCGGTGGATGGGGTGGCTGATATTAGAGTGGGAGTTGCAAGGGCATAGCCAGCATGTTTTTAGGTGCGCTTTTAGTAAAGTTTTGAAGTGGGTGCATGATGGTATGGAGGTAATTGTGGGTGGGAGGGAGTTCCATAATTTGGCTACGGCGCAAGAGAATAGTGCTTCACCAGCAGAGTTATTGGTTTTAACGATCTGCAATTTTGTTGCTGGTTCTTAGTGGTCTGGTGGTGCGATAGGGTTGGAGTAGATTCTGGAGGGATGGAAGATTTAGTGGATGGTTTACTAGTTTGTAGGCGAGTGAGAGTTGATACCATTGAAGGAGGTGAGGGATATATATATGTATAGATATATATCTATAGATATAAAAGAGAACACAAGAAATACATATATGACCAAATGCACCGTTATGGGGGTGAGAGGGCCCAAGCTAAGTACCTCTTGTAATTATTGATATCACCCCTTCCCCCACAGCCAAACAGATCTGCCTTGCAACACAACACCAACACTTGCAAGTCGCATACCCTGGACCCTACACAACATAGCCACAAGAAGTTAACAGTAATCCATCCCACCTGTATGATGTCAGAAAGGTATCAATAACATATCATGCAGTACTGTCTGGCTACCATAGGGAATATACAATGTGGAAGCAATAAACATTCCAAAGATACATATACACACACACATATATATATATGCAGATATATATATATATATATATATATATATATAGATATATATATATATATATATATATGTTCATAGGTTCATAGGTTCATACTAGGCTATCTGCCCTAGGGCATTTATAAGCCTAGCCAGAGTGTGTTTGGCTTTCACCACCCATTTTAAATTAATTTTGCTATGCCCTTTTTTGGGGTTAGTATACTGTGCCTCTGTCTAACAGTGACACAGAAGTGATACCCGGTGTAAACCTATGATCTCCCATCCACTCATCAAGATTCCTCTTGAAGAGAGTCAATGAGGGACTCTGCCTAACCTGGACTGGGATTTTATTCCAGAGTGAAGGGAGCCTCTGGGTTATGAATCTATCCCTCCAGCATGTCCTGTTTATTTCAGTGCTGAGGTTCAAGTCTCTCGAGCGCGTAGCTCGATGGGATATGGATTTTCTGAGGTGCAGCATGTCCATTAATTCCGGGTTGGACATGGCTTTATACGACAGGCACAGATCACTTCTGAGCAGGCGGTATGCCACTGAGTAGAGCTGGAGTTTCTTTAACCGGGTAGCATATGGCATCTGTTTGAGCCCTTTGATCCTCTTGGTGAGGTACTTTTGGGGTCTTTCCAGTTGCTGCAGGTGTCTGGTAAGGTACATCCCAAAAGGGGCATTGTACTCAATTATGGGCCTGATGAGGGATGAGTAAAGAGGCACGATGACCTCCAGTGATCTAGATGTGAATCCCTTCATGATTAGGCCACGTGGTTGTCAAATGAGAGATTGCTATCAACTTGGGTCCCCAAGTCCCTAATTACTTCTTCTGTACTTAATGGATTGCCACCTATGTGGTAATTTGTGGGCACTTTGTTTTTGCCAAAGGGGATGACTATACACTTTTTGGCATTTAGCTTAAGGCCATGGCTCTGGCACCAGTTGTATGTTTCTATGAGGCCCTTTTGGAGGATGCTTGTGTAGGCTGGAGAGTCGATTATGGCGCCCAGTTTGCAGTCATCTGCGAACTTGGTCAGCCACAGTCCTTCCGTGTTTGCCTGTACCTCCGAGAAATATATACCGAACAAGAGAGGTCCCAGGACTGAGCCTTGTGGGATGCCACTTGTAACTGGTTTGGAGTCTGACATGGCTCCAGCAATTCTAACCATGTGGGTTCTGTCCTTGAGCCAGTTTGCAACCCATCTAGTGACATAGGGGTTTATATTTAAGCCGGTGAGCTTATCTATAATGCCCGAGTGGGGTATTGTATCGAAGGTTTTTGCGAGGTCCAGGTAGGCTGTGTGGACCACCTTCCCCTCGTCAATGGCCTTGGTGACTGTTTCAAAGAAATCGACCAGGTTTAAGAGGCAGGATCTGCCCTTAACAAAGCCGAACTGGGTAGGATCCAGTGTCTGTAGGTCCCCAATATCTTTATTTATGCGGTCCATGATGATCCTTTCCATAGCTTTGCAGACCAAGCTAGTCAGGCTTATGGGGCGATAGTTTCCAGGATCCGTTGAGGCACCACCTTTGTGGAGAGGGACCACTGTTGCTGTACGCCACTCTTTGGGTACATATTCTGTAGGGAGGCTGAGATTGAAAAGTAGTTTTATGTTTGGGTTTAGCTCTTCTTGGAGTTCATGTAGGACGCAGCCCGGGACACCGTCTGGTCCCACTGATGCTGTGTTTTTTGCTTTGGAGAGGGCGGCTCTTACCTGAGCATCTCAGATGTCAGGGGGGCAGCACTCTGCTGGGATAGATATTCGCCCTTTTGGTGGGGAGGGGGGGAGAAGTTTGCACTGAACCTGTCAGCTAGGATGTTGGCAATGTCTGTGGGTTCAGTGTATTTTTTGTCATTTTGGACTAATCCTGAGCATATCTGGGAATTCCCACCCAGGTTCCTAACATAACTAAAGAAAGTCTTGTGATTATCCTTAGTGTCCTGTCCAATTTTTCTCTCGAAGCTGGCCTTAGATGATTTTATGAGTGCCTGTAGCTTTTTGCTAATACTGATCAGAGATGCCTTCCCTTTTTGGGATTTTGCTCTATCATGTAGTAGCTTCCCCCTTCTATTGTATAGTTTGTTTATGGCTGGGGTCCACCAGACAGGACGTCTGCCTTTGGAGGATTGGGTCTTGGTTTTATTTGGGATTGCATGATCCATGCATTCCTGAAGGTGTTCATAGAATGCGTTTATAAAGGATTCTGTGGTCTGGGCCGTATTCTCCACAGGCCCGGGGGCTTTGAAGGATTCCACCACGGTTTTGAGGAGTGTGAAATTTGCTTTAATGAAGTTTTTCACTGTGGTTTTCTGGGCAGGGGGTGGGGTCAGGATGTGAATATCCAGTGAGATCAGTTTATGGTCTGATCTTACTAGTGAGGGATACACTTCTGGTCTGGAGTATAGAGTCCCCATATTGGTGATGATCAGGTCCAGTATGTTTTCCCCTCTTGTGGGAGTGGTCACAAGTTGTTCCATAGCATTTGAGTTTATAAATTCTAGGAACCTTTGGGCTAGGGTGTTGGAGCTAGAGTAATGCTCCCTGTCTATGCTTGGGTAGTTGAAGTTGCCCAATATAATGGTGTTTGGAGAGACCTTCATATTTTCCAGTGTTCTCAGGAAGGCTGAGTGGGGTTCCTGGGTTTGGGAGGGTGGTCTGTAGCAGGCTGTAAACTGGAAGGCAGTTTTACCCACTGTTAGTTGCACATGGATAGTCTCTGATGCTTCGTGCTGTGCCACCAACCTGGAGGTGTGGGTATCTTTGACAAATATTGATACTCCCCCTCCTTTTGTGGTTCCCTCCAAGTTTTGGGGCTGAAAAGCATGGTATGAGTTATAACCTGGCAGTGCTAGGGTGCTCTCGGGAGCCTTGAACCAGGTTTCTGTTACTGCACATATATCAATGTTCTCCATGCTAAGGAGAGTTTCGAGTGCGTGCATCTTGAGGTTTAGACTTCTGGCGTTGACTAGCATTACTCTTAGTTTTTTATCCCTTGTGATACCTATGGAGGTGGGTTTGTCTTTTGAGCCTTTCCTAAAAAAAGGCACTATGGGGGTAGCAAGAGCCTTTGCCAATATCCGAAAGCCCAGGGGTGACAGGTACAAGCCGTCCCTAGCGAAGCATCGTGGCTTGTCGAGCATGTCAGCCCAGGCTGACAGGCATTGGATCCCCTTTGAATGACACCAATACTTAAGCCAATTGCTGAAATTGATCATCTTGTCTTCATGTTGTGGCATCATTCTTGATGAGGGTAAGATGCTACTCAAGGTCAGGGTCATACAGGCCTGGGCTACATGCTCAGAGAGCTCCTCTATGTCTCTTTTCATGTAGTCCAGGGAGGTACTTCTCAGGTCATTCACACCAGCATAGACAATGACTGAGTCATATTTGTACTTGCCTTGTAGTGACCTGAGTGCGTGTGTTATGTGGCGGATCCTAGCGCCCGACAGGCAGCTCACCGTGACCTTCTCCTTGTTCAGCCTGGTGAGCGGGACATCAGTGTGCCTGATGATAGAGTCACCTATTACAAGTGTATCAGGTGTGTTGTTTAGCCTTAAGGGTTGTGACTGTTCGGCACACTGGCTTTGTGAGCTATTTGTTGCACTTGTTTTGTTTTGGGGTAGCGGTTGCTTGGGTGTCTGCTTTGGAGGTCTCTCCTGCTTAGGCAGATTTTTATTTAGAGCCTCCGAGTATATTTTTGTGTGTTTATGTGTTTGGTTTGCTGTCGTGGTAGGTCTATGTGAGACTGGAATTGTAGTGAGTGTGGTTTCCTTCTCCTCCTGACTGGTTATGCCAGTACTGAGTTGAGAGAGCTTAGCCTCCAGTTTGGCTATATGGTTGCATCTCTCACATGTGTTGGAATTTTTTGGGAGGAGTAGAGGGTTGTCTGTGTACATGAGGCAGTTGTAACATTGCCTCAAGATTCCCAGATTCACCAGCTGGACCAGAGAGGAGATTGACAACTGACCTTTTGACATGCTAGAATAGTATTGGGAATTCCTTTATAATTGAAAAAAGGGCCAATGGGGAACAAGGTACTCAAGGGGAGTTTGTGAGGGTGTAGTGCTTTTAATTTTTTAGTGCTGACTTAGTGAGCAAGTGCCAGGTAACTTAAATGCAATGTGTTACAGGTAACTTAAATGCAAAAACGACAAACAGTACCTTTCTTTCAAGTGAAACAAGGAAATAAGTACAGTAAGCAATGCAGATATCACTAGGGATCCACAGAAGTGCTGAAAAGCCACGTTTTAGGTGGAATTAGCGTTTCAGAGAAATAACAAGCAAACAAACAACAAGCATACAAACAAAGCTAGATTCAGCAGGCCTGGATCTAGTCTATGCTACAGCAAACAAGGTGTTCCAATTTCAGTAAGAAACAGTTCAAATATGCAGGCACTATAAGCCTTTAACCAGAAATTCCCAGCTCAGAAGGGCAGAGTCCAGCCTCTCCTCCCACAAGAGTGCAGACCACAAACCTTCTTAATGTAAAATAACTGGCCTGAAGCCCAAGTGCTTAAACCAGAACTAATACGCTTTTAGAATACCAGACATTGAGCCCTCAGTCAGCAGTTCCCAACTTAGAAGGATGTAAGCTACCTGTCCTGCCACCACAGTGCAGGCCACAAACCTTCCTAATGTAAAACAACTGGTCTGAAGCCCAAGTGCTTAATCCAAAAGAAGTATATACACATACACACCCATAGATATGTATAGGAAGATACATATTTAGAGGGTGCACAGTATATTGAACAGCCAGTATTCCTACAGTTGCCACCTTTTAAAATGGACAGTGTATGATTCACTCATACAAAAGACAATTATTGCATGAAACATATACCCACAGAGAAGTCAAAGGATATGACACCACACACAGGTTTGCATACATAAGAAATGTTTATTTGTGTACTATTACAGTTGTATATGCCATGTCATATATCCGTTAGGTGTTTGAAATACATACTAACTGAGTAATGCAACTCAAGTAGATCATTTTATACAGTAATCCAAACGCATAACATATGTAGCTGTCCAGGCCAAGGCCTTCAAGTAGTATAACACTGAAGAAAGACTGGGCCAGAGGATAACAGTCAATCAACAGTAAGTAATGCAGATGTATAGCTCAGCAGCTTCCAATTACACTCTGTACTCAACCCCTAGGGAGAAAAGAATTAAGTTGCCACAATGAGGATGTATCTGTTACGTAAATATTGTGGGAAAAAATTTCCAGGGAATTGTTATGGCTAGGCTTGCATAGACCTTAGGGCCGATAGCCTAGTACCAACCTATGAACCTATAACAATGCTTAACTGAAAACATCACTATCACACTGACAAACAGAACAGTCTGTATGACAGTAAGCACTAGGCCACCAATGTTCCCAAGGTGAAATGTATGCAAATGTACAGCCATATACCATAATGCATCTTACTACTGATATCCTTCATATGTTGTAACAGCCTAGGTTATATATGGTTCATGCCCCTCCCCCCTAGATTGACTTACAGGGTCATATAACACTGTTACATATACTAAACTCTGGACTGCAGAAGGGCACACATGTTTTGTCCAGCTGTAGCCCACATATATAAGGACCTACCCCACAATATGTGTGGGGACGAAAACATCACTGGAATGATGGCAGGAATGGCAGCATGACATAATCGCAGGGCACTACATAACAACCTTTTACTGCATGTCATGTGGACAAAGCCTGGTATATAGGTGGAGGACAGAGGCTGGAACACAGGGCCATATTTGCAATAGTGTTGTTTTACACAGAGAAAGTTGCTGGTGTTACAGGATAGTTTGCAACATACACTTAGTCAGGAATATGAAGTCAGAAGCACAAATGGATGTAGCCATTTACTGATAGCACTCAACAGACACAATGCCAGTGATATATCTGACACAAGACCTGTGTGGTAGATAGACAAAACATAACAGGCAATCCTCGGGCCATCATGTGGATAGGTCCACAGTTGAGAGCTATGCAGACAGACTGCATTCCATGCCAAACTAGTATGTGTAGCTGGCCTGAGTCTGCAAGTCCTCTTGTAAGAGGTATTGCTACCTGCTGTCTGTATCACTGCTGCCCACACACAGGAAGGATGTCCTCCATACAGGAAAGGTAAAGGGACCACACCCACATGATGTAGGAATTTATAGCGGTAGGTTGTAATGATAGTGGTAATTGGAAGTACTACACAGCAGGCTGCATGCAAGTAGCAAGTGGTGGACACTGATTGGTGCAGCTGCATCACCTGATCATGTGCATCATCTACAAAATCCATGCTGCAATCTATTCAAAGCAGCTTAATCCATTTAGTGGAGAGAGACCAAGACAGATGGAGAGGGAGAGAGAAATAAATAAAAAAAATACAACAAACAAACAAACGCACATCCATCCAGCCATCCACACAGCAAACTGTATCCAGAAGAGACATCATTCCCAAAACAGGTATGTGAAGCATATATGTATGTAATTGAATGTAGTACCTGGTCCATAATAATGGGATAGATGATGTGGAATGACTTATATGTGCCATCAGATGTTGTTATAATGATGTCCAGCTGAACAACTGCTATGGACAATATTGTCTGTCCCTGTGGGCAGTGGGCCATACCTATCAATTGTGCAGATCAACACTGACTGACAAGATGTAAGCCATCATAAGTGTGTATTGTGTATGGCAAGACATGTATATTAGTGTGGCCAATAGCTGGTGGTGGAAGTGATGCCATTATGATGGACACGTGGGTTCCAGTGCCCACCACTTGCAGGACAGTCATGTTAATGTGTAATGTAGCATGCACAAATGCCATAGGTCTGTAATAGGCTTACCTGCAATCTGTCCCTATATATACCCCCCTAATGTTAGGCTGTGTCCACATGTGGTACCTGTCTGTGTTGTAGCAAGGTAGAACAGTGCACCTGTGCAGAAAGGAGAGTTAGAGAGTGTAGAACTGATGTCTGAATGCGCCCCACATATATATATATATATATATATATATATATATATATATATATATATATATATATACATATATGTCTACAGATATACAGACACTTATATGTATATATATATATATATATATATATATATATGTATATAAACTATATATATATATATATATATATATATATATATATATATAAATATATATATATATCTATATATATATATATATATATATATATATATATATATATATATATATATATATATATATATATATATATATATATATATATATATATATATATATATATATATATATATGTGTGTGTGTGTGTGTATGCCTACATATAGAAACACACACACACACACACACACACACACACACACACACACACACACACACACACACACACACACACACACAGTTATATAAATACATGTCCCCTACTACTGAATGACAGTGCTGCATGATATGTGTGAGGGGACATCACACATATCAATACACACACACATATATATATATATATATATATATATATATATATATATACATATATATATATACAGCAGTAAGTGTGTGCAAAATTGTCGGGTATGTCAGATGTGAACCCCGTGTTGGGAACACATTCCCCTTGTTTGTGAAGGTGGGACTGATAATTTGGGGAAGGATATCAGGTATATTTGTGGAGTTAGGTTGGGTTGGATGATAGAGAAGACAGCATACAGGGATGGTATATGACACATGCGGTGTGTAAACACCCTGGATGGGAAGTGTCTGTGATGTGGAAGCCCATGAGCCCCCATATGGAAACAATGGGACCAAGATCCCCACACATGGGCAGTCACAACATCAGTTTCGCGGCCCTGAAGGTGCCTGGGCTGGGAGCTGAGCAGGAGGAGCATGCAGACCTTGTGAGTGTGTACCAAGGGCCTCAAGGTGCTGTAGCACATCTCCCAAATCACTGTGGAACTCCCTTTGCACCAGACCCTAGACCTGACTTCGTGTGAAACGATCCTGTCTGTGTGTGCTCCGGGTGGAGGGGGGGGTGAACACCATTCCCTGAGGTGGTTCCACCTGAAGGTAGTGCAGGACCAGTAGATTAGGAGGCCCCAGGGTGGGCTCCACATGTGATATGGCTTGGTAACATGGTCAGATGAGGTGGGAGATGTGGTTCTGCTGGAAACTGCTATTGTGTCACTGTTGTAGAACATATGTGGGTAGTCATAGTCCACACATTCCCGGATCATATCCAACAGCATGCATAGATATCCTCATTAACACAAAACAACAGATGTGCAGCAGTCACATAGCGAACAGAACACATGCATATATGGAACCATAGTGGCCCTTACAATGGCATGCAGGTGACATTGTCCATAACAGGCCACCAATGATAGTGTCCCCATAGGGAATATGACTACAAACACATAGTGTTGTACATTACGATATATGTCCGAATGCTAGGTCTTCTGTAGACATACCTGTTGAGTTGTGTGATCAGATTGTTGTTGCAGATATGGTAGGGGGGACAGAGATGTGTATTAACAACTATGATAACCTTGCAGTATGAGGTCCTCAGACCTGTTTCCATCTTTATGTCTTTCAGGCAGTATGTCGAGGGAACGCTTGGCCATTTATACAGCAGACGAGAATTATATCATCATCTCACACCTGGTGCAGCACTACCACATGTTGTTTGGTCGAACAGCCCATGATCTGCATGAGTGGACCATTCTGTGGAATGATCTTGTCCACAGGGTAAATGATGTTGGCCTGCATAACCACAGTTATGAGCAGGTCCGACATCAATGCACCGATCTACTTCGCCATGCCCGTCGGCATGGTGCTGCAGTTAGGGGGGACCACCTTGCAACAGGGGGGGTCATGCCATCCAGCCCCCCCTGACACATATTGAGGAGCTCCTTGCCAGCCTCGGAGCACCTGCCCGCCCACAAACACAACACCTGGTAGGGACCATAGTGGAGGTGGATGCTTCCCACACAATGGCAGAGGAGTGTGCAGGTAAGGCCTTAGGCACATCAGTAGACCACTGTTACATATCCATCAGCATCTGTACAGTTAGATCATACATATATGAGATGAAATATATATAGTCTGTTGCTTCTTCATAGTAATAAACAGATGTGCATAATCTGTAGTATTGTAGGCTTGTACTATTGATGTACTGTAATGCTGCACTCACCCTGTACCAATGCCACAACTGTGGCTACTGACATCACATCTCTCACACACTTATGTAGGTCCCTCTGGTATACCTCCAGGGCAGCATCCTGTAGCTGGTGAGTATGGTGTTTGTTCAGGTTTGCCAATACACCAATCATGTTATGGCCATAATATATTCCATGCACACATTTAACACACCTACCCATAATGCATGCTGTACATGTTCATGTATTGTTGCTGTTAACTGCACTGCATCACAGTGGTCACAATGATGGTGTATCTGAAGGGTATGTCAGACTCCTGCAATATAACTAACATCCTGTCATTGCAAAATCTGTGCACAGAGATGGACATAATGGTGGGACAAATGGCCTACAGTAGGGACATGTCTGAAATATCACCCTTATACAGTGCTACAACAGTGTATATACCAGTATTACAATGGCAACTGTTACAGATCTACACTACGGCATATCACAATACTGCAGTCCACAACCCTTACAACCTGCAATGTGATGCTAACATGAGCAATGAGTGTGTAATATGGAATCCTATGTTAAGACAGCAAATATGGGTAATACATACCTTCACAAACACTGGAAACATATGTGTGCAGGCACTCCAGATAAAATATAGTGGAAGCAGCTGTTGAGGTACTGACAGCATGCATTATTCATGAGTATGGACCTTCCAGCAAGTACATGTCCCCAGTATCACACCAAGAAATGGTCTGCTGTCCAAGACGTTTGGCCATCAAATGTGCCCACTTACCTGCAACAGAGGCAGGTGTGTCTTGCATGCATCTTACATGCCATGGCATGGACCCCATACCCAACAGGTAGCATCCAGGGGTTGGACGTGCAGCCATACCTCATCATTGCATATACCATGGCAAACAGTGCAGACTGTCATGTATGTGGTGAGGATGTATGGGATAGGAATAATGTAGACAATAAACAGATGGCCATCCAAGACAGATGATGTTACATGTAGCAAACCGGTCATGCAGGCTGCCTAGTAACATGCCACAACACTGAGGGAGTTGCAGGAATGTCTAGCAAGTACTAGCTGTGCAGTACCCATGTCAGCAATTGCCTGGACTCTGCATACGTGTGGCCCATGGGTTAGGATAATCAGATGGGACAGTTGTATCACAGGAAACATCAACCAGGCCTCTCTACAGGTAGCATATGCATAACAGAAAGGGTCTCAAAAGGCATGCATTGCAATGTGTACTGGTGTACTAAGACCATGTTGGAAACCTACAGACAGTATCAAGTAAGCTACATGTGCTGCACAACCAACACCTCACCCCACCTCATGCCCACCTACCCTCTATACATTGCCAGTGCCAATGTACACCTGTATGTTTGCCATTCATTAGCTGGAAGTAGGCTGGTACACATGGTGTTCAGTGTTTGGGACACTGCAAAATGACACATGTGTAGGCCATAGTTGTCAAGCATCTGTAAAAAAGGCTGAGGGTGGGGTGGGGGTGTCATCATGACACAACAGTGCACTGAAGCAGGTATCCAAAGGGTGATATGAATGGCTGTATCTGCACACAGTCAGGGTCAGGAACTGTGGCAGACATAACCCAGACTCCACAGCAATAGTGATGGCAGTGTGTGACCAACAAGGGATGTGCACATGAGTTGAACTTTCAATCATGCAGAGTTGGGTGACATGTGTAGGGCAGACTGACCAAATACTGGCAAATGCAGATGGCCCATGCTTGTAGGTGCAACAAACCATCATGATAAGGGCGTGCACGCATATGCACCCACAGAGTGTATGCATCTCAATCAGCATCTGCACAACTAACACATTTGTTTGACAACAGGTCGTATGTCACATATCAGGTTCATGTAATGTTAACATATGCAGTAATGTGGTCCCATGGCATATCAAGGAAGAGGGCGTCATATCAATAAGGGTGTGTACACTCTCCATAGCCACAGTAAGATTTGAAGGTTGTCAGTGTAATTGTATCATATTGGCTATACATGCACTGCTGATGATGAGATCTGTAAATCAGACATCAGGCATTCACAAATGACATCTGTCCACATATCATCCCAGGTATGTGTTGGACAAACACATAAGGGCTGTGAGCAGCCGAGTAGACATAACTGGCACAGTAATACACATTCAGCAATGGAGTGTATACCTGTGATATATGGTACACAGTACATGCCAGGGTGCGGAACAGGTGCACAGCAATGCTGTGTACATGGGTGCAGTGTGTTCCAGGGGAAGGGGCATCACCTACTAACACAACTCATGCATCACACACATGTATAATGTTGCTAGCAGGGATTGACTATAGCTGCACTGCATGCTGTTGAGTGCCATATGTCATACATCTTGACAGATGGGTAACGGGAGATCTGTGTGTAATATCTTCATGCAACCTCACCTGTAAGTGTGTGTATGGGGGGTGGGGGTGGGGGGTTATTGTGTCTGTAAGTGCAATCTGGTGGAGTGGAGGTGGGTTGATGTATGTAGGGTGTGTGTGTGTGTGTGTGTGTGTGTGTGTGTGTGTGTGTGTGTGTGTGTGTTTCTGTTTGTGTGTGTGTCCATGTATGCACATGTGTGATTTTAGGGTTGTTCATACATCTCAACTTCCCTTTGAAAATGTGCAGGACATGGACATGGACAGACACATGAGACACCAGGAATACTTGTCTGACATGTAATCTCAGGACAGCTGATAGTACAATAAGGTCTGTAGCATGGAACATGCATTGGGAGAGAAATTAGACACCAGGGATAACTGTTATAATTGCAATCAGCAGAAAGGTGAATGGATACCCATGTATGCAGCACTACAGATGCATTGGGGAATTACTAGACAACACCAGAGAGTGTTTTCAAATATTACTGTAGTCCACATAATAAGTTAATAGAGTAACAGATCTTACATCTACTGAACAATAGTTACGTATGACACTCCAGTGTGTGACAGTATTGAGTGACTGTAGTAGCCCCTAACATATGGGGGCCATGCTCAAGATATCTGGACAAAGCCAGGGTGAACACTAGACAGCAATGAGTCTTTGAAAAACCGACTCCAATCAAGTCAAATAGGTAATGGAGTAACAGGTCATGTTTTGTGATCACTTGTCTAGGCAATTAGAAGAATGATACATTAATGATTGGTATTAATGACTGTTATGTTTCCAAGACTGATGCAGCATGGGGAACGTAAGAGAATAAACTAGGGACAGTCTGTAAACACAGGGACAGTTAAGTATTATGGTGGAATGTCAGTGTGTGTGTGTGTGTGTGTGTGTGTGTGTGTGTGTGTGTGTGTGTGTGTGTGTGTATACTGTTAAGCAATGACGTGCAGGTCTTAATTTGTGTTTCTTGTTTTCCCCTCACAGATGGCTAGGTGGGTCAGGGTCCCTCCTGCAGGCAATCTGAAGTTGGTGTCCATACAGACACTGACAATAATGATAGGTGTGTTGAAGCTCAGGGAGGGTTGTCAGAGGCCAAAACTGCGCCATTGTTTGACATCCCGCTGTTATCCACCCCATCCCCACACACAGTCCAAGTGCCTATAGATACCCCATCACCAGTGGCCATAGCAGAGGGACAGTTGGTGGTTGGTGGCAACACAGGCAGTGTGGTATCTATGGCATGTGTGTCTGGACACACCAGCCATAGCCAGATGTCCGGCAGGGTACCACATAGGCAGATGTACAGGGGTGCTCATTGGAGGGCTTCTGGTCATCGTTCGCCTGGCAGAAGTGCCACATCTGGTACCACCAGACACATATTTCAGGCTGTTATGGAGGTGCAGGCACGTATGGAATGGTACACCAGACAGGGTCTGAGGCAGCAGAGGGCTACTCTTTCAGCTGTTACTGAAATCCGTGACCTTGCAGGTGCCTCCGTTATTATACAGAGGTCATGGATAGATTGTGGGGTGAGATGGTGGGACTCATCGACTGTGGATTGTCCGTGCTTGAGCATGTGGTGGGAGTGGTGCGACAGCCATGTGGACATAGGCCAGCAACACCAACAGCTGGAGGTTGACTTGGACGTGCAAGGACACCAAGCCACTCCCATAGTGGCAGTAGCAGCCCCAGCACTGTAGTCTGGGCTCTGTCCACACCACACCACAGCAGGCCATGTGTACGTGACCGTGGCAAGTCCCAGGAGGGACCTGATTCCAGCGGACATATGTCATCATTAGGGGAGAGTACCATATTGTGGCTTGTACCTGGATGGGTCCATGAAACCCATGGAAGACACAGTTCTTGTGTCCGTTGATGGAGGCAGTGAACTGCACACCCTGCCAGGTATGGTCTGCAGTTGTCCAACAAACACCTGTATAGGGCAGCCACATGGCAGAACTGTGTGCATGCACACAATAAAAACACAGGTAGGGCAACCCCATACCTACACACACCACATTACCACGACCATATCAATAATTAAAACCCCTCACTCACACACATGGTGTCAAACATATTAGGTCTCTGGCAAACCAACAACACACCCTGTGCATATGATGATACCTGTGCCACAGCCTGTCATCCATAATATCAATGCAGGGACAAGCTAATATGGTTCTGATGCACATGGTGACTGTATTATGGTGTACCAAAGTACTGTTGTGTAACATGTTGTCAGCAGTAAAGTTTAATGCTTACATGTCAGGAAGAGTAGCTGTCCAGCCATGATGCATTATAGCTGTTATTAACACTAAGTGATTGTGGTCTCCATAATGTAATCCATTTGTGTTGTAGGTGTCCATGTGTCAGCAGGAGGATGGTCTGCTGTGATATCTCACATAGGGTATGGAACTGTGGTGACACCTTGGCTGTGCCATATCCTGGGTACAGGTGAACATATATCACAGGTCTGTATAACAGTTACTGCCTGTGCCACATGGCTGATAGGTCTGGGGGTGGTGTATACAGGTAAGTGCATGGTGGCTGCTGTTAGCAGCCCTTCTACAGTGGACAATGGTAGTTGTACTGGGTGGTACACACCACATGTTTGTGTATAACACACATAGAGGCTTTGGTGTTGATGCACTACACAGAGAATACTGTAGACATGGCTGTATGTACCTATGTAAGGAACTCATTGTAGCCTATGTAATTCCACCAAGCCAGAATAGGCACAACAACACATTGGGGAATAAGCAGTCTGCTAGTTTAATGCCATTGACGATGGTACTGGCAGGGTATATGACCCCTTCTCCAATGTAGTGCAATCCTCAACTCGCTAAACATATGTGTGCTGGTGTGGGTGGCACACCGCTCCCCTTTGGAGGGTGATAGGTGCTGTAGAACTGCAAATAGTGTGATAGACAACTATCTAACCTGTTAACATGAACTGTACAGTATTATGGCCAGCTAAGCAGGGAGATACACTCAACAGTAACTGTAATGATGTTGGCTGTGTCCACAACAGCCACACCCAGCTATATATACCAACCCCAATATCATTGCACACCTATACAGTGGGGAAAAGGCCATTTACACATCTTACACTATTTGTGATGGAATGTATTCCACAGAATACCTGTGACATGTTAGCATATGCCAGGCAGTTCTTGGACAGATGACCTCCTGGGACATGTATAGTCTTCATATATTCTTCAAACTGAAGTAGAATCCTCCACATACATGCACACTCTTACTTGGCAACACTGGGATTAGACCCCTACCTAGGTATGTAGTGCTACTGATGTGCGTGGCTTTAATTGCACACACCACACAGCTTTTAGGATGAGGTGTGTTCCACGTTACATGAAGAACATCCCCAGGCATGTACGGTATAGTAATGGGGGATGTATTGGTTGTTTATGGACAATACATAGTGTGACATACCGTCATATACACATTGACAAACACATAAAAGTCAGACACACATCTGAGAGACCTGCACCTGTCAGTGCTAACTACCTTGTCAGTGTGTCCATTGTGTTACAGGTAGGTTGCACAGAGCACATGCATAACTGGGCTGGATAGTGTTATCAGTTACCTCTATGGTTGATGGCGACAGTGGTCCCCATACAGTGGTACATGGGGCATGTAACGGGGGTACCATGGTGCAATGACAGTATACCCAGCACCCACACCCCACTGTGGATATTGTACGCACTGAAACCCATGATAACACTCTGACATACCCACCATTCCACATTGAACAGGACTGCAATGCAAACCCTTGTCCATCCCAAGACTGCTACTACAGGGACATGCATCCAATGCACATGCCACAGGCTTAGTAGGGTGATGCATTGTCATGCCTCTCATATGGTCAGCAACATCACTATCCCTAATACTGTGTGGCAATGCATATTGTAATAGGAGAATGTGTCCTCAGAATGCTGTACCCTACATATATACACACATGCACACATACACATACTTGCCAGAACACAGTGGGTATCCCATGCTTATCAACCCATTTGTACAATAGTGTGCTGGTACTGCAATGCCCAGGTATCCCATAGGGAGAAGAGTGTAACAAGGTACATGTAATGCCCGGTACAGCAGTAGCCACATCTAACTATGGCAATGGGGGGGTGCGGTGGGTGTGAAGGGCCTCAGCATATTCCCAACTACAGGTCTACAAACACACAGCCACTGATATTCTCAATAATGCACATGTACACATTTGTCAGCACTGGGGTGCATTGGTGCAGGTGTTCATAGGTATGTACCAGGCTATTGTCCATGGAGAGATGGGAAGTGTAGGAGATGTGTGTACAGTGGTATCATGCCACCTGCCATGTGCCAGCAGGCTATCTATCAACAGATACCACTGGAGTGATCCTCAGGGTGAGAGTGACATGCATCAGCCAATCATCTGGGTGCTTCTTGCAGAGGGCCAGTGAGGTGCTCCAGCTGACATGTATGCAACATGTATTACATAACATGGTCAGTATCTGTCTTGGAGACCTGTACCCAAGCATGTTGTGTTGACTGTGATAGTGTAGTTGAGGTATCCATGGCATGTGGTGCATACAGGGTGTGGATTCCTATCTGTGGCATTTATAACACAGCTGGGCATACATGTCAGTGTCAGTCAAGCATAGATTGCCTGTAAATATCCAAGATGGATGCCTGCAATCTGCAGATCTGTACAGAGGACAGACAGACATGAACTAGCAAACTAGCTATGCATTAGGATGAATGTGTTGACGTCTGACCCCGATAGGTAAGCCAATACTAAATGACGACAGCCCTCACTGATATGTGCTACACGCACAGTTGTCTACAGTTATTTTCCACATGTCAGATCATTATCCAGTAGGAAATATTTAATGAGACACAGCACACACTCCAGGAACACGACAGTGAGGACTCAGAGTCCATCTTTGGATGCAGGAGTGTTTGTTTTCAGTACTACAAATTGCAATCTACTCTTACTTGGGAAAGCACTGTCAACAGTAGTAATGTAATGATACACTACATGCCAGTGTGACTGCATATAACTTGGGATACTACCCATGTATGTAACACATTCACATGGATAAGAGTGTTGTACAAGCCATATATACTCAAATGTCCCAGACAGTAGACTCACCACACCCCCTTGCTACTGTAATGAAAGCACATAGATGGATGTTATGTACATGGCATTACATACACTTATTACAGATGTCATTACCCTGCTTTGTTATCAGACTGGAATGTGAGCACTGGTTACCAGGGCTGAGCCATGCTTAGCAGGTGTCAGCATTGCTGCAATATTATAGCTAAGCACATTTGCGCACTGGTAAGCGAAGCCTACACGGTGTAAGTGCCCTTACACTTAACCGTACATTAACACTGCTTAGATTCACGCTGCTCAAAACTTCCTTAATCAATCTATATCCAACAGCCCTTGTTCTGCCCAACAACAAAATAAACAGCCCTTGCAGGTCCTGAGCCCAGGTCCCTGTACACTATAGTCACAGCAGTTAATCACTATGCCATGACAGCTGTGAAGACAGTTGTTGTTTTTCCAATATATCTGTCAGTACACATACTGAATAGTATTGAACAATTACTGTGATTTCTACAATTGTGTAGCACTTGGTGATATTACTGTTGCATCACGTATGTTGTTATATCTAAATATACACATATCAGGTAAATATGGTGTGATACATCTGGGAAGGAATACACAACAGTAATATATATATATATATATATATATATATATATATTATGTAGATGTATGTGCATATGTACATATGTATATATATGTAGATGTATGTACACATGTACATATATATATATATATATATATATATATATATATATATATATATGCATTTATATACGCCTGTATATTGCATTTTCTATATATATATATATATATATATATATATATATGTATATATATATATATGTAGATATCTATAAATATATATATATATATATATATATATATATATATATATATGTATATGTGTAGATATATATATATATATATATATATATATATATATATATGTAGATATCTATAAAGATATATATATATATATATATATATATATATATATATATATATATATATATATATATATATATGTGTATATATGTATATATATATATGTGTGTGTGTGTGTGTGTGTGTGTGTGTGTGTGTGTGTGTGTGTGTGTGTGTGTGTGTGTATGTATATGTATATATATTAGCACTTCAAAAAACTGCAAATCCAAGAAACAAGTGCCAGGGAACATTGATACATGGTTCAGATAGTTTATTCCACAGAAGTTAAAAATCACAAAGAGTGTTCAGACCAGGAGTGTACTGTGTTAACGCTCTTAACATCAACACTTCAAATATGCGTTTTCGTCCTCACACATAGGACTTCATCAGACAATATGCTTCAATTCAAACACCTCTCAATGTCTTTAGGGCATACATTCTGGACAAAACACATAATAGGAGGGAGGCTCAAAATCAGGGAGTGGCTTTAAAAAGTTTAAACTTGTAGAATAACAAGTTTTGCATTAGCACACATTTTCAGAGTCTGCCAATAGGAAGTCTGAAACTTAGGTCTGCCATTATTTACACGAGAAAAAGACCAAATATGAGGTAATAATCTGAGCATTCTACAAACTATATAATAAGAAACGTTTTTTTTTTTTTTTTTTTTTTTTTTTAAGACCAGCGCTTATCTTAAAAAATGAATCGTGTGGCAAACACATATTCTACAAGTTTAAACTTTTTAAAGCCGCTCCCTGATTTTGAGCCTCCCTCCTATTATGTGTTTTGTCCAGAATGTATGCCCTAAAGACATTGAGAGGTGTTTGAATTGAAGCATATTGTCTGATGAAGTCCTATGTGTGAGGACGAAAATGCATATTTGAAGTGTTGATGTTAAGAGCGTTAACACAGTACACTGCTGGTCTGAACACTCTTTGTGATTTTTAACTTCTGTGGAATAAACTATCTGAACCGTGTATTAACGTTCCCTGGCACTTGTTTCTTGGATATATGTATATATATATATATATATATATATCTACATATATATCCATATATGTATGTAGATATGTATATGTGGATATATCTATATAGATATATGGATATATAGATATCTACATATATATATGTTTAACATATGTCCAGAACATGGAGTGGAGTCATACCTCAGCACCAATAGTCTCAACCTCTTAGTGCAAGGGGATGTCATGTAATTATTGCAGGTATAAATGTGGAATGCTGCTACTGTAACAGGGGTTGTCTTAACAGAAATTTTGTATGTGGGAGGTCTCATCTGCTATTGACATGCATGCTATCAGTTACTGACAGACATCCTAAGGTCATCATAGTATAGTACCACAGATATCACAGTAATGGTCCTGTGGAATACAGCAGAGATATGACCAATAAATGTGGACAGTCTGACACATTCTGGTCAGTCCAGAAGTATACACAGAACCCCTTAGTGCAAGACATGTGGACCAAGCCTGACAATGTGGATGTTAACAGCCATGTAAATGGGTATATCACGTAAATACTGGAATAGATATGCCAACACAGTTTATGCATTCACACACTCCTGTCTGTCCTGACACATAATAACCGGTGGTGCAGAGGTCACATGGCTACATACTATCCACTAGTTAGTGACATACATCTGTACAGCATCCCACTGTTTTGTCAGAAATACATGACAGTCATGTTGGCCTAGCAGCAGTACATCTGACAAATATCTGGACATAACATCACACTGGGTAAGTACACTGAACTGCTAGGCATGTCACAAAGCACTGTGCAAACTACAGGCAGACAGCCACAACACTGGCCTACATTTTTATGGGGGAATAGACATGCCCCTGCAAATATAGCAGGCTCTACAGGCATGTCACAGCACAGAGTAACAGACACCTGTGTGAAAGTGCATACCCACAACCAATGTGACCACAGCTTCAGCCACATATGGTAAGCGAGCTTAATATTACAGTATATGGACTGTCTGATCAACACCATTCTCATATGTGCCACTCACACACTAACCCTACATATACTGGGCCACTACACAGTGTAGTCTGATGCCTGACTGTGGTATGGGACATGTGTGTGTTTGGCCCTACAAACATGTAAGCCGATAGGGTACCATACACTGGAACATCATGTAACATCAGATAGAACAGGACCAAGAACAATGGCATCTAACACAGTATGTACACAGGCCAAGGTACATATTCGCAATACACACACTGTCAACAATCACCATAAGTACACAGACCTCACATTCTGTGGTAGTGTGTACAGTACACAGACCTCACTACTGTACACACTACCACAGAATGTCCAGGTTTTGTCCTCAAATATAACCCCTACTATACATGACATGTCTAGCAGTCTGATATCTCACTGGCTTGTTATCAGGTATGATATCAATAAATAATGGTGTACTTAACATTTGCAACTCTTACTGCATGACATGTGTACAAAGGTTGACAGAGTTGTGGCTGGAGGCACAAGCACAGTGCCAATATTGACATGTTGCTGTGATAACCTCATACATTTACTGGTGTAACAGGGTTTGTTGTGACATATGTCCTATGAGGGATATGAAGTCGATAACTCTCATGGCTGTCACCGTGTACTGACTACAATCCTCAGACTATGCTTCTGCAGTTCTAAGATAGGTAATCTGGGAGTAACACAAGACACATAAGACTCCAAACACTGTCCAGTCTGCAGATAACCCTACAGGTGGGAGTTTCATCAACCACATAACACTGTCATGACATGTATTAAATCATGTAGACCAGCCATGTCCACACAAACCCTGTTAAACCAACATTACTTCAAATGCAGAAGAGCAAAACTTACATTCTCTAGTCATGTCTAGAACATCCCCCTCCTGTATGTTGGCCTGTCTCCACAGTGTATGTTGTTAGTGGTATATCCCACTACCATCTGTGATGCTGTTTGCCAAACACTGATATGAAGTCCTGCTCACAGTGAATGGAAAGGGCCAACACCCACATGATGTTCCTAATTATAGGAATGTGTTTCCATGCAATTGGCTATGGGAATGTTACCACAGCTGTTCCACATGCAATCAGCTAGTGGGGGACTGCAATTTGTGCAGAGGCCATCAGTTGATCATGAGCATCACTTACAAAACACAAGCTGCTGCCTAAGCAAAGCAGGTGTACTTCTCCACATCCACCAGAGAGGGAGTTTGAATGACACAGACAAAGTAAGACAGGGAGGGGGTAGGGGAGTAAAAGGTAAGCATGTCTGTGTCACAAACTTGTCAGTACAGGGTTTCAAACTCCTGCCTGACTATGTACTGCTATTACATGTCTATGTAGTTATTGCATGTGCCATAGGGCTTACATGTTCGGGAGTTGTCCAACGGTATATTTGATGGTGAGTGACATCATCAACAGTGAAAATGGAGGGATGAGGTAGGTGTAGTACATGTACCTGTCTACAAGAATAGGTGTCAAGGACGACACAGCCACACTCAGGGACTCACACACATTATCACAGTTGGCAGGGTCAGGATTATAATTCTTGGTTGGGAGGGTGGCCTAATGGTTAAGGTGCTTGCCTTATGAACACAAGGTGCAGGGTTTGAGTCTCACAAGGGATAATTGGCTAGGCATAAAATGGCTTGCAAGGGCAGTTAGCCTAGTACTAATCTATGAACCTATGAATCTATAACTAGTTTGCCAAACTACAGTAATACACAGGTATCACATGCACCACAGAGGTTGTCAGGCTGATATATGGGCAAAGGGTATTTCAAGGTGTCTGACATCAAAAGCCATGCTTCAGTAGGTTACTCAGAGGTGTAGTGAGTGTGAATGGTATCCAAATCATTATACTGCACACACACACCCAGACACAGGTTTGCCAGTACTGACATGCATGGGTGCATTGCTTCACAGGTGCGTAGTGGTTGACTGTGTCAGAAGGCTGTACAAGGCTAGG
Organism: Protopterus annectens; assembly: GCF_019279795.1. NCBI lineage: Eukaryota > Metazoa > Chordata > Ceratodontiformes > Protopteridae > Protopterus > Protopterus annectens. The sequence goes on along the minus strand of NC_056732.1, from coordinate 233,257,616 downwards.
TAAAGGGTATACCTTGGTATCAGGACACACGACAATGGTCTACAGTGTGGTTCAGGGGTGTAGACTCTGGATTGGCCCACACAGGTGGGTATTGTATTCACCATTAATTCATCTGGGTTATATTGTAGGTGGCCAGTGCTGTGCAATGCTTGCCATGTATATGTTCTATATTCCATAACATCAATGGTTTCTGGGATGTGCACACTTCCCACATGCATGTTCTGTGACATGTGGTAGTGTACCTGGGGTGTTTTGGGCATTTTGTATAGACAGATTGTTATCATCTGATGTGCCATTCCTGACCTCATGTGGTGAGAACTGGCAATGGAAACCAGGTTGACCCTGCACCTACATTGACAGCACAATACAGGTATTCACTGGTGTCAGTGGCATCTGTCCACACAGGGCATGGACTCTACAGTTGTTGCAGGTGTCCAGTGGGGAGCATAGCAAAGGACTACTGTATGTAATGATTTGCCTATTGTAGGGATGGGACAGGGTGCCATGTCCTCTGTAGTGCACTGCAATCACAGCATGGTTACTATCTGTGGGCAATATGCAGGGAACTATCAACATAGTTGTTGTTGCCTAGACAAGTGTGTTTGTCTATGAGACATGGGTGGAGAGTGTTCTCCGGGTAATAGAAGGGTTGCCTATATTGTTCCCCAATCCATGATGTCAAATGTAGGGGTATGGATTGTCAACATTGGTCTCTCTGCTGTTTGACTTCTGTTGTCCTTGTAAGGTGCACATTGTGACATATAATAGGTCCACCATATAAGAAATTTATAAAACCCGCTCCACAATGAGTCCTGTTATTACACACTCACAGCTACCTCCACATAGGATACTAATGACAAACACACACACACACACACACACACACACACACACACACACACACACACACACACACACACACACACACAGACACACACACATACACACACACACACACACACACACACACACACACACACACACACACACACACACACACACACACACACACACACACACACACACACACAGTCTCACAATTGCCATATCTGGGATTAGAACTCCTATCTAACTAGTACATCACACTATAGCATCACACAGTTATAGCACGCACAACTGAGCTTACTGGGCTATTTAGTCCCCAAAGGTGTATTTCAAGGTGAATGACATCAGCAGGCTTGCCAAAGTAGGGCAATGAAAGTTGTATTGACTGTGAATGGCCTCAAAAGCATTGTTCCCTACACAGACAAACACACACAAATGCAAAGTTTTACAGTTGCCATGTCTGGGATTAAAACTCCTACCTATCTAGTACATCATACTGCAGCATTACGCAGTTGTAGCATGCGCCATGGGGCTTATTGGGCTACTCCTTCCCCAAAGGTGTATTTCAAGGTGAATGATATCAGCAGGCTTTCCAGAGTAGGGCAATGGAAGTTGTAGTGACTGTGAATGGCCTCAAAAGCATTGATCTCTACACAGACAGACAAACACACACACACACACACACACACACACACACACACACACACACACACACACACACACACACACGCACACATTTTTACAGTTGCCGTGTCTGGGATTAGAACTCCTACCTAACTAGTACATCACATTACAGCATTACGCAGTTATAGCACAAACCATAGAGCTTACCAGGCTACTCCTTTCCCAAAGGTGTATTTCAAAGTGAATGACATCAGCAGGCTTGCCAAGGTAGGGCAATGGAAATTGTAGTTCATAGATTCATAGGTTGGTACTAGTCTATCGGCTCTAGGGCCTATACATGCCTAGCCATGACAATTCCCTGGCTATGTCTTCCCACAATACTTACTTCCCTGGACCCCTGTCTAGCAGGGCGACTGACGTGATCCCCGGGATGAATTTCCTATCTTCCATCCAATTGTCAAGGTTCCTTTTGAAGAGGGCCAAAGAGGCACTCTGCTTGACATGTATGGGCAGTCTATTCCAGAGTCTGGGGAGTCCCTGGGTCAGGAATACATCCCTCCAGCATGTTTTGTTCAATGTGATGACAAGGTTTGGATCTCTGGAGCGTGTGGCTCTAAGTGATTGAGATTTCTTTAAGTGCAGCATGTCCAACAGCTCTGGGTTTGACATGGCATTGTATGTTAAGCAGAGATCACCTCTGAGTACACGATATGTGACAGAGTATAGCTGGATGATTTTCAGACGATCAGCATTGGGCATCTGGTTTAGGCCTGTGATTCTTTTAGTGAAGTATATCTGCAGCCTTTCTAGTTGTTGCAGATGTCTTGTGAGGTACATAGCAAATGGGATGTTGTGGTCTGTACTGGGTCTACCGAGAGATGGCTACAGTGGGACAATGGCCTCATTTTTTCTGGATGAAAAGCCCTTAGTGATGAGGTGTGACACATAGGTGGATTTCCAGACTGTTGTGGCGATGTTGTTATCAAAGGTGAGACCACTGTCCACCTGTGTCCCTAAGTCTCTTATCACACTTTAGGTGTTTAGTGTACTGCCACCTATGTGGTACTTCATGGGTACATGTCCCTTCCCAAATGCCTCAGTCACCAAGCATCTCTTTCTGTAAGGCCCTTCTTTAGAATATCCACATCATGTGGGGATACAATATTGGCTCCCAGTTTGCAGTCATCTGCGAACTTTGTTAGCCAGATTCCCTTAGTGTTGGCCTTTACTTCAGAGCAGCAAATGCCAAACAAGAGAGGTCCCAGGACTGAACCCTGAGGTACTCCAAATGTCACTTGTCTGGGGCTGGATTTGGAGTCACCTACTTTTACAGTGTGGGTTCTTTCAGTATGGCAGTTGGTAACCCATTGGGTGATGTAGGGATAAATGTCCAGCTTAGTACGTTTATCTATGATTCCAGACTGGGGATGGTGTTAGAGGCCTTGGCGAGGTCCGGATAGGCTGTGTGAACCACATTACCTCATCCACAGCTCTGGAGACTGATTCAAAGATGTCAGTCAGGTCCAGGAGACATGATTGGCACTTCACAAACCCAACCTGTGTGGGGTCCAGTGTTTGCAGGTTGCCACTGTCTTTGTTTATAAGTACCATGATAATACATTCCATGGCCTTGCAGATTAGGCATGTCATACTGTTGGGGTGGTAGTTCCCAGGATCCAAGGTCAATCCCCCCTTGTGGACTGGGATAACTGTAGTTGTGTGCCACTCAGTGGGCACGAAGCCCGAGGTGTGGCTATGATTAAACATGGCACATATATGAGGTGCCAGCTCATTTTGCAGTTCATGTAGTACACAGCCCGGGATGTTGTCTGGTACCATGGATGCTGTTTTCTTAGCTCTGGACAGTGTGGTTTTTACTTGTGTGGCCATTATTACCAGAATGTGGCAATCTTTCAGTATTGAGAAAGGCCCTTTAGGGAGTGGGAGGGGGGTGCAGTTGGAGACTGTTGTTGGGTATGTGAGCCTCCCTGACTGGCATGTGTGTATCCTATGGACATACATTTGGCCCACCACATTTCCTGCAGTGGGTTTTGTCACTTTGTCTAGTACTGGCTACTATGGTGACACCTGTATTTGTTACAGATTTCATGCTGCCACTATAGGTGACTACTATCTGCTGGCATCCCATTCAGCCACCCGGTTCCTTTGCATGCTCACATTCATACCATAGATACAAGTAACAAAACATACTACTCCATCCAGCAATTGATAGATTGAGTGCCTTACCTTGTGGCTGTGCCAGTATTGAGGATGGTACAAGAGGGCTGACTATGTCGGAAGCACATAGTACACTCTCTATACATGGTTAAGCACAGGTAGTGTCATGTTTGGCATCCCTTTTACTGTATGTGTGAGTCAGAGAAAGGTGTCATTCCCTGGGTTCCTACCGTGACAGTGTATGTGCTATGCGTTGCCTCTTTGCCAAGGCTTGGGCATACTGGGCATGCCTCCTACTGCCTACTGGGGCAGGCTCAGGTTGTTCCTCTTTCAAGTCATTCTATGCTTATGCAGGCCTTGGCAATGGTGGGGGGCTGTGTGGCCCTGCCCCATGCTGTTCCTGCTGCAGCTGTTTCTGCAGGATCATATTGTGTAGCATGGCGCATACGATGACAATTAAGGTACATGTAGCTGGTGAGTACTGCAAGGCTCGACCAGATATGTTTAGGCACTGGAACCATGACTTGAGCATCCCAAACACACTCTCTATTATGATTCTGGTCTGTGAGTGTGCCTCATTATGGAGTTCGTGTTCGGGTGTGTGTGCATTATCTGATTGGTGTCATCAGCCATGGCTCCAGTGTGTAACCAGCATGCCCCACTAGATGGCCATAAGGGATGTCCCCATTGACAATTCTCTGGTACAGTTGCGTCATATGCTAGATGTGGGAGTAGTAATAGCTTCCAGGGCAGCCAGCACACACATTCATTATAATGCCCTGGGCATCGCTCACAACCTGGCAGTTGATGGAGGGGAAGCCCTTGCGGTTGATGTAGACACTACCCTGCTCGCCAGGTGGTGCTTTGATGTATATGTGCGTGCAGTCTATAGCACCCACTACCTCAGGGTATTCTGCTATTTGGTGGAAGAGACACATATTGCTGGCCAATGTCTCACGGGTGTTGTGGAAATATACATGCTCACCGGCATGTGCTGACATGGCATCCAGGAACTGGTGGAGTACCCTGGATGCTGATGCCTGTGAGATCCCCATGATATCCCCAGTTGGTCTTTGGAAGGTACCTGTGGCTAGTATCCATAGGCCTACACATACCTTGTTACCTCTGTTGTTTCTGTGTGTGAGGTGGGTGTGGCTGGCACAGCTCAACAATTTGCTGTAGGAGGTCTATGTCTACCCTGTAGTGCTCCACTATCTCCAGCTCCTGTAGCTCCTGGTAAGTTACCCTGGGTCTGTACACTCTTCTCCTTCTCCTCACTGTGGGCTGGTCATCAGTATTCTCATCCTCACTACCCTCAGCCTCTTCCACATGTTGATTTATGAGAGCTAATGCAGCCCCTATCATTTTGTTGCTTTTGTTAGGTAAAATTTCCCCATTTGTGTACATCGGTCATGTAGAGTTTGTGGGAAAAAAAGAGGGAAAGGTGTTTGCATAGTTTATAGTAGTGTGCTGGGCTGGGCTGCTGCCTGTGTAATTGGCTGATTCTGATACATTTCACCTGCCAGCTATGCTAGTTTTCTTTGTTTGCCTTACTACTGCTGTTTTCCCTTCCCATTGCCTTCCTGTTTAAGCCCTGAGGCGCACCATTCAAACACAGTGCTCAGATGTGCACGGAGCTGATATTTCCAGGTTTACTTTTTTTTTTTGTTTAAAACATGGTGCACATTGCACACTCCAATTTAGGCAATGTAAAGAGTACTTGGCAGCTTCAGACACACCTCCTTGCTTAACTCTGCTAAGCTAAGGGCAAACCCGAACCACAGGGCTCCAATAAGCTTACAGTATGCCTGACACACGCCTCTATGATGTCAGCTAGCTCTTAGGCTTGCACCGTGGTCTTCCTGCACCTACACAGCTGGGTGCAGGCTAGTCATGAGGGGAAATCTGAGATTCAGTATCATGCCCCTCATTTGCATAGGATTGCCTGCTGATGGCCTAGTTACAAGTCTGACACCGAGCCTTCCCCCTCAGCAACCACTATTCACTGGCCTTGTTGTCTTCTGCCTGCCATTGACTTTAATGGCAAAATTGTGATTTTGCAGGGTAGCTTTTTTCAGGGTTTTTCTGTTATTTCCAGCTGATCCCATTGCGCACCACTGCCCTACCCTTAAACAGCTGAAATTAGCCAAAAAAAATAAAAGTTATTTTTTTTTTATTTTTGCAACTATTTTCCATTCCAATGGCCATATATTTGGCCATTGGCCTGCTTTACACATTATATACATCCTTTATTTGGAGCTGTCATGGCTCTGTTTTGTAGTTTGCAGAAATGTATTTGGTTACTAACCGAGTACATTTCTATAGATTACACTAGTCCTGCATGGATGGCTTCCAGCTTCCTGGACTGCAAATTCACCTCATTTGCAAGGGGGTAATTTGCATACAGGAGCTGTGTCCATGCAGGAATAGTGCAGGAGCGCTCGTGCACGTCCTGGGAGCTTGTTCCTGGATCTCTCGGCAGCCATATTACCTCCAGCAGCTCCTGCAACTATTCCTGCACGCCATGCAGAGCTTGCTGAATCCTGGGGATTGTTTGAGCTCTTGATATTGTGTAGTGTTTAGGCGATTAAGCACAGTTACAAATGTGAACTTGAATTAGAGTAATCCAGACTTCTTTCAGGGAATTTAAATTAAATCAGTCAAACAAATTGTAGATCTTCCACGTGTGTCTGTGTGTGTCTGTGTGCGTCTGTGTGTGTGTGTGTGTGTGTGTGTGTGTGTGTGTGTGTGTGTGTGTGTGTGTGTGTATCACAAAATCGAAAGCTGACAAGTTTGAGGCTCAAAATTTCGAACTTGCAACCTCGAAAATGGAAAACATAGAAACGTAAAGCGGAGATCGCCATAGAGTGCGGGAAGGGAAGATTTCCCTTTACTGCATTGTAGTGCGATCTCGGAGTTGGTATATTTAAGTAGCGGGGGGTGCAGGGGGGCTTGCCCCCTGCATAGAGTGGTTTTTGTGTTGTTTTGGGTGTTTAGTGTTTTTTTTTTTTCACGTTTGATGTTTAATGCTTTCCGTTTTCGAGGTTGCAAGTTCGAAGTTTTGAGCTTCGATATTGTCAGCTTTCGATCATGTGATATAAACCGGTGTATTTGTGTGTATATATGCGCACATACAAAGAGTGAACACTTCAAAGAGTGTATAAGTGAACACTTCAGAGTATATATATATATATCATATGGCTGTAGCTACTCTGGCTTGCAAATGCATTACTCATCCTAGGTCTTTTTCTGCAGTGGATTTACGTGGATTTACAAATTTCACTGAATGTTTGAATGTAGGAAGGTGTTACGGTCATTTTGCTCTGCTGAATCCTGTGGAATCTGGCTCACCATGTGAGTGGTTTGCAGAGCTGATGTCTTTAGATCCTGTGAGGTCTGAATCACTTAACAAATTGGGAATACTGCTAAAGATTTATCCCGACTGTTGCAGCTGCTTTGTCTCTGAAATAAATAAAAAATCAATGGAGAAGGTGTAGGAGATGCGACAAACCAAGGAAGAGGGGCAATATAACTGGTATGAACATCAGATTAAGAAAAGCTACAGTCAGGCTAGCATAAGATCTCTGGATAACAAAATGGACAAGGCTAGACAATAACACAAACAGTAAGGTAAAGAACAGCTGTATTTTTATATTCATTGAGACTTGGCTAAATTCAAATAACACCAACCAAGCTGTTGGAATAGACAAATTCTCCTTATTCAGAGCACAAGAGTTGCAGGCTCTTAGTGGCAAAAGTAAAGGTGGGCGAGTCTGTATATACATCAACAACAGCTGGTGTGTAAACAATGATGTCATTACTAGCCATTGCTCAGCTGACATCGAATACCTTACAATTAAATGTCATCCATTGTACTTGCTCAGGGAGTTTTCAACTATCTTTATAAATACAGTTTACATACCTCCAAGTGCAAACACTAATGAAGCACTCGCCAACCTGTACCAGTTAGACTGTGATCTGAAAAACAAGAACCCAGAGTATGTCAACATTCTAGCTGAAGATTTCAGTCAGGCCAAACTGAAAACTGTGCTATCAAACTACCAGCAGTATGTAAACTTCTGTACAAGTGTACTCAAATATTAAACAGGTATTTAAAGCAGTCTCCTGCCCCCATCTTGGTAGCTCAGATCACATTTCCATCCTGCCCTGCTTATCCCTGCCTATAGATTGCTGTGAATGCACTGACTGGAATCTATTTAAAGAGGCTGCCACCACAAATCAATGTATTAATTTGGATGAGTACACTGAAACAGTTGTGGGATACATCAACAGATGTACTGAGGATATCACTGCCCTGAAGAATGTAACCATCAGATCCAACCAAAACCCTGGCTCACCAGTGAGGTATACGAATTACTGAGAGTGCGTAATGCTGCCTTTAAGACTTCAGACAGAGATGCTTTGAAAAAGGCCAAGGCAAACTTGAACAAAGGTGTGACAGTAGCAAAATAGGCCTACAGTCTAAAAATACAGCGCCACCTCACTAACATACCTCTCAACTGTCCAAATTTTTGCAGAATGTCCAGATTTTCATAGCCATCAGAAAAGCTTGCTAACAGAAATCCTGTTATTCTAACAACTTTCTAAGTTCATAACAGCAATATTTAACATCTCTCCCTACTTTTTGACCTTTGTCCCACCATTATTTTAGGATTTGTCCAGCTTTCTTGCAATTAGAGGTTGAGAGGTATGCGAGTCACTGACCATAAAGATCCCTGGCAGCTGTGGAGAGGGATCCAAAACATCACAGACTATAAGCCACCATCCATGCGATGTGATGATGACCCAGATGTTTTAAACAAGCTAAACATCAACTTCAGTAGATTTGAGGAATCAAATAGAACCTCACCAAAGAGACTAGCCACCAGTGCAGATGCCACATCACTATGCCTCAACTTGGAAGAGGCACACAGGAACCTAGGTGGGGTTCACCTTGGCAAAGCGGCTGGTCCAGATATGATCCCAGGGAGGTTACTTAAAAACTGTGCTGATCAGCTGGCACCAGTTTTCACAGACATTTTCAATATGTCTCTCAGCCAGGAAAAAGTGCCCAAATGCTTTAAGACCACCAACATCATCCCTCTGTCAAAGAAACCATCTCCAGCATCATTAAATGATTAATGGCGATTTGCTCTTACCTTAGTAGTGATGAAATGTTTTGAAAAAATGGTCAAGGATCGTATGTCCTGCCTACCTGCTACCTTTGATCCATTACAATTTGCATATAGGCCAAATCGTTCTACTGCAGATGCCGTAGCCTTAACACTTCATCACACCTTGGACCACCTGGAAAATAAGTACTGTTACGTACGTATGCTGTTCATAGACTTCAGCTCTACCTTCAATACCGTAATTTCACAACTGCTGTCTAAGCTGTGTAATCTAGGAATAGAAAATAAAATATGCAACGGGATCCTTGTCTTCCTGACTGAGAGACCACAAATAGTTAGAACAGGAAAATATCACTCAAACAGCATCACCCTAAACATTGGGGTCCCATAAGGTTGTGTACTCAGTCCATTCTTTTCAGAATTCTAACACATGACTGCACAGGTACGCATCAGTCAAACAGAATCATCAGACATGGAGATGATACCACAGTAATTGGCCTTATCAAGAAGGAAGACAAGGGGGGGCCTACAGGGAGGACATGAACCAACTCTTTCATTGGTGCATTAACAACACGTTAGGACTAAATGTTTGGAAAACCAAGGAAATCATCATCGATTTTAGGAAGGAGAATAAGGCACACACCCCTATCATCATCAATGGTACCGCATTGGAAAGAGTAAATAGCACCAAATTCCTAGGGGTACATATCTTGCAAAACCTAAGCCGGGCCACAAACACTTCCAACCTTATAAAGAGAGCCCAACAACGTCTCCACTTCCTTAGGAGACTTCATAGAGCTAACTTCCTCCCACTGGTCCTACTTACCTTCTAGAGAGCCATGACTGACAGCATACTGACAAACAACATCATTGTCAGGGACAGTGTGGGGGGCACAGCCACCCACATTGAAGGGTGTGAGGGTAGCCCCCCACCTTGTTTTATATTGTATTTTACTAAAAACTTCAAAAATATATATTTTAAGCAATAGACATGCATAGTTACAACACCAATGACTAACTCTCTCCAGATGACAATATGTACTCAAACTAAGTGGGGGGATATGCCCCCCCGCAGCCCCCCAATGTGTACGGCACAGCCCCCCACACCCCCGAGCTATATATACTAACTCCAGGATCGCACTACAGTGGGGAAAAGGGCATATACCTTTTACTTTTCTTACAGTACTCTACACAGTGCCATATATACTAACTGCAGTTCAGTGAAATGAGATTCAGTGAAATGCGTCTTCAGTAGTATGATTTTTCAGTGAAATGACATTCAGCGAAACAAAGAAGACCCATCTATATATTATATTTTTTATAATTTATTTATGTCCATTTATGTGTGTGTGTGTGTGTGTGTGTGTGTGTGTGTGTGTGTGTGTGTATGTGTGTGTGTTTGTGAACATATATATATATATATATATATATATATATATATATATATATATATATATATATATATATATATATATATATGGTTCCCTATCAGAAGCCTGAAACACTATAAGCCTGAAAATCAAAATCCTGAAAGCTATAGACTGAAAGTTCAAAATCCTGAAAGACCAAAATCCTGAAACTCAAAATCCTGAAAACACAAAATGGACATACTGATGTCATTGTGGCTTTGCTATTGTTAGCCCTGTGGTGTTGGGTCATGCGTTGGGTTCAGGTAAGTGTGCGGTTGGTTTTATGTTAGGGTTAGGGGCGGTTTAAGTGAGTTAGGGTTAGGGCGCAGGTTAGGCATGTATGCAATAGTGACAAATATTGGGGTTAGGGTGGTTTAAGTGAGTTAGGGTTAGGGCGTGGGTCAGGTGAGTGTGCGATAGTGACGGACCTTAGGGTTAGGGTTAGGGTCAGGGTCAGGGTCAGTTGGTAGATATTAGTGTCTTTATAGTGACATATTAGCATTATTTGTGTTTTCAGGATTTTGAGTTTCAGGATTTTGGTCTTTCAGGATTTTGAACTTTCAGTTTATAGTTTTCAGGATTTTGATTTTCAGGCTTATAGTGTTTCAGGCTTCTGACAGGGAACCATATATATATATATATATATATATATATATATATATATGTGTGTGTGTGTGTGTGTGTGTGTGTGTGTGTGTGTGTGTGTGTGTGTGTATATATATATATATATATATATGTTTATATATATGTATATATATATATATATATATATATATATATTTATTTATTTATTTATTTTATCTATGTATGTGCACAAGTGTGTATGTGTGTATGGTATTCAATCACAGAAGAAATAAAAATAACACAGACGGACTGATGCAAACAGATGCAGGAAAACACTACTTAACTAATCACACTGTGTTTCCTGACTGTCTAAATAATATCTGTTCCCTAGCTAACTTAATTAATGCAAGACAAGATTAGATGCTGAGATGCCTACTTCCACAAGGCAAGGTGATGAGCTTCAAATTAAACTGAACTGAACAACTAACTCAACTGACTGTGATAACTATCATCAATCTTTATATCAGGCTCCAAAGAAACAAAACAAGCTGCTGTGTGACTTCCATCCTCTCAGTACTGGTTATGGAATAACATCACATTTGAGAAACTGACTCAGGTACAAGATACTCAGAGCTTTGCTAAGATCTGTTGCAGTATCTGAAAGCTATAGAACAATTTCAAAAACTTCCACTCTTCCCTTCCAGAATTCTTTGTCTAAACAAAAACATTTAATCAGTTATAATAACACTGTTGATGCATTTTTAGCACAAGCACTGTACAAGTCAGTGCGATAGTCAAATAACACAAATTTATTTACAAAACTCCAGGCAACAATGCTGGCATATGCTACACATGTCCTGCCTTATCCTCCGTGGCACAGATGGCAATATCTCAAATTGTCATATCTCTCCCCCACTTTGAAGACTCAAGCTACTTTTTCAAGTGACCCTAGAAAAATGATGCTTGAGAGGAATGGTCTTGTCTGTGAACATATTAACCTATACCCTAACTTGAGAGTCCATCTGCATTGGCATTGCTATAATCTGTACTGGCTAACACAGGGGGTCCTCCCAAAGCCCCTTTAAGCTTTTGGAATGCCTGCTCGCAGGCTGAGGTCTACACTACCTTATCTGGCTTGTTTTTCCTTGTCAGGTCTATGAGGGGAGCAGCTATTGTACTATAATTAGGAACAAACTTTCTATAGTACCCCGCTGTCGCCAAGAATGCCCTCACCTGCTTTATGGTAAAAGGGGAGTCCACACCTGAACAGCTTCCACTTTGGCAGGTTCTGGCCTAATCTTACCACTCCCCACTCTGTGTCCTAGCTAGGAGACCTCTGCCATACCCACCTGACACTTACTGGGCTTAATGGTCAACCCCGCCCTTTGCAGTCTGCCCAAGATTTTCCTGACATGCTGAGGCTTCATTATGTTAACATAGTACAGTTTGTGCCCCTGCCTCATTCCTAGCAGGTTTACCATGTAATTAACAATACTGACCTTCATTACCACTTCAAAGTTTCCCTCCCAAGCTGCATGCAGCTTAGTGTATCTGACAGAAATGAGCAGCATAACCTGCTGCCCACAGCATACTCTCAAGCTCGAGCATTCCTGTCATACCAGGTTGGGCTCTTGCCAGGTTCTCCTGGGCCAATCTCATGAGCTCCCTAAGCCATGTCCTGTGGTTTAGGACATATGTCACAACAGACTCCTTGTGGGATTCACATTCAATCCCCCCAACTCATTACAAATCAAAAATAAAGCCCCCCCCCCTCACCCTATGCCCATACATCAACTCAAAGGGTGAAAAACCTGTGGGTTCCTAAGGTACCTCTCTGTATGCAAACAATAAATGGGGCAAATAATTGTCCCACTCTCTCTTAAACTAGTCTGAAAATGCCCATAGCATGGTGTTTAGTGTAGAGTCTAACCTCTCAACAAGACCATTAGTCTGGTGATGGTAGGGAGTGGTCTTTAGGTGCTTCACCCCACAATGCTTCCACAGACAAGCCAGCAGGTCTGGCATGAAATTGGCACCTCTGTCAGTTAGTATTTCTCTTGGGAAACCTACCCTGCTGAAAATCTCTAACAAAGCTCTTGCCACCTTCTCTTCCTTGAAGGAGGACAGAGCCACCCCCTCAGGGTATATAGTAGCATATTCTACTACAACCAGGATATACTTCTTCCCTGTGGAACTTAGGCTACCCAGAGCCCCCACAATATTCATAGCTACCATCTGAAATGGCTCCTCAATCACAGGCAAAGGCATCAACAGAGCTTTGACCTTGTCTCCTGCCTTGTCTACCTTTTGGCACTGCTCACACGTCCTGCAGTACCCTGCTACATTATTTGCAATCCCAGGCCAATAGAAGTTCTGCATAATATGTCACTTGGTATGCTTTATGCTCATATGACCTGTGAAGCGAATGTCATGGGTTATGGCTAGAAATGCCAGATGGTAGGTTCTGGGCACTACCAACTGCTGTTTTACCTTACCCTCTAGCCCTCCCTCAGTGTCCACTCTCTATATGGTAACTCTTTGTTCCAATATACAGACTCCCCTTTTCCTTGAGCATCAGGTGCCTCCTTAACTACCTCCCTCAAGCCTTGTAAGGTAGGGTCGAAAGCTGAGCCTGCCTCAACTCTACTTCTTTGACCCTTCCCAGCTCCCCTTCCACAGGAAGCCTAGTACCTTTTGACAGTGGTGCCTCACTGACAGCCTGGTTTCTACCACTCACCTCTGTGCTTGCAGTCACCCTGTCCACAGGAACATCAGTACTTAACCAGCAGCTATGACTCACTTTCAGGCTCACTACTACAAGGTAGCTCCCTCCCTGAAATAGCTACATCACCAGCCCCTGTTTCAGGTGTAGGGTCTGTCTTGGTCTCCCCAGCCTACCAGACCTACATGCCTGTCTCCAAGCCTGACTGCATGTAACTGCATGCACACAAGCTACTGCATTATCAAAATCATTCCCTGTCAAGACATCTGCAGCAATATCCTCAAACACAACTTCCTTTTCCACCCTCCCAGTCTAGATGAACTCTGGCCAAATGTATTTCAAATGGGATCCATCCTAAAGCTCTGACTGGAGTGGACTACCCAAGCAAGTACTGCTCCTCTTTAACCACTGTAGGCTTCACAATGGTTATGTCAGAGGCTGTGTCTCTCTTAGCAGTGGCCTGTCTTCCATCCACTAACACAGGATACAATCTCCAGTGATATTTTGGTACCCCAGTTGTCTTCAGACAACCTCCAGACAACGTACTACTGGCATGCAGTTATTCTCACTTGCTGGCTTCCTCACCTTTTGTTCCCCACCTAGTTTCAGTGAACATTTGTATGCTACATGGCCCCTCTGGTTACATTTTAAACATCTAACCTCTAATCCTGGTTATGTACATGAACTAATGGCTTCCCCTGTTACTGGTGGACTCTGTTGCAGTGATTTAGGCTGT